>NC_134484.1:174636307-174951307 GCF_040206685.1 Ascaphus truei
GGCATTATTGGCCACTAATGCCCTGTTCTGAGGGGATTATTACTTAAGTATCGCTGGAATTGTTTCTATGCAAACATGTTGTTTCTTCTCATCAGCCTAACAAACCTGTAAAACAAGGACGAAAACAAGAATTAAACAATGACTACAATAATGCAAAAACTTTAATACAATCTACTTCAACCGGCATCTTCAATTTGCTGTCTATTTTATAGGTTTAAAAATTTTGCATCAGTCATAGTATTCTGCATTAATGATAGGTATCGCTAGTGTTAAGTGTGTGACTTTAATCTAAAGGCAATGTACCCATCCCTTCTTCCTGCTCATTTCATATCATATGATATGGTATATTCCCTTATTTCAATGTAACCAATCACTTATTCCCCCTTTAAAGCATGACATTTTATTAGAGCAGCGTTTCCCAAATGGTGGGTCGCGACCCGGCACCGGGCCACGGCACCAAAATTGCCGGGTCGCAGCGAGGCTGGCCGCGCGGTGTCTCCTCCCAGCCCCTCCCGCTCGAGTTAAAAAAAATAGCAGCGATTCCCCCCGCGGTCCCGCGCGCATGCGCAGGGCAAGCCGGGACCTCCAACGTGGGACGGAGGAGGAAGTACCAGCTCCTCTGCGGCCTGCTTCCTCCCGCGACCCGCTTCCAGAGCTCACCTCCCGCGACCCGCTTCCAGAGCTCACCTCCCGCGACCCGCTTCCAGAGCTCACCTCCCGCGACCCGCTTCCAGAGCTCACCTCCCGCGACCCGCTTCCAGAGCTCACCTCCCGCGACCCGCTTCCAGAGCTCACCTCCCGTGGCACCCCCTCCCGAGCCCACCTCTCGGGGCACCCCCTCCCGAGCCCACCTCCTGGGGCACCCCCTCCCGATCTCACCTCCCGTGCCCCCAAGCCCACCTCCTATGCCCCCAAGCCCACCTCCCGTCCCGGGCAGCAGGGGATATCGGGGGCAGCAGGGGAAAGCGTCCGGCGGCAAGGTAAGTCATCCCACCCACCCAGTCACTGTCACCCACCCAGACACTGTCACCCACCCAGTCACTGTCACCCAGTCACTGTCCCCCACCCAGTCACTGTCACCCACCCAGTCACTGTCACCCACCCAGTCACTGTCACCCAGTCACTGTCCCCCACCCAGTCACTGTCACCCACCCAGTCACTGTCACCCACCCAGTCACTGTCACCCACCCACCCAGTCACTGTCACCCAGTTACTGTCACCCACCCAGTCACTGTCACCCACCCAGTCACTGTCACCCACCCACCCAGTCACTGTCAAAACTGTCACCCACCCACCCAGTCACTGTCACCCACCCACCCAGTCACTGTCAAGTCACTGTCACCCACCCAGTAACTGTCACCCACCCACCCAGTCACTGTCACCACCCACCCAGTCACTGTCACCCACCCATCCAGTCACTGTCACCCACCCACCCAGTCACTGTCACCCACCCACCGAGTCACTGTCAGCCACCCAGTCACTGTCACCCAGTCACTGTCACCCACCCAGTCACTGTCACCCACCCAGTCACTGTCACCCACACAGTCACTGTCACCCACCCACCCAGTCACTGTCACCCACCCAGTCACTGTCACCCACCCACCCACCCAATCACTGTCACCCACCCACCCAGTCACTGTCACCCACCCACCCAGTCACTGTCAAGTCACGGTTACCCACCCAGTCACTGTCACCCACCCAGTCACTGTCAAAGTCACTGTCACCCAGTCACTGTCACCCACCCAGTCACTGTCACCCACCCACCCAGTCACCCAGTCACTGTCACCCACCCACCCAGTCACCCAGTCACTGTCACCCACCCAGTCACTGTCACCCACCCAGTCACTGTCACCCACCCACCCAGTCACTGTCACCCACCCAGTCACTGTCACCCACCCACCCAATCACTGTCACCCACAAACCCAGTCACTGGCACCCACCCACCCAGTCACTGTCAAGTCACTGTCACCCACCCAGTCACTGTCACCCACCCAGTCACTGTCACCCACCCACCCAGTCACTGTCAAAGTCACTGTCACCCAGTCACTGTCACTGTCACCCACCCAGTCACTGTCACCCACCCACCCAGTCACTGTCAAAGTCACTGTCACCCACCCAATCACTGTTACTGTCACCCACCCAGTCACTGTCAACCCAGTCACTGTCACCCACCCACCCAGTCACTGTCAAAGTCACTGTCACCCACCCAGTCACTGTCACTGTCACCCACCCACCCACTGTCTCCCACCCAGTCACTCACCCACCATCTCCAACACACCCACCCAGTCACTGCCTCCCACCCAAGTGTCCCAGTCCCCCTCCCTGTCCCCCATCCCCTCTACCCAGTCCCCCCTCCCACCCAGTCCCCCCTCCCACCCACCCAGTCCCAGTCCCCCCTCCCACCCACCCAGTCCCCCCTCCCACCCACCCAGTCCCCCCTCCCACCCACCCACCCAGTCCCGACCCATTCCCCCCTCCCACCCACCCAGTACCTGCCCCCCCCCTCCAGTCACTCACATCCGTCATTGCCTGTAATTCACTGTTTGTGTCTGTGTGCGTATAGGGGAGAGCGAGTGTGTGTGTGTGTGTGTATCAGGGGCTGTGTGTGTGTGTGTATCTGAATCAGTGTCTGTGTGTGTGTATCAGAGTGTGTGTGTATCAGTGGCTGTGTGTGTGTGTGTATCTGTATCAGTGTCTGTGTGTGTGTGTGTGTGTGTGTATATATCAGTGTGTGTGTTTGTGTGTGTGTGTATCAGTATCACTGTGTGTGTGTGTGTGTATCAGTGTCTGTGTATCAATGTCTGTGTGTATCAGTGTGTGTGTGTGTATCAGTGTCCGTGTGTGTATCAGTGTCTGTGTGTATGTATCATTGTCTGTGTGTGTGTAGCAGTGTCTGTGTGTGTGTGTAGCAGTGTCTCTGTGTGTGTATCAGTGTGTGTGTGTAGCAGTGTCTCTGTGTGGCTGCGTGTGTGTGTGTGTGTGTGTGTGTCAGTGGCTGCGTGTGTGTTTATCAGTGACTGTGTGTGTATCAGTGTGTGTGTGTCAGTGGCTGCGTGTGTCAGTGGCTGCGTGTGTCAGTGGCTGTGTGTGTATCAGTGAATGTGTGTGTATCAGTGGCTGTGTGTGTGTCTGTGCAGGCCCTATAGGCGATAAAAATTTTAGTGGGTCACGAAGGAGAAGTTCAAAAATAACCGGGTCACGGAAAAAAAAGTTTGGGAAACCCTGTATTAGAGTAAATGAGAGCTTAGAGACTATCTTCTTCCATCTTCTTCTTCAAATATAAAATCTTCTTCTTCGCTTGGGCAGTTTCACTCGTAAAATAATTGTGAGATTATTATTTATTAATAATTGAGAAGAAATTGATGCATGAATTACACTGTATAGAATGCATGTGCATGTTATTGAATTTCTGTGCATGCGTGTACGATTATATTGATGCATACAGTATGCGTGTCTTTAATATCTGTGCATGCATGTTCTATGGAAGCTGGTTGAAATGCACATATGTGTCATTGAATTTCTGCACATGCATGTACTATAGAATTTGCATGGAATGCATACTGTATGTGTCTTTGCATTTTTGCGCTTGCAAACTGTATGTAAGAATTATATGGAACGCATGTGCAGTAAAGTGTTGACATCTGAATAGGACACATACAGTGCATTATCATCATTATCCATAATCGCTGTTGTTCAGCCTGACAAAATCTGCCAAAATATGCCAAAAAGGATGATACCCTCAATTGAACAAGAAACCCAAAATTGCACTCTATGAGAATAAAACACTTAATGGGACTAAACAATATATCCCAGGCTGATAGCCAAAAGTGCTACACGACGCAAAACAAAAAAGAATTTATTAAATACATGAGGGAGAAATATCAGGGAGTGTGGGGTATAAATAAGAGTGTGTTTAAAAATACGGTAAATGGTGGCCAGAATAGAGAGTGTTCTCTCTCACTCATCAGGTATAATTCACATATAGGGAAAGCCAATCCTAAAGCTTATAGGGTATGTCCCTTCAGAGAATACCTGGTGGTGGGCAATGAGGTATAGTCAGCCAAAGTCCTGACACGGTATACGATAGAAATTTATACCAACAGCAGGAGATACTAAACACAAAGTAATGTCCTGCCCTGACGAAGCGTATCTTCCTACGCGAAACGGCCCGTCGGTTTTTAATGACGTCACTCTTCTGACGTCGGTAGTGGTGACCAGCAATGCCAGGAACTCCGGTGTATCGTGTAAACCAGCTCCAACTCGGCTGAACGGGTAGTATTTGATACTTATCTCTACTTACCCATTTTTCTTGCCTTATGCCATTGTCCGATTTGACCTATATATACACAGTTTGAATTACTATATATGCAGCTTGATTAATGGAGGACTACTTTATTCAGGGGATGATGGGTATACATGTATTTATATGCTGAAACACCAATCCTCTGTGCTACTTGATGCATGTTACATTAGTCTGCATATGTTACAATTTTTCAAGTGATTCGGATGAACCAGGGATACATTTCTTTACACCTTAATAGTTACTTTGTGTTTAGTATCTCCTGCTGTTGGTATAATTTTCTATCGTATACCTTGTCAGGACTTTGGCTGACTATACCTCATTGCCCACCACCAGGTATTCTCTGAAGGGACATACCCTATAAGCTTTAGCATTGGCTTTCCCTATATGTGAATTATACCTGATGAGTGAGAGAGAACACTCTCTATTCTGGCCACCATTTACCGTATTTTTAAACACACCCTTATTTATACCCCACACTCCCTGATATTGCTCCCTAATGTATTTAATAAATTCTTTTTTGTTTTGCGTCGTGTAGCACTTTTGGCTATCAGCCTGGGATATATTGTTTAGTCCCATTAAGTGTTTTATTCTCATAGAGTGCAATTTTGGGTTTCTTGTCCAATTGTGGGTCTCTACCCCACTTGGATGTTTGTGTCCATGTTAACTCTACCCTATGCACCATGAGATAAGAATATTTTAATTAGAATAATTAGGAGAGCGATAAGCATTGTGTGTCTCATAGCAAAAGGGATAAAAACAAGGATTAAACAATGACTAAAATAATGCAAAGTCTTTTTGAAATAATACAATCTTCTTCAGCCAAAATCTTTTTCTAGCTGTCTCTTTTGCACTTTCAAATTTGAAATAATTGTGAGATTGTTATTTAGAGAAGAAATAGTTGCATGAATTACATTGCATTACCTTATAGTATCACTGGATGTGTGTCTACACGAACATGGAGTTGATGCTCATCAACCTGCCAAACCTGTAATTAACAGTAAACCGTATCATGGTTTCTCTAACCTAGGTGGATATGACGGCCCCCCTATCGAGTTCGTCCTCCTTTTGATCAACGTAATTTTGCATAAAAACGTTTTCCGATTTGAGCGTGACTTTTTCCTCCAACAAACAGAAACAGCAATGGGTTCCAATATGGCTCTGGCCAACGCCAATTTATTTATGGACAGTTATGAACAGTTACACCTACTTAATGATGCCCACTTTGCCAGCAAGATTGTCCACTACACTCGCTACATCGATGACATTTTCTTGATCTTGGGTGGGCAGGAGCATGAGCTCTTGCAGTTAATTTCACACTTGAACGCGATACCGTCCACAATACGGTTTACTATCAATTACAGTATGGATCGTATTCCTTTCCTTGATAGAGTGGTTTATAAGAAAAATGGGCTACCAGCTACTGAGATTTTTCAGAAACCAACAGACAAAAATACACTGTGGTGTGCAATGAGTCACCACCCAGAGTCACTTAATCGTGGCCTTCCCTATTCACAGATGCTTAGGGTCAAACGCATTACCAGTGACCCTAGGCTGGTTGAGGAAGCTTTGTGGAAAATGGCTCAGAGGTTTCTGGATAGGGGATACTCTAGACCAGAAGTCAATGTGGCCCTAACCAAAGTAGAGGCAGTTGACAGGGGGTCCCTACTCTCAACATCTAATGTAAAAATCGAAAAAAGTCGTGCATGAATATCGGTAGCACTTTTACTACTTCTTCTTATCAGATCAAACGTAGTATCAGAAGGAATTGGAATATTTTGGCTAATGACCCCAAAATTGGGAATATCTGTTGGACGCCACCGAGGATGTGTTATCGCCGGGGCAGGAACATGAGGGATTCGCTTGTACAAGCCGATCCATCGGCTAAATATGCAAATACTACAACATGGCTCCAGAGGAAACCCGGTGTCTATAAATGTCACGGTGTATTTATTGTGGCTTCTTACAGACTGGCCAATCCTTTGCTCATCCCCATAGTGGTAAATAAATTGGTATCAAGACTGCCTTTAACTGTGAGTCGCTGTTCGTTGTCTATTTTATTAAATGTCCTTGCGGGCTTTATTATATAGGCAAAACGAGTCGTATGTTCAAGGAACGCATGGCCGTCCATAGGTCAACCATCAGAAAGGCACTAATGGATCAAAACACAGAGGATGATCTTAAACCCCTCCCAGTGGCGAGACATTTAAAGCAACATCGACATAGTCTTTCGTCACTCAAATGTATGCCGATTCTGCAAGCCAACACCTCTGCCCGTGGTGGGGATCGCAATAGGCTGCTGCTGCAATTGGAGGCAAAGACCATGGCACCATATGGCTTGAATGAGGACTTTATACTGGGATGCTTTATCTAACTTTTTTTGCATTTCTACCTAATCCTCTGCTCTCCCCCATGCTCTGGCTCTACCTGATGCCATTTGCATCTGATATCTCACTGTGTCTCACTGTTCTTATTTTTATAATTTCTCTGTCTGCATTTTTTGTCATTTTCCCCACCCTTCCTGCCCTTGCTGTTCCTGTTGTGTTTTCCTTTGTCTTCTATACCCCTGTATGTTGCTTGCTACCCTCTCCCTTTCCTCCCTTCCCACACTCCTTGCATCCCGTTGTGTTTTCACTGTTGAGGTGCACTTTGTTTGGTGATTCACATTATTAGAGCTCATTTTTTTCTGCCTGTGATTTGTACACGCCACCTTCTGTCTGGGCGGAGCTACTGGGGACCACCGAGAGCCATGTCAGGCTCTTAGGCTGCAGCGCGGCTACACTGGCAGCACGACACATGCGCTATGGTTCTTTGTTTACGTGGGTGGTTTCCATGACTACAGGAAATGCTCCTGGTCTGTCGATGGCAGTGGGAGTCAGGGCGCAATTATGACATCATCCTCCCATCCAGACATAATTGCAGACAGCTGTGCTGGGTGGGAGGGGTAGGCTTTCAACCTATCACACATGGTGGATAGTTTGGGTGTGGGTATATATTGTTGGTTTTGGGCACGTTGGTTATGAGCATTCCCTTGAGAAAGGTCCTGTTGTTAGGACCGAAACGTCGGTTGATTGTGCCTTTTAAATACATCGTTTTGGACTTTACCATGAGTGCTGTCTCTTTTCTTGCTGCGTGGTCCTGGATCTTCTGGTCTGCCTGGTAAGGAACTCTGTTACATATATATATATATATATTGTGTGTTCATGATTCTTGTTTAGTACCTTCCAGTAATTACTGTTCCCCATACTTTGTGTGTGTATTATTGTGTATATTGTCTTGGGAGGGACCATCCCACTACACAAGGATCCCTCTCAGGTGGAGGCGCTGTTAGTAGATATTGATACACACTCCCCGTGGCGGAGAATCAGGCCTCCTGTCTGCCACACAGGTATTAGTAGCACACATAGTCGCCCTGACTTCAGGGGAAGGGGGCTACACTCATAATAACCTCAACACCTGATTTTGATTTGAAACATGTGAGTTGAATGATCACACATTCCAGCTTTTTTGTTATCAGCATTACAATATTGCATGATTTGGCCTTTTGTCTTTTTTATATTTTGTATATTTTCTTGGATATATTTGCTCCCCATATCCTGTTGTCCATCTCTATTTATGGACTTGGAGAGTCCTGTTTGGGAGCTGCACTATTTCCAAGGTCGGTGTAATTATAAACCAATTTATATATCACCACTAAGTGTTATATACACTTTGATTACTTCACATTGCTATTTGCGCCTGCACTATTTGTTTGTAGGTACAGTAGCAGATGGAAATATTCATCATTCAGTGGGTCCTGCCCTCGCTGCCGGTGTTTATGTTCAAGGATGTACTATGGACACAACTCGTCCATGTGCCTATGGTTCAGGCAACCTGAACATCCCAGGGGTAATTTTCTGGCTTATCCCGTTTCTGGGAGCACATAAGAGACTTCCTCATAATCATTAAAATACCTAAAAGGACACTCTTTCGTGTGGCCGGGTTTAATGCAGACAAAACACATTTTTCCCTCCGTTCTGGTACTTTCATGTGTATTCTTCATAGTTACCTTGGGAGGTGCTGTTTTTATCAATATTCGTTGTACATACTGTACTAGAACACAGCTGGCACTCATACAGATGGGACAGACTTCACTTGTAGAGTTTGTAGCACTCGCAAGCGTCTCTGTAGACTTTTATTTTTCTAACCAGTCTTTTAAAATACCCATGTGTTTTTTTTGTTTTGTTTTGTTTTTTTCACACACATACAGTAACAGGGTAGACTTTGGTTACAGAATCAGTAACTTGCATATGATCTACGTCATATAATAATACAATCTAAAATACAAACAATCTCTATTCAATTAGTAAAAAATATATCAACAGATTCAATAGAATAATGTAAATAGCAGTAACCCATAACATTATCAATGATGCAGCACGCTAAATTGCCCTCCAGCTAAATAAAAGTCCGAAGTCCACAAAAAGTCCCAGAGAGTGAGCATACAAATATAGCAATACAAACAGATAAGACAAGCCAAACAGCAACAAATAACAGACAACATGTAACATAAAAAGGGGACAATAGTTAGATTTGTCAATACAAAAAAGTATATTGGTAACAAAAATATTTCTCACTCACAAACAAACATGAAATAAAGGCCTAGCAATGATGAGTCTTTCAGCATTGCAGATCCCACCATTTGTCATAAAGTTTGCTGGGTGTGTGTTCTGGACACAAGACTCAAGTGCTTCAAACTGCTGTCCGGCTTCCTCGTGGCATCTCTACTTGTGTGCTCTCCAGCAGCATGTCAGTTCACTCTGCGCCGTCCAGCTGAAGATGTGTAATGTGCGTCTCACCAGACCTTAATTCCAAGCCTCTACCTGTATGTCAGATGTCTGCTTTGTATGCTTCTGTTAGGAGACACATCTGTCACGGCTGAGACTGGGAAGTTGGAAGCAAAGATGATTTTATTGATTATAGAATTCTGGGTGACAGCAGTCTCTTGCTGGAGAAGTGCCACACCAGATAATCAAAACAGCATATATTTATAAGCAAATGCAAAGTTACTGTATTTATGGCTTCCAATCATAATTATTTCTATATATAGTCTTTCCTTAACTGAATCCTGCTTGTATATACCTGCTCATCCCTGCTCACATGGTGTGCTCACATGATGGCAGAACATGCTCAGTTACGGCCTTCAAAATTATTGTGCAACTACATATTTCTCAACACTATGACACAATGCGACTCAAGCCTTTTTTTAAAATATTTCTCACTTGTTCTTGGATTCTAACTTATAGAACTCTATCAGTTCTTCCTACATTATTTATTGCAATACGCATGAGCACTCAAATAAATAAACAACACATTTACTCATACTGTACAAAGAACAAAGTTATTGATTTCAAAGCTTTCCTTTGTATTATTGGATTTGAACAATTTCTTATTGTCTGATCCAAACTTGCAAATTCAACAATTCTTACATTTCTAGAATCCTTTCTCTTTATTTACCTTACCTTTTGGTCTTCCTGTGAAACAATCGCTCCCTCGCTCTTTTTTTTTTGTCTATTGTTACTCTTTTGAATTAAAAAAGGCATATACTGTACATAAATATATTTAAAAAAAAAATGAAAGTTTAAGAAGAAAATAATAATTCATATATTTTTGTTGAATTGTGTGCAAAGTTAGCTTACTAAGCTGGCACTCAAAAACTTGGTTAGTTTAATTGTAACTGGGCTTTTGGGTTCGGGGTATTTACCATTATAAATCACATA
This sequence comes from Ascaphus truei, assembly GCF_040206685.1. NCBI lineage: Eukaryota > Metazoa > Chordata > Amphibia > Anura > Ascaphidae > Ascaphus > Ascaphus truei. Next base: position 174,646,367 of record NC_134484.1, read on the forward strand.
ATGTTCTTAACTGAAGATCGCTGACAGGCAGCTGGGCAAGGTCATCTGATTGTTGACATTATTTAATAAAGTGGTTGCCTTGTTACCCCAAAGAAGCACGGTCCATTTATTTCATTCAAAGGGTTGGGGAGGTGGGCTAGACAGCCTGCACAGGAAAGCAGAAAGTTTTGCTGGTGTCTAGTCAACACATGCAGTTTGCCTTTATGTAGATTAAAACCTGACATGAGACTTACCGTACGTACTTTAATAGTCTTATATTGTAGAAAATTAAAACTGGATCCCAATCTAGTTATAATAAATCTGAGATAGACACAGATTTAAACCATTGCTATTTATATTTACAGCATATCTACTTTGAAAAATGAAGGGATACAAATCCACCTGATGCACAATTATTATAAAGCAGATATAATTAATGATAGCCTTTCCATCTGTTTGGCTATACATTAAAATATACTGCAATTTCGAATAATATAACAGATATTTTTGTTCTATTTTTAAAAGCAAGTGACTAATGCCTCATCTAGAAATGAACACATCCTACAGGGATTAAATATTTATCACAGTTAGCGGTCCACAGTGGGGCTAACTACTTGCAATTAAACAGAGAACAGGATCATAAATAACGAGAGGACATTTGTTAATATGTTAGAACAGTTGAACGCTATGGTCATCTTTCTCTAGTAAATTTGGCACTGGGCTAAATCACAAAGTAAAAACACAAGAAAAGGCTCATTTAAAGGTCTATTAATTTTTAATTTAGCATTGATACCCTAAGCTAAATTGAGAATGTATAAGATCCACTGTAACAAAACAGATCTCGGAAGAGCAATCATTGGCATAATTTTCACTTATCTCACTGTGATTATCCATATGTTCTACTAGGTTTACATTACAGGCATACCCCGCATTAACATACGCAATGGGACCGGAGCATGTATGTAAAGCGAAAATGTACTTAAAGTGAAGCACGACCTTTTATCCACTTATCGATGCACGTACGGTACTGCAATCATCATATACGTGCATAACTTCTGTAAACGCATGTATAACAGGCTCTATAGTCTCCCCGCTTGCGCACAGCTTCGGTACAGGTAGGGAGCCGGTATTGCTGTTCAGGACATGCTGACAGGCGCATGCGTGAGCTGCCGTTTGCCTATTGAGCGAGATGTACTTACTCGCGAGTGTACTTAAAGTGAGTGTCCTTAAACCGGGGTATGCCTGTATATTCATTTTTATAACAGAGAAAATAATCCCTAGTAAGAGCACAACCTCTACTAATTAAATAATAAAAACACATTTATAAATCAATATTTATATAAGGAGAGAAAATCATATAAGAAATGTACTAGTTTAGAAATCAAGAGAACGCTGAGTACCGGACTGTGTCCTAATAATGGTCCCTATATGAGAGTGTGACAGTAGGGGGTAACCAGGCTACATAATAAAGGTTAAGCCCTCTGTTTACCCCTGTAACTGTGGGGTCCCTGGTAGCTACATAAGCACCATAAGCCAGGGATAATACATTTAGAAAATAAAGTGACCCCTGCTTTTATCTAGTTTCATGTTCCCTTGGCCCTAGAAATGGTGAGATTTCTTGTGTGTCAGTTTTAGGGGGGGATATTTGGGTAGACATGCAAATATTTTGATTGCTGGAGTTCGGGGGCCGAAGTTACCGGTAGTCCTTTAATTCTCCACGTTGAGCAGGCATGATTTGCCTGTCCACAGGGTGAATTACACCAGGGAAACCCAGTGTCCCCTAGACTCTTGGATTTCGAGGTCAAATATTCCAAATCCATTTCCCTTATTGGTATAAGATTCCCCAATGTGTATACTTTATTAAAGTGTACTTTATAATGTTTTAGACATTTTGTTTAAGGCTCTATACAGTCTGCCAGGGCATCAGCATAGACGCCGCCATGTCTGTATACAGTCCATAGTTCAAAGAGGAGAAGATGTCCAGAGGTGAAAAGACAATTTGGTGGGTGAGGAAGGGCGAATTGCCAGGTCCAGAGAACAAAGGGCTCCCTGTGGGGACATCTTTTGTATCGACCAGACTTGCTGGAGCCTGCCCAGAAGATGGCAATGAGTTAGCTGGGGGAGATACAGCTCATAGGCACTTCTCCCATTGGCTAAATCATATTTCCCGCTCACCCGAATTTTCATGCTGGCTTGGCACGCCTCATTCCAGAGACGAGCCCCTGTTGCTATTGGCTGGCAGGGAGGAATTTCCACACTCTTATTGGTCACTCCTCCTTCCTCCATGCTGAAAATAACTCAGAGGTAATGTAAGCAGAAACCCCTGTCAGAGAACCAGACGATTTTGTGGCTTGAGTCGATGAAGCTAGGGTGGTATTTTCAAAGTTGCTCTGTTCCAAATAGCAGAGCAACCGGCTTCATTTTGAAGCTAGGAAAGTCTGCTCTGCAGAGACAAAGTCAGACGCGAGGACCAAGTTCTCATTTTAGAACGTAGCAGTCGTGGTCAGGACTGCTTGCTGAAAACAGTTCCAGGAGTATCAGGACTAGGTCCCAGTCTGGAGTTTCTACTGAATCTTGTTCCAGGACATCCGGACAAGGTTCCAATCAGTGTAAGCTCTTGCAAGCGGGGGGGGGGGGGGGGGGGGGGCGCTGCATCTAGATATGGCTAGATCTCATACCCCATGTATATTTCTGTAGTTTGTGTTTTGTTGTATTTCTGAGGTTTTATCCAAATAAACCCCATTCTATTTCACTGCCTTGTTTTGCCTATCGGCTGATCTCTAAAATATCTGGTCTACCGTGAAAGAGTATGTGAGCTCGTATATGTCATACTATTTGAAAGCATCCCATATTCTGTTGCGTTTCAGTAGCTCCCGGGAGAAAAGGTTTTGCTTGCCCTAGAAGGACCTGATCTGTAGAGATCTAACAGTTTTGGTGTCAGAAGTGGGATTTCGCACAGGAAAAAGGGTGAGTAAAGATTCTTTTTATTTGTTTCTCACCTTTTCCTCTGCGAAACTAAGCAACCTAAATTTATAAGGGCAAAAGAACATAAGGTGAGAGTCCTTATTGTTTAATCGTGGGTAAGTCCCTTTAATCAAGGGTAAGTCCCCGATTTATGTAACAAAGGGTGAGAGTCCCTTTGGTTTTATCGAGGGTAAGTCTGTGATTAATGTAACAAAGGGTGAGTCCCTATTGTTTAATCAAGTGTACAGTAAGTCCCTGATAAGTAAAACGGACAGTATATGATTTCAAATAGCATGGCAATTTAAGTTAAGTTAAAATTGTTTAAAGTTAAGTTAATAATTGATTATTAATACGTGCGCATAAAGTGTTAAGATTTCTTTCCTGTATAAACTCATTATGGGCACTAACATTTTGTCATCTAATGAACTTACACTAACCTGTCAGCCCTTGCACAAACCTCTCCCTCACTGTCAGTGGCAAAATCAGCTGTCTCTCTCTCTCGCCTGTATGTATTGTAATAAGCAGCTGCAAGTAGCCCCCACCTTTTTTCCTCCAGCTATTTTTACACAGGCATAGGAATGTACCAAAATCGTTAAAAGCAGCATGACTCTTAGGAAAAACGAACATGCAAACTCAAATTATTTGTGCAACATTAACTGAGTATGAGTATATATTAAGTTTAAATTAATAATATTTTCCCGTCTGAATTGAAAAGTGGAAAACAAGAGTATAACAGGTATAGGTTTCTTTTTCCCTCAGAATGTTTTATTTTTAAGTATGGATATGGTAAAAAAAAAAAAAAAAAAGTTGATTGATTGAGTAATCCCTGTGTGTGCTTGTAAGAATCTGGGTGAATTCTATCTATGTGAAAGTGTTATTTACATTGAATAATAAGAATACCGGTGTATTGTATGTATACAAAATGACTATTCAGGACTTGCAAATGATTCTAAAATAAGAATATAATTAATTGCTCATGTTGAAATTTAATTTCTAAAAGGTGTACACCACCACTATAATATAAACTAATTTACACTGGGCAGGGGAAAGTTTTGGGTATCTGTGGAGAAAGATGTTTATCGTACTGGCCAGGCGATTTATTTCCTTAACCAGAATTATAATTCTTTTCCTCTAAATCTCCACAGATAAAATCAGGTGAATATCTTATATAGAATAACAGGCGAAATATATTCTAGACACAAAGCTATCTAGAAGCTTAGCATTTTAAAAATTAGTTTAAAAAAAAAAAAAAAGTTAATTATGATATGAAGAAAAAAAAAAAGGATATCTTTATTAATTTATTCTGCAGGATCAAACTGTTTTGTTTTCCTATTTATTAAAATAGGTGAGAAAATATGTGTCTGTTATTTTTTGTAAAAACTGGTTGAATGTGTGAAAGAAGCGTAAAATTCTGTTTGTTTTGTATCTGCGCTCTGTGCTCTTTTTGTGTATAACCAGTAACTAAACTATCTAAAAGTATATGTTAAAGCCTACAATTTTCTGTTTAACAAAGATCCAGTTTTAAGTTTTGAATACCAGAAACATTGTCGGGCTGTGTGAAGAGCTGCATATTTCAAGTTGACCCAAATTCTATTGCAGTAACCAGTAATTAACCATTTTTTCTGTTATAAGGTTTTGGCAGGAAGTCCAGAGAGTTATTTGAGCTTGTTATATGGCTTGAAATGGAAAAAGGTGTAAATTGATTAATATAGAGTTCAAATAAACAGAGGACAGTAACCCAGAATGAGCACTCTAAACACCTGGTGGGTGGGTAACGAAGTGGTTAAAACTTAAATCTTTAATATCCGTGTAAAATGGGGATTAAAATGGGGATTAAAACAAATATTAAACGCTCAGACCCTATAGTATGAACACAATGTAATGTTCTGGATCACGGATGAACTGCATAGAATCACTAAACTAGTGTCTTGCAGTGGGAACAGGTGGATAAAGTAACCACTAGTCCAATGTAATCAGCACAGAAACTCTAGTGCTGAGCCATGTATAAGTGTGCAGACCTCGAAATAGCAGTAAAGCAACGTACAAGGAAAACGGCCCCTGACCAGGTCTGCCAGTATACTAATAATAATAATAATAGCATGTTCTTCTATAGTGCTGCTGGTTGTGCGCGGCGCTGTGCAGGGACATTTTTGCAGGCACGGGTCCCTGCCCCGTGGAGCTTACAGTCTACGTTTTTGGTGCCTGAGGCACAGGGAGATAGAGTGACTTGCCCGGAGTCTCGGGGAGCCGACACTGGGAATTGAGCCAGGCTCCCCTGCTTCGGGCTCTCAGTGCCAGTCGGTGTCGTTGCTCACTGAGCCGCTCCCTCTCATATATTAGAGGGTTCTCTATGGAATTATTTTTCTGCAAAGTTGATCAAATATTTAATATTTTATCATTTTTAACCATCTTTTTCTCTCAAATGTGTCCCCACCTTTAAATCTGTGTCTATAGGGTTTTATGCTACAGGTTGTTCTTTCAGCAAACCAGATGCTATTTTGTGCTTTAAAGGTTTCTGTCAGAAGACTATAGCAGATTATATTTATATTCAGTAGGGTTCTTTTGAGATTTTTTTATGAAAATGTTATACCCAAAGGTTTTAGGTTAGTTTTGCTATACATCAAGCAATTCCATTAAGGTTATGCTTTAAATGCTGTTATCCTTTATGTGATATTGTTCACATGTACAGTAATACAAGTGAACAAAAGGAGGGTGTTATTGCTGTTATTATTGCTGGCTGCCACTGAAACCATATGGCAAGGGTTGAGTGTGTCAGCTCTTGGCTCTTGGGTATAATATTGTACCTTACTATGTTGCCTGTAATTTTTCCTTTTTATACCCCCACATGGGTATAAACTAGGAACTGTGTATGTAGGGTTAACTGCCAGTGGGCTAGTTAATGCATTCTCTGTGTATTCCCTTTGCCTCATGGGCCTGCAGCTGTCTGTGCAGGCTTATAAGTGGATTGCCTTGTATGGGTGGCCCCTTATGAGAAATAGCTGCACAGAATATGCTTATGAGAACAGACTCTCTGGCACATGAGGGGAAAGGGAGGTGATATTTTGGCCTGTCTTGTCTGTCAGCAAGGTATTCTTAGCTGGTGTCTTAGAGAAGAGAAGGTTTTAGAACCCCACATGATAGGTGCAAATAGTGGAGTGCAAGCTCTTGTGTCTACATGTTGGTTTTATGTGTTCTAAGCCTGCAATGCATTGTGTTTGTCCTGTGATTTAAACCCAGGTTGGTGAATTAGCATATGAATAAGCATTCCAATGCCCCAGCTCAGATATGGAGTGCCTGAAAGTGAACTGACCCTGTTATTTTCTATGTCATATTCCCTTAGCGGAACTGTGAAATTTCTTGTGTGTCAGTTTTAGGAGGATATTTGGGTGGAAATATAATTATTTTGGTTGCAGGAGTTGTGGGGCCAAAGTGCTGGTAGTCACTTAATTTTCCCCAGCAAGCATGCATGATTTGACGGAACGCAGTGTGAATTACACAAGGGCCTCCCTGTGCCCCCAGACTCCTGGATTTCGAGTCCAAATCTCCCCAAGTTATTTTCCTAATAAGTATAAGGTTCCCCAAAGTATATTCTCTGTTTCTTGTGTTTGTGAAGTTTTCAAGGTCTTATCCGAATGAACCACCGTTTATTTTTCTGCCTGTTTAGCCTTGTGATCGATCCCTTAAATATAAAGGTGTATTTGGCCTGGCCTAATGTGACAATCAGATATAATTTTCTCTCATGGGAAGACCAATGGTCACCCTAGGTACCTTGTAGATTTAATGTTGTATGATTATGCTCTAAACAGACGATTTTAATCAGCATATATTGTGTGAAACTAATGCAATTGTCTGAGTGTCTCATGTCCAGGTGCAGTCCTTCCAATTAGATGAAGATAAAGGTGACGCAAAAGCACTTTTCATCTAAAGTGGAGAGCCCTATTCCAGATTCTACCCAGTCAGAGTATTTTTCCTGGATCCATGTTACACAAGTGCACCCACAGTCGCTTCAAAATTAAACCTCAACAAAGGAGGGATGGCCTAAAGACACAGCCGTTCTTAGTTGGTGTTTTGGTTCATAAGAAAACCCGGCACTAACCAAAAAAAGGAGAAAAGTTCATAGGAAGAAAATTCGGACCTCAACATATGAACTTTGAACTTTTTAATAACCTTTCTTTTTACAGGTTTTATTATTTTAATTACAATGTTTATTCTATTAGGTTTATATACTGTAAGTGCTGTCCACATGAAGACGATAGGGTAGTAACAAGAATATTTTGTTATATAATGGAATCCTGGTAAACAAAGCCCACATCTTAGGTGCAATCTATACCAATGTACTATAAATACCCAATAAATTGCACCCCAGGAACACGAGAGTTATATTTAACCCCTTGGAAAAAGACAAGATGCTATAAGATATTTGTAGAACTATATATATAAGAAATTGGTTATGAAGGGAGTTGAAATACAAGTTTACCCTAGGGAAATTATTGACTCTGTGATAGAAGGATAGATAAATTATTATCCTGCAACTAGACCAGGTTATGTTATTTGGGAAAGTGGTTCCAGTGTTTGAAGGTAGAGATGAGGGTTGGGATTTGTTGGGACTTGGTGGTTAGATTATTTCGCTGGGAGCGAAGCTAGTGGATGTTTTTGTATGTGTGTCTGTCCTACTCATTACTCTCTGTGTTATGCACAACAAAACTTTGGTCCTGAAGTGCGTTGCAACCCCCCCACCGATGCTATGTCTCTTTTTGGTGATGAAGATGTCAGCAGTCCCCCAGAAGAAGAGACCGAAAGAAAAAGAAATCAACCGGGCCAATACAATGGCCAGAAAGGAATCAAGTTATGTACTATGGGACAATTTTTTTGGTCCGGCAGGACTATGATATAGTTAACTGTTCTTTAAAAAGACTGTCTCTAAAGGATAAGAGGGGGCTGAGAAGATTGGATATGAGGAAGGTGGGGAGGTCACCCAAGGGCGTGTGTCAACCACAAGGAAAGGATCACAAGTCAACCATTTTGCCTATGGCAGCCATTTTGTCTGTTCCGATATTCTGAGTAAATGTAGTATGTAAGATGTATGTGTTGGGCAGTCGCTCCTAGGAAATATTAACCCACACCAACCCCCACTTATGATCAGAAATAGAATTTAAATAATGTTCATCATACCTAAGCAAAGAATACGAAATTGAAAGGCATTAATTATTAAAAATAGCTCAGTTAAGAGAGTAGTGGGAGGTCTAATACCCTTTTAGGAATGTATGATTTATATGCAAAAGTGGATTTTTCAGTAGTCAATATAAATGCTGTTTTTTCACGATATTAAAAGACGCTATTTTAAAGGTTCAGCAATAGATAAGGACAGTAGTTTTGCAAAATTGTATGGCATTGGGTTATCTGATGGCAGCACAAGGAGGGGTTTGTAAATTAGTGGGTAAAGAATGCCGTTCTTATATTGACACCCAATCAAAAAGTATACACCATGATATGGATACTCTAGCAGAAATTTAATCTAGAATGAGAGAGGAAACAAAAGAGTTTGATTTTACATTTGGCCTTGAAAATTGGCTCGATGTATTTGGAATTAAATTCTTTTCGGAATTAGGATAATCGCAGGTTTATTACTCTGTGTGTATGAATTAATCTAGATGGCTAAAAGTGTAATCAGCTCTATTTTTTGCCAAAGAAAGATGTTTCTGATTCTAGCTCGACCATTATGTATATGCCTCCCACAAAGAGAGCGAGAAATACCAATAGTCTTGGTACTCGTCAACCACCCATATGTTCATCTCTGATTATCAAACGAGATACCTAAAAGAGATAGGTTTCTGCAGGCACATGGTCTCTTGGAGGTTTCTTCCTTGGAGTTTTTCCTCTCCTGAGTGGTTTGCAGAAGAATAAATGGGATTGGTCAATTGGTTTGTTCTTCCAGAACAAAAGGAGGACTGTAAGGTTAAAACTGTCTTCTGTCTTCTGGAATTGATAAGGTTAAACAGAATACGCTGGCCTTGCTATTTTCATGGGAGGCTATTGTAAATAGCTTCAGACCAACTGTTCAATGCCTGTCAAAATATTGTTAAAATAAGTCTACAGAGGATAGGGCTGCCTTATAAGTCACCATTGTATATGTCTCTTGCTCAGCAGTTAAATGTTTTAAGCTCTACAGAAAAGGCATTATGTGAAGGATACATGTAAATTTAGACGTGTACCCATATTTGTAACAGATGACAACTGTATTTTTGTCCCTGCCTTGTGTATATAAACCTGCTTGTGAACCATTAAAATTTAGTTGTAAGAACTCAGCCAAGGCGCCTCCCTGAATTCTTACAGATCCGAGCTCGTATATGTCATACTATTTGAAAGCATCCCATATTCTGTTGCGTTTCAGTAGCTCCCGGGAGAAAAGGTTTTGCTTGCCCTAGAAGGACCTGATCTGTAGAGATCTAACAGAGTAAAATCCCGAAATCACAGAATTGTATCTGTAATAATAATGGTGATATAGGTGTATATACGTAAGATATATGCTCTATATACTTTTTGGTATCCTACACTTTGAATACAAGTGAAAGATAGGTAGCTGCACTGGCAAATAGGTGCCAGTATCAAAGGTGCAATAAATGAAAAAGCAAAAAATAAATAAAAACTGTTTATACTGTAGGACTACGTGATCCAAGGGCTATAGACTATATATACCCAGAATAGGTTGTGTAGAAACGGTGCAAAATATTAAGACTACCTACATATTGCCTGATGATAAGTCTTAGGATATCTACAATGAGAAGACACTGATAGTTATAATGTTACAAGCAGTGATTGTGTATCATTGTCATATTTAAATCTCTAGAGAGTTAAAACATACCTACCCTCAAGCTTCCGTCGCCTTATCAGTTCACCTAAAACCTGATAGAAATCTCTCGATCCAGGTTCGTGATATTTTAGCAATCTAAATAGGCAATGTCTGAACTCAAATTCTCGATCCAAGAACGTGGTAATTTAACAATCTAATTGGCAATTTATGAACTCTAAATAGTGGCAGCCTCAGAGGGCCTACATCTCCATTTAGCTAGCTAATCAGCAGTGTGTATTACTCATTAATAATGCCGGTACTTCCGAAACCTAACGTCACTGTCACTGTGTCATCTCTACCCAACGCGCATTTCGTTCCCTTGGGAACTTTTTCGAGGGTGGGCGTTGCCAGAAACCCTGCTGCTTTATATTACACTCTTGATTACCATTGTAACAGTTACCAGGATGGAGCTACAAGGTAATCTGATATCGAGGGTACCTGAGCATAGCCAGTAAAAATTTAATCAAATTAAAAATATATTAAACAAAGAGACCTGAATATGATCTCAGGGATGTCTTGTGATAGATAGGATTGAACACTTAGCTCCTAAAAGCTATTGTAGTATAGTGGGAAAAAATCATTAGGTGCATTTCTTGCTAATTAGGGATGCCTGTTTGTCATCACATCCCTATCGGTGTATACATGAATTACAGATGCAGCGGCCATAATTTTAGCAAATCACACGGTGTATACATCGGAATACCCATGTGATGGCGTGTGATTTCTTCCAACCATACTGCCTTAAGACGCGTGTTGACTCGGGTTTGTATCGGGTTCAGAAAATTGCATTTTAGCACGGTCTGCAATACCGTCGAGAAACTCAAGTGGGCGATCGCGTGTTGTTGTCTTAAAAATCTAATAGCAATTCAACCTGTCTTATATTGCCATACAGTTCTGCAAGTGTGTGCGTGCAATTGTAATCTGTAGATTAACGTTACGAGTTCATACTGTATGGTGTACATGGGAAAGAAGTATTTTGTACGAATTAAGTGTTGAATTTGTACAGGATAATAAAGGGAAAAGGAGTAATACAAAAATACAACGTCGCTTCTACTTTCGAATGTTTAAGAGCAGTTTTGACCCTTTCTGCACACCTCTCATCATTCTCTTCACTTATTTGGTCCACCAGAAGCGTTGTCGTCCAACAGTGTAAAGGAAAACAGAACAATGTGTTACAGTAGGCCCCAAATTTTCTATCAAATAAATTTAATACTGACTAAACTTAAAACTTGCCCATCAAATCAAGCATCCCAATAGGCTGCACTGATGGTAATGTCCCACACTCAGTCACTCCTACCACCCATTGTGACCAAGCACTGCCTTCTACAGCACTTATTCCCTCTTATAACCTCGTAGATTGTAAGCTCTTAGGGTAAAGATTTCCTTTCCTATTGTCTGATTTTGCTGCATTTCTTGCTTATTTGAGGCACTTATTGTATTATTATAATTCCCTGTACTGTATTCTTTGTAAAGCGCTGAGTACACTTTTGGCGTTATATAAAAAAAAGACATACAGTACAATACAATATGCAATACAACCTGAAAAAGAATGAGAATGTGTGAATGTCTTGTATCACTCTGGGGAGGTGTCGATAAGCTGTTGAATGTTCTTCTGCTACAGTATGCTTTTTGAGGAGGGAAGGTGCAACTTTGCCAGTTACAGAGTGTGCAAGATAATACATGGTACAGCAGTTCAAAGACATCATTTGAATGGTTTTACAATAAAGGTTCACTGCAGTACATGCTGTAAATAACCCTTCCCCTCAAATAAAATGAGACTATGCCACCTCATACAGTACATGTACATTCGAAATAAAAAGTAAGTGATTTTAAGAATTTAAAAATTGATAAAATATTAAAAACATGCATACAAGACGTTATTAGAGTAATAGGACAATTTTTTTTCTCTAAAATCATTGCTAGGAAAAAAGTACTAATGCATTTTACCAGTAATAGTGTAATTACAGTACACTGGCGACACACTTTATTCGAGCTCGGCTAGTCCCACGAATTCGGGTATACCCGGGTGTATTGAGGTTTGTGACTGTTTTCTGCCCGAGTGCATTGAGGTATTTTCCAGGCAGGGATTGAAGCATTTTATTCCCGCTGGCTGCAATACTGCACAGTATATATATATATATATATACTGCATTACAATTCATGAATTTATGCCATCTGGTAGACACGCGATGCATTGCAGCCTATTAAATCCTAATCATTATCATTTAACAGATCAGCCGCCCGTCAGCCAGGCATGAACCCAGGCTGGGAAGGCAAACGCAACGGGGCTTGTCAGAGGTGAGGAGCGGCGCATTCCAGGTATCTGCCAGGTACATACTGGGTATTTGCTCGAATAAAGTGTGTCGGTGCAGTACATACATGTACAGTAAAGAAAACAAAAATACTTACTCTGTAGTGACTGTGGGACTACGCTTTACACTTTTTGCCTTACCATCGGCATGATAACTGACAGCACCTGTTGTTAAACCGAGGCCCGAAGCAACTAACCAGCATTGGATCTGTAAAATTCCGTGTCCATTCTTGTACATAACCTGTATTCTCATGCTGAGATCCTTTGAAATATTTTTTCCTCACCATCGCTGCTTTTAGAAATAAAATTAAGCACAGAGGAATGTATATTCGATGTGTATTCATTCGATGTATATTGAATGTGCATTGAATCAACAAAATGGATGGTGTATTTATACTTTAATTTAATGGGCCTCAGCCTCGCTCGACAGGTTTAGTACACAGTGCACCCACTTTTCACACCTGCAGCTCGTGTCCATGCCCGCGAAAAAATTCAAAGAGGGACACATTATATAAAAGGTGACACAAACTGCATAGCCTCCCAAACGCTGATCTCTATCTGAACTTGCTCTTGTCCAGATACTGCATTGTGCATTATTCCATCTATATCCATGGATCAACCCCGATTCTACTGATGCAGGAACCTGTTGCTTCTGCCGTGCCAACCACGAGAAAGTGAAAGGCGGAAGCTGTTTCTAAGCCAAAGCGAAAGGAGAATAAAGAAAACGTTCTGAAGACTCCAAAGGCTCAGAACCCTGGGCCTTATTATGTGAATAAAATGGCTGCCATATACTTAAAGCAAAGGCTTTGGTCACCCAAAATTGACCCGGCAACCACCCATGATGCTGCTCTGCTGGGAACCCCCAGCTCATCTGCTCCAGCACCCATCCACAATGCTGCTGTCCTGGGAACCCCCAGCTCACCTGCTCCAACACGCATCCCCTACGCTGCTCTGCTGGGAACCCCCAGCTTTCCTGCTCCAGCATCCATCTCCTACGCTGCTCTGCTGGAAACCCCCAGCTCACCTGCTCCAGCACCCATCCCCGACGCTGCTCTGCTGGGAACCCCCAGTCATCTGCTCCAGCACCCATCCACACAGATTTCAACAGCACTCCTCACACCAGATCCAGCTGGTTCGCCCGCATGCTGAATGGTTTAAGTTGTGTCGAAATCCCTGACAACTCAACGGTGCAAACAAAAGATTGATCTTCTTTTGGAGACCATGTTCAATATGGATAGGCGTATGGATAAGATGGAGAGGAACATTGCAGGGATCTATTCTTTGCTTGGAGTCTGTGCCCCTGTATGTCCGACGCAGGAAAGTGGCCTTATTCAACCTTCACGGTTCCAACATCAAGCACACAACGGGAACAAAAAAACAGCACAAACCGCATAGTGAAGTACATCAAATTATATTTGATTTGTGAATAAGGTAAGTATTAGGCGTACATCAGATTAAAAGAACAAACGCATTTAGCCCAATCAGCACAACAGGTTACCACTCAGCAACAGGTGTCTTGCAGCACTGGAAGTCACAGCTATGGAGATTCATGAGATCCTTCTCACGCCCTCTGTGCAGGATGTTGTAGGAACCCAATTAGTCCAGTGGATCAGCTTCGGTGGGGGAGAAACCTTCCCGATGGTATCGGCATGTGTGGTCTCGCCGGAGTGCCACGGCGCATCCAGATGACGTCACAGTGTCGTAATTCCCCTGAGGAAGTGTGCGCATGCGCACGAAACGCGTTGGGAAGTTTTCTTTTAGAGCTGTCTTTTGGTGAAGGAAGACGTGAGCTACGCAGTTGATCCAGGTCTGAGACAGAAGGAGCGCTGTAACCGGAAGTCCTGCCTCCCAGTGACGTAGCATCCGCCCCAGAGACATGGGGAATCACAGGAAGGTCCATCGGCTACCTCCGCAGTGAACTAACTGCTTGGCATTAACCTCCATTGCCGCTATTATTTGGAATCTTGTGAGTAGGGTCCCAATTTTACTCAACATGGACCTGGCGATCTTGTAGTCTTCCGGAACCCTGCATTTTATGTTGTTTTATTAAACTAGCTTTTAATTCATATTAGCCTTGCTATTGTTTGTCTTGTTTGTCTGTTTAGTGTCCTGGTTTGTTTGTTATCATCCGTCTTGGGCTCAGTTGTCAGCTTACATTTCAATTTGCATATTGCACCTTAATATTGTTTGTCTTGCTTGTCTGTTCTAGTGTCCTGTTTTGTTTGGTATCACCCGTTTTGGGCTTATTTGTTAGCTCACATTTTTATTGGCATACTGCACCATAATATTGTTTGTTTTTTCTCCACATATTCCACGTATGCACAGTGGGAGCTGCATTCCATTATCTTCATTTGCCTTATCTAAGAGGACATTATTAGGACTTTCCACGCATTATTTGGATATTCCATTCATCTATTTGGACTTGTAAGGCGCCGGTTTTCCTTTGTTTTTTGTGTCACTTGTTATCTGATTGTACAATCAGTATTCACAAGGCGGCCTAGCCTTACCCAATTTAGGGTTTCACATTATTATAATTTTCATTTTTTATTGTAGCGCTGATTTTACACCGTCTTTCTTTTCTTTTTAGTCAGTAATTTACACTAACCCCCCTCTCTCAATGACAAAAGAACTACAGATTGCAATGCAGCCATTACGAAGAAGATAAAGACAAGATTGTAAATTTGTAAGAAGAAGTGACCTACTGTATTTTTGTATTAGTAATTTTTCCATGATTATCCTGCACAAATAAAATTGTTCCTTCTTTAAATTCATGAGAATCATTCGAACTTTATGAGTGTGTGTGTGTTGGGGGGGGCGCGGGTTGATGTGCTACTACTCCAGTTTAAACAGTTAAACAAAGCCTGGAAATGAAACTCTACCCTAATTCATTAAACCTCTAATGAATGGGTCTGGGGAGGTGTTGATAAGCACTTTGGTTTGTTAGACTTACAGTATGTGTGTGTGTGTGTGTGTGTGTGTATGGAGTGGGGGATAGGTGTGTATGCAGAATTATTAGTTCAAATAAATCTTTTGATCAGGTCAGAAGAATGTTTTGAACCCCACACCCCCAAATAAAAATTACAGTATACCACCCACCTCATAAAGTACAGTATACATGACTGTAGTGTAGAATTAAAAAGCTAGTGATTGATTCTAAGAGTAGCAAAAATTGCTATGCAAGCCCATGTCGAGAAACAAAATGGGGTCTTTTTTTTCAGACTTGAAATTCACATTGAATGAGAAGTCATTCTTGCCAAAGACCCATATGTGTTTCAACAAGGTTCCAACAAGACACACACACGCATGCGCCTAAATAGGATGATGTCAGGATCGCCTAGACCTCCTGCTTAGCCATAGTTCTTCTTTGTCCACTGGGTGTGCTGCTGTCTTCTGTTTCCTCTGGGTTCCTCTGTCTGCCTGTCTGTCTTCTTGTTGCGCCTGTCTCTGTCCTTTATAGCTCTGCTTCCTGTCTGTTGCTTTTGCCTTTGCTTGAAGTCAGACTCCTAATGCACATGCTTCTGATTCCTAATCTGTTTCTGTACCTGTACCTGTATTATAGAAGTCTGTTCACAGTAAAAGCCCTTGCTGGTAATCTGGCTTGTCCCTGTTTGTTCCTGTTCTCAGTCCCTGCCCCCAGACCTGTCCTTGCTCCCCTGTCCTCTTCCAGTCTCCTCGTTGCCGACCTCTGCTTGTTACCTGACTTCACTACCTGCCGCATGCCTCGGACCTCTGCTTGTTTCCTGACTTCGCTACCTGCCGCCTGCCTCGGACCCCTGCTTGTTACCTGACTTCACTACCTGCCGCCTGCCACGGACCCCTGCTTGTGACCCCTACTTCGCTTCCTGCTGTTCCGGCCACCGAGATCCTACCCGCCACAGGAGTCTCCTGTGACAGATGACACGCATATGCGTTTCAACAAGGTTCCAATGAGACACACACGCATGCGCCTAAATGTGATGACAAGCATATGCGTTTTTAAAGTATTGAATAATAAATATAGAATAAAAGATATACACTTGTATTTTTGGGAGTTAAGTACACATGCAAGCATACTGTATAAGGTTTTCTATAAAGCTCACAATTATTCTATCCTAATCAATAAAAATTGCACTGTCACTCGAAATGTTTTGCCTAATTAGATTTTTAAATCAGATTCACAATGCGCAAGCAACGTTTTAAAAAGCGATATTAGAGGTCCATCAAAATCCCTCCTTTTGCCTTTTTCAGCTTGATGTTAAAGTTTCTTTTCTGGGGGAAAAAAAGGATGCTATTATTTCCGGTATTGCGCATGCATCTAGTCGTGTCATTAGGAATTAAAACAGCAGTTCAAGCAATATCCTACAGTACATGTGCATCTCTATGATGAGAACAAACTTCTGGTAGGCTCTTGAGCCCCGCCCTCTCCCTAGCTGTCCACCTACTGTACTGTATCTACTGTAGTAACTGCTCAGTGAATCATATTGCAGGACTACATTTTCAATAATTGTGCAAGAATTGAATTAAATTAAATAACCCTGAGCAAAGCGATTGATTACAGGAGAATGGGCCGATCTGCAGCTTACTGTAGCTAATCACTTGTCTGTGTGCATATTGTATTGATGCACATACTGTAATGATATATATATATATATTTTAAAGAATTTTTTTTAAACAGCAGCTTGAACTGCAGCTTTAAACTTAAAAATGTACTGTACATTGTATTTACCTTCATTATAAACTTTGCCAAATGGGTAGAGATAAGCCACTGGCACTCTCGTAGTGATAGCTGGTCTGCTACACCTGTAGTTGACAGCTGATGAATCTGGAAATCATTTTGGTACATGCAAGCTTGCTGGTACCTGTACGTGAAATCACCAGTAAATTTTGCAGGTATTCTGGCAGGGAAAGGTAGGAAGGATTGTCGTTCACCAGGTTTTCACTGGTGGTTGGACCGTTATTGTAAACCGGTGCTGGCGGTGTTGCCGGCGCTGTTACATTGCTGAATTGGGATTGACAAATTTTATATAGATTTAACCCGACCTTTCTCCTTTTGAAGTTGCCATGATCAAACATACTGTAAAAATCAGGGACCACACCCCAATACCCTCTTGTATCTCCGGCAGGAGGGGCAATGCGAAAAAAAGACTGATCGCTACTTAAGGTTTTTCTTATCGAACGCTTCCAACATCAGGTGAAGATTTGTAAAAATCGTACAGTGGCGACACGTTTAATTCTTAGTTGGCTAGTTCCGCAAGCTGGGAGATTTCCCGGCTTGCTAGCCAAATCCCCTCGGCGTGCCATGCGTCACCGATGCGCGGTCACGCTTTATCGGGTGTCTGCGCCCCATGCGCGCGTGCACAGGGCTCCCCGAGGGAGCCCTGGTGTCCCGCGATGTGGGGGATGGCAGTGGGGGGTTCCGGGGGACCCGGTGGACCCGGAGAGGGGAGGGGGAAGCCCCGATCGGAGGACCGCTCCTCCGAGGCTTCGGCGCGTGCACGGGACACCCCGGCGCGCGCCCGGTTACTTTCGCAGCCGAGACCGGGTAAAGGTAAGAATAAACTCGGCCGCGACAGTAGTTCAAAATGAATTATTCATACATTTCGGCTACAGTCGCCATGTTATCTGCTGCAGCATTAATTGCAGAAAATATTAAAAATGCATAACTACAGTCAGGTAGTCCAGTCCAGTCAGTAATTGTCAAAGATACTGTAGGAATATAGAAAAAAGCACACAGTTTGAATTTCATAAGTTTTTATTATGAAGCGCCTAAATTTGATAATGTCTTCAAGGTCGAATCACAATGGACCACTGTGGTAGACTTGGTTTTTAACTGGTTTTAAACACCTGCAAATTGACACAGTTGCACAGACAGAACTGTACACATTACAATTCATTAATTTCTGCCACCTGGCGAATACGCAAAGAATTGCACCCAAAGAAACCAGAAACCATTAAATTAAAACAGATCAACAGCGGTTTTTATTTCATTTTCCGATTGTTTAGCATTTTCAATTAATTATTTATTTTGTTGGCTACTTGTTTAAATGCATTAATTGTTTTGTTGGCTAGTGTTTAAAATGAATTAATTGTTTTGCTGGTTAGTTCTTTTATTTCTTGAATTGAATGGTTGGCTTGTGCTTTTATTTATTTAATTGGGCTGCTTAGATGCTTGTGTATATCTTTTATTATTGTGTATTTTTGACCTTCATGCTTTTTTATTAGGGTGACCATTGACTGCTATAGTGGCCAAGCATGCCCATATTATATGGGTATGATATACCACTATGCCAATCAATGGGTAGAGGGTGGGTATAATGGTCCTGGGGTGTGTAGTGGGTGAGTGTGTGTTACCCCTTTAATTAATATAGTGGTTATTAACCGCTACTGTGATTAAGGAGTTAGGGGCCATTAGATTGTATTATTTCTTGTATTCTTTTTGGCAACGGAGGACATGGACCTGCAATATGCTGATGAGGATGCCCTTCATGATGGCAGGGGTAAGTTGAACGTTTTATTTACTTTATTTATGCTGGCTGGCTAATGTTTGATTGTATAATGGGCAAATGAGCTATTATCCATATCTGGATAATTGTAATTTTGACCATTACTATACCGTATGTATTGGTGGGTGGGGAGGTGTATTTATTGCAATGTGTTAAACAAAATTGCCACAGGATTGGTACCGCAGGTCAGAGAGGACCTCCTGACACCCACGGGGACAACCTGAGGCCCCCCAGACACCCGTGGGGACCACCCGAGGACCCCCTTAGCACCCACGAGGACAACCTGGGGACCTTGGGTTGTGTATTTGTGGTTAGTACATATTGTAATGTTTATTGGGGGCAAAGGGGGTGAGTGAAAGGCCAAGTACCCTTTTCACTCACCCCTCTGCCCTCAATAAACCTGCTATTTTGCCTTAACCACTTCATTGCCTTAGCGGCTATCCGCTAAGGTAATGAAGCTGCTTTAATGTATATTTTATTAATAGTGTGTGGGATCAGGGGGTCTCCTGAGCTGAAGCACTTTGATTTATGCCTCAGGGACCCCCTGATTCCCGAGTTACAGGCCCTGGTATTGGGCATCAGGTGACGTATCGCCGCCATTTTTAAATCATCCGCGTCACGTGACCGGGCGATTTAAATAATGAAGGAGATACTGGCACCCCATATCTGGGCCTGTAACTCGGAAAGCAAGGGGTCCCCAAGGCTGAAATCAATGCGGTTCATCTCAGAGACCCCCTATTCCCGCACACTATTAATAAGAATTACATTAAAGCAGATTCATTACCAGAGCAGATAACCGCTACGGTAACTAATGTGAACTACAAACTAACTAAAAAACTCTCTGTCAGTGCTTGATCCAAGTGAAATATGTGAATTTGAGTGATTACACCAAACCCAATTAAAATACGTGTAGATACAAATGCAGCCAAGGGGGCAGTAAAGAATAGACTGTTCAAATCCAATTAACAATACAAATACAAAAATAATGTCCCCGGCGCAAAAAACGATGATCACAGTACCATATCAAAAGACAGTTCTGGATGGAGTGACAGTCCTGATAGTGGAGTAATACACCAACAGATGTAATGAGGTAGATTTTCTTCCAGGTGTGATTTCCCAGATGATGTCTGTAATTACAAATAAAAACAAAAACACACCATTGCGCAGTATATAAATTCTAATACCCTAACCAGGAGAAGAATATTTTTCTCCTGGTTAGGGTATTAGAGTTTATATACTGCGCAATGGTGTGTTTTTGTTTTTATTTGTAATTACAGACATCATCTGGGAAATCACACCTGGAAGAAAATCTACCTCATTACATCTGTTGGTGTATTACTCCACTATCAGGACTGTCACTCCATCCAGGACTGTCTTTTGATATGGTACTGTGATCATCATTTTTTGCGCCGGGGACATTATTTTTGTATTTGTACGGTAACTAATGTGTTCAATTTTTATTTGGATTTTAATACTAGTGTATTATAGCAGGGGGTCTCCGGAGCAGAACCTCATTGATTTGAGGTCCAGGGACCCCCTGCTTCCCGAGATACAAGCCTTGTTATGGGGTGCTGGTATCTCCTATGCATTTAAATGTCCTGCGTCACGGGACTGTTAGAATAAAATGCATAGGAGATACCAGCACCCAATAACGTGTCCTTTATCTTGGAAGCAGTGGGTCTCCAGACCTCAAATCAATGAGGTTCTGCTCTGGAGACCCTCTGCTACAATACTCCAGTATTACATTTTATAATAAAACATTTTTTGCTCTCTGGCGATTTTAAAAGGACATTGTCCAAATCTCCTCATCTGATACCAAGGGACATATGATCAATCCCTTGGAAGCTCATACTTGATGTATCACCCTTGTGTACAAGGTTAACATGTCTGGCTACTGGAGTATCCAGGTTATTTCTAATCGTGCAAATATGCTCAAGAATGGGTCTTCTAAGATGTCTTGTGGTTCTCCCCACATACTTAATTCCGCACTTACAGTAGATGTAGCCAGATATACCCCTTCTATTGTTTTACAATTAATACATTTCTTAATTGTAAACTTTTTACTTCCATCCCAATTCCAAAATTGTTTGGAGGGATTCATGAAATGACAACCTTTACATGATCCACAAGCATATGTTCCTGTTGTTTTAGAATAAAGCTAAGTTTCTTGGTGTGTGGATTTATACTGTAATGGCTATGCACAAGACTGTCTGACAGATTTTTAGGCCATCCGTATGTAATTGAGGCTGTTGGATTTAAACTTTTCCTTAACTCATCATTTTCTAAAAGAATATGCAATGACGATTTTACACATCACGGATGCTGTGCCATTGTTAGTTATAAGTACCTTTTATTCTGATAGGTTGTTTCTCAGCTTTTTGGTTAGTGTTTTCATATAGCAAGTTGGTTCTATGCGTGCTTTTAGCTCTCTTATAACCTGCCTCAATACATGTATATATAGGCCTTGTACAGGCTAAAATATGGGGATAACAAGCCACTCCCTGATTCCCTATACATAGGTGATAATATAATGCCCTATAATGTGATGGTAGGCAGGTGGAGGGAGTATAAGTGAGACCCTCTGCAGCCAGTGTAGTGCTAACTACATCCACCCTGGTCATAGAATAAATCACTGAGACGGTAGAGTTAAATCCACACGCAGTATATAGTGGTGTAATGATACAGCTACGATCACATAAAGGGAACACCTCAGGAAGGGTTGTAGGTAGTATTCTCTTAATAGCACTTAGCTTGGGTAGCTATATCAATGCTAGATATTAATCACAGTGCACTGTCGGGCACACTGCACATTGTTGGATTAAACAGCCCTGAGTGAGATCAGGCACTAATTGGGCTCTAATTAGTGTAGTTATCCTGTACCAATGCTGATCGTTTGTGCTTTACCAGCGCTAAATGCCCATTTTACAATGCATAGGTAGAAGGCTTATTGGGATAGCATGGGCAAACTGGATGTCTCGAAACATATAAAAGAATGATTACTGTGTGGACCAATACAATGAGGGTGTATAGATTGCACAAGTTGCCCGAAACCAAGTGCACTGCAATAACGTTTGCTCTTGGCGCTATCTGAATCAGCAGCACAGAGTCTCACTGTCTAAGCACTCAGTGTGATGTCTGAGTAAACAGCCCGGGCCGAGGTCAAGAACCAATTAGGCTCTAATTAGTATAGGTATCTTGTGCAGACGCACTGGTTAAGGGCTATTCGGATAGTGTGAGCGAACAGATAGGTTCTGAATCATTCTATGATCATACATATACTGTCAGAATAAGTGGCAATACTGGTGCAGTGCAATCTGGTGTAACTTTGGCGCTGTCAGAATAGACAGTCAAGGGACCAAATAAAGCTCCAATAAATGTTGTCCTCTTGTGTTGACGCTGATCCTATATATGGTATCTGTGCCAAAGTACGTGGAGCAGTTTAATAATAGGGGGCTACTGGTATAGCGTAGATAGAGCCAGTGGGTCCCGAATAATGTACTAATCTTCAGTGTGGTGTCTGAAGTAGTGGCTGTGTTGACTAACCAAGGGTAACACAGAGAGCTAAAGGCTGATATTAAAATGCACAATCCCTGCATCAGTACTGATCATGAGGTTATATCAGTGCCGATGTCCTTGGGTGAGTGCTGTCATCAGACCAGAGAGCTGTAATGAGCTCACCAGCATTGAAAATAAATATATATATATATATACTGCGGATATCACGAGTGAATAAACTTGTATCAGAATAGGGTCAGAAAGACAGGTTGTCCCCAAAATGCTGGAGCATTCTGCTGCTGAATAGACTCGAATATCCTCACCGGGGAGGAAAAACGTCAGCGAGCACGGCAGGGCAACAAATTGGCAAAGGCTGGACTGTGAGAAAGCCCCTGAGTGGGTGAAACGCGTAAGAGTTGCGGGGGGTGCTATCTCTTTTTTAATGTCCATGCAAGAATAAAGTATTTTTTCACCACAGTCCAGCCTTTGCCAATTTGTTGCCCTGCCGTGCTCGCTGACGTTTTTCCTCCCCGGTGAGGATATCCCTGCTTGCACTCCCACACAGCTGGAGCACGCAGAACAGAAGAAGAAAAAGAAAAAGAAAAAAAAGGAATGGATTTTACAGCTATCAGTGAGTAATTTCACTTTGTTTTAAGTGGAGCTTCCCCAGGAGTTGCAGTCTATGCAGTGCGGGACTCATGTATGGGGTCTGGGTGGGTTTTAGGACTTCCCCCAGATAGCCCTTCACAGTCGCCGCCAGACCGCATTCCAACTAGGGGTGATTTATTGTTCAGCTCCCTCACTTCATTGGGTTTTCCGGATAAAGCAGCAATCAATTACTTTAGTGGTTTCATGCCCTGCAGCACTAGTCAAATTGAGGGACCGCTTATCACAATGTTCTGTTCATATACTGAATAGACTCTGCAGAATTGCTACAGTTACGAGTAAATACCCTAGCGCAGAGCTCCACAACAAAGTGACTGTTCTCTGACTGTGACGTTCCCCTCATTTGCAAGCCCTGATGAAGCGTGACTCGTGAAACGAGCGCGTCTGCTAAGCCAAACCTCTGTGCATGCGCAGACCGTTCATTGTGACCGCAATAACCAGAGAACAGTCAACTGCAGTGTTAGAGTGCTTGCAACTAGGTTTTCTGTTCTTTTTGTATTCCTACCAGCCATACCTAGTGAGCACCTCACTTTCACTTACATTTAGCTGTAGCGGGGCATTTTATGTGTCTCTTCTGGCCTTTAAGTAGCAGGCAATTGCTATCCAAATGTGCTTGTGCAAAGTACTTGTACCTTGTCCTGTCTGAGCTCTGCCTTGCCTTTGTTTTGCCTGCCTCGATCTTGGAACTGAATCTGAGTACCCCTTGCCTGCCGCCTGCCTCGACCTCGGAACCAGACCTGACTATCCCTTGCCGGCCGCATGCCTCGATCTCGGAACCGTACCTGACTACCCCTGCCTCCCAGGCCTCTGATCCCAGGCCAAGGTCTGTGTATTACTCCCTACCTCTGCCCTGCGGGCCCATATCCTGTCTTGCAGTCAGTAACGTTATACTGTGTGTCTGAGTTATTTACAGTTCCTAATTTATTTGCAAAATATACACCAAAGTACAGATGTAACAGACATTACTGCACTTGCTGGTATACTCCTGCCGATTAAATAGCATGTTTACCACACCTCCTATTCATACACAGCTATTTCAAGAAAATGATTGCTTGTCCCGCTGGTGCATTGTGTATGTCCAACAACAATGCACCAGCACGTACAATAACGTCTGCTAAATCTGTTTTCTTTATTAGGTTTAGCATGCTTTCCCCATTGGTTATCACATGATATAAAACAAGCCCTCTAATTGTTCTGTGTGAGTGCAAAATATGTAATTTTCCAAATAAAAGTGCCATATTAAACAACAAAAATAAAGTAATACTATTAACTATCCAGAACAGAAAGATCTATTGCTGAGGCAGCAACTTTTCAGTTGAATTTAATCAAAAGTCTGTCAAATTCCTCATTTTCATGGAGGCATTTCATTTAGATCACTGTGCAAGCAAATTAAATTAGTATTAACCTTGTCTGTGAAAACGATGCTTCAGAAAGGTAAATGTACCTTTCTGACATGTATGAAAATGAAATGATAAATTGATATACACAAACCTCTGGGTAGATGGGACTCCTCTAATGAGTAATTACCTGCAGTGTAACTATATTGATTATGTTTGTAGACTGTCAAGTGGGTTGGTGGTATATGAACTGAGTGAAATCAATCTTTAAACAAGATTCTACAGAAATCCAGTTTAGCATTCAAACAGAGGTGCTCAAATAGAGAATTTAGAAAGAAACAAAGCAGTCAATTAACAATAGGTGATGTCTGAATATTATATTCACTCACCTGCAATTCACTGCTCGGCTTTGAAGGAAGTGAAGGGGTTGTTTATCAAAGTCAGGTTGCTACAATACTGGTGCAACAAAAAAAATAATAAAGAAAAAAAACTTGCTCTTAAGTGAACCATTATTGCCTTAGTTTGGTAATTTTCACTATTTGAAACATAAACATAAAATATTCTAGGGGGTGTTTCTGAAACATCTCCGAACTGGCAAAGTTCTGTATGGCAGGCCTGGGACATAACAGAGCTTTACCAAAGCAAATAATCCTGTTTAAAGCAACAGGCTATACAGATGTACTTTATAAAACATTATTACCCCCGTTAATGCAAGTTAAAACACAAAATACTATTTTAATTACATGTGTTCTCATTAACCCTCTAGCACAACTGTTAAAAAAAATAGGCAAGCGTTAACACAATACAGGTGCAATAGCATCTGGTACATTTGTAGTATATTTAACTACATATTGATCTATATTTATCGTTTTGATTTGTATGTACAGTAAGCAGCAAGTTATAGAGATTAGTGAAATGTTTCAGGCCACAAAACATATGAAATATGCCCCTTTTGAGTCATAAAAAAAAGTTGTTGCTGAGTCATTGTTCGCAATCGTTTTGCCAGACATTAAGTCAATGTGCATTGCAATTCTATTTAATATGCTAATTTTCTAAATTCTTTACAATTGCTAGAGTTTTTTTCAAACTTGTCTAAAATTGCTAGATCTACTTAAATATATAATTAAGGCACATCGACCATTTCTCTCACTCACTAGCAATATTTCTCTAAACGCAAATGCATTTTGTTGGACAGTTTCTCTAGGAATGTAACCATACAAAAGTTTGTTTTAAAGCATTGCATCGATTTCTTGAATTTGCATACAAATTAAGGGCATTTTTTTGTTGTTGCATAAAATACAAGGAAGTTCTGCGAGGCCAGGCCACAGACAAAAGGGGAAAAGTGATGCCAAACTTGAAGCATTTGTACAGATTTTTGTTCATTGAAAATTTTGGATATGAATAGCTGGTAAAACTATCTTATTGAATACTTTAAATCAAATACTAATGCACATAGTGAACATTTTAAGCAAAATATCTTGTGTAGCACAGTTTCCCCCACCCTATGGGAGATATGGCGGCTACTGAGTGTGTGGTGCATTACCTGCAGCTCACAGGTGGCCTGAACCTTCGCTACTAGGAGCCTGGGGTGTACCTGATCTGCCTGTGACAGTGCCTCCACCTGTGTGAATCCTAACTATGTTGTATAACCCCTTCACATGATCCAATGCAAGAATACACACACAAATATAGATAACAGTTTACTGAAAAAGGAATAACAATGAAACACCAACTAGGCCAACTAGGCCATGCACGGCCGTAACCCCACAGTGTCCTCCAACATAGTGTCCACACCCAGATGGGATATTTCACTGAAAAACTGAGGTGCCGCTGGGCACCCAACCACCGTGGTGTCCACAAGAGTCAACCCACCCAATGTGTGTGTCAGCGCTGCCCACAATTAAAGTGTGATTTGTTGGTAGCGCCGACTGAAGACATGGGAGCCATCCGGTCCCACGCCATCATCGCCAGCGAAGAGTTCGCCTCCACGTGGGGTGGTATCCACCTGGAGGGTCCCACCGTGAAGATAGTCTCTGTGCCTTGCGGTGGTGGTCCCAGACCACAGGCCGCAGCGGCTGCGCGACATCCTTCTGTGTCCCTGACACTATAATTGCTAAATGGGGCAGTGTCCCTGTCTAATGGCCGGTCCCTGTGGTAGCCACAAACTTTACAGGGGAGTCTGGCCTAACTGGGGCCTATGGGGTTTCTGGCCCTGCACACACACCCTACCCTTTCCTTGTCACAGCTCCGACTGAATCGTGGTGCAGGCACACCAAATGTATCAATCCTAGTCGTAGGGGATTGCTGCAGCCCTATTGGCTGTACTATGTCACATGTAGCCATCTCCCAGAGCATTCTGGGGCATGTAGTTCCCCAACAGAGTGTGTCTGTAATGGCCGACGCTAAACCGTGCCCTGCACATTCGCAGAGTGTATCAAGTTGGCCACCGGACCTAACAAGGCACTGAGCATGCGCAACTCCCTATTGCGCATGCGCACGCATAACAAAGATGGCGGAGCTCCGCCGACTGGATCGCCAGCCCACCTGCCACTGCTCTGCTCCCCCCACACATCGCTAGCACCTGATCCTGCCTCCACTACCAAGCGCCAGGAGGTAAGGGGACAGAAGGGGGACCTGGCCACACGTGTAACAAATGAGCCTGGTGTTTTTGCATGTGTCTGTACTGTATGTGTATATATACTGTACTTGAATAACTTGTTGCTCAAAAGATACAACTAAATGGCTACTTTGTCATTAGATTTAAAATGAAAATATAAAAATCTCACTAATAAATTGTAAGCCAATATAGGAGGAGCCCTGGAAATGTATATTTGTTTTCCATATAAATGTGTAGCCCTGTTTCCTTCTAACATAAAGGGTGTACTCGTGCTAGCTTTACCTGCTGGCTCACAGAGATCTGAGCCTCCACCACAGGGAGCCTGGGGCAACAATATAAGTACTGGCAGCGCCTCCACCTGCCCAGGATCCCAATAATATGAGAAAACACCAAACAGGAAATAGTGACAACAGCTCTTATCTTAAGTTGATAACCTTTACTGCATATGTCACACAGAATAAACAGAAATACAATCCCACTATTAACCATAACCATCCCTTGCAGTATAGAGGAATGACCCATCATCGTGTATTCCCACACTGTGTCCAATGTACGAACCAGCCTCTTGGTCTCTCAACCCCAGAGTGTCCCCAAGGAACCCACCCCCCCAAGGCGTGATCAGCGCCTTGATGTTACCGGTATGTTGGTGCACTTAAGGAAATACCTGCCGGGCGCTCCACCACCCGGACCCGCTGACACGTCAAAAAGGATCCGCCGATCCAACGAAGAGTTCCCACCACAGGGGATGCCTCCAGCATGCCTTGACGTCCGTCCAGTAGTCTGGTCCCAGACTAGGAATATCAGATTACTCAGCTTCAGCAGCATTGTCCCTGACTGTTACTGAATACTAAAGGCAAGGTCCCAAAACAAAGGACTGTCCCTACAGCAACCACAAGCTAGAGGTGACTCAGGGCCTTAACTGGGGCACCCTGCTACGGAAGCCACCTGCGAAGCTCTCGCCCTAGATGCAGCCGCGTCTCTTCCCCCAGCTGCCCTGCACCTCATCCTCCCCACCAGAATCCCTGACCGCCGCGGAGGTTAGTGTCAGAAGAGCCAAAGGCAATAACCCAGAGGGGAACCTGGCTACATATGTATGGGAAAATAAAAATAAAATTAAACTAAGTAAACAAAATAAAATATTTATTACACTGTACTGTACAAATGCCAAATCTTTGCTGTAAATGTGCAAATGTAATGCAGGCAAAGAGGAATCAGGAAGTATATTTGCTTACCAAAGGGAATCTATTTGCACAGTTACTGTATTTAGAACCCCCAGGAAGCACAAATAACATTATTGTGTAACACATTTTAAACAATAAGTTTCAACATTGTGGGTTGCAAGAGGAAGTGTGTCACATTTGTAGGACTCCCTATGTATCCTGTGTAAGAGACTGTCACGCCTGTATGCCCGCAGACCTGGCAAGACCCCAATACTGAGGTGGGAACGGTATTACACCACACACCCACAGCAGTGGGAGCGAGCCCGAAGTGTGGTATAGCGTTGCTGGGCCTGTTGGTAAAGTGGTTAATATACTTGCAACGTCTTGTAGGGTTAAGCGTAAGAATGGTTGTGTCCGTGTGCCAATGTCCAGGCGTCCAGAGAGTAGAATAGTCGAAGTTCAAAGCCAGGTCCAAGGATTCCAGAGGTCAGCAAAGTAAAGTTCGTAGCAAGGTTCAAGGGGTACAGAGAGCAGAGTAGTCCAGGACAAGCAGGGGTCAAAACCAGAGAAATCCAAAGTAATACAGGAGCAGGAACAAGCAGGGACACAGAGGGAGCACAGCATAGGTCAGCACACACAGGGAAACAGGAACTATGCAGAGCGACGATAGAGAGGACAGATGGATTATAAAGGGAGACACACCAATAGGAGAGAGGGGAGGAGCAGGGAGAGAAGTGGGAGACAACAGGGATAGGTCAGGGAGAGAAGAGGAGGAGACAGAAGGGGGAGACAGGGAGATGGCCTGTAGGGACTTGGAGGAGGAGTCAGGAGAGTGAAAGGCCCAAGAAGAGGAGTGTGTGCGCGCGCCCTCTGTAAGCTTAGGGTGCGTGCGCACAGGCTGCACAGGGAGATGGCCCGCAGGGACTGGGAGGAGGAGTCAGGAGAGCGACAGGCCCCAGAAGAGGAGGCTGTGCGCGCACCCTCTGTAAGCTGGGGGAGCGCGTGCACAGGCTGCATCACCAGGCGCGCGGAGCACCATGCCACGGGCACCCCGGTGGAGGGAAACAGAGGACCGGACGGAGCCACCAGGGAAGGTGAGGTACTGGCCACAGGCATAGCGAGTGTTTGGGGGTGGGGAGCGTTGCCGCAGGGGCTCGGCGACCGCGCGGGTACGCGAGACTTGCGGGGCATGTGCTGAGGCAGTGGGGCAGTGAGAGAGGTTGACGGAGCGGGACAGGAGTGGGAAAGGGCAGAAGGATTGGAAAGAGATGGGACAGAGGGAGAGAAAGAAGGGGAATGAATCCCCTGAATCGTCACAGAGACGTGTTCAGAGGTACGCATTGGAAACCATTTAAAGTGAAACTAAAATTAGGCTTTATTGCGCCTGTCCCTTTAACGCAGCAAAAAAAAAAACCTACTCCACTTTGGAAAATATCTACACATGTAGTTCAGTCCTCTCTAACTGGGTGGTTAGCTAAGCGGTTTACCAGCCCCAAATATACAAACATATGTACAGATATATAACAGTCCCATAAGAAAGTCTTATCTGTTTCTTGTAGCTGTAGGGAAGCCTCTGTGCTCTCTTGTGTCAGCACCTTTGTGTGCTAAGGCAATTGTCTGGCCTGGTATAGAGTTCTGGTCCCCTTGTATTGCTATCAGCATACAGTCGAGTCGTTCTGCAGCTCAAGACATCTGTTCCTCTGGCCAGTCCAGTGTCCACTAAGGAAATCTTCTGGTCTGTCTTTCTTGGGTCAGCTCCAATTGTGAGCTTAGGAATCTACCTCCTGTGTCTCAGAACAGGCTTTTCTGACAGAGTTCTGATTAGACAGGTGGAGCTGGTTGATTGCAGGTGTGCAATAAACCAGCACACTACTGGATTAGTGGCACGTTTCTTAACAGGGGTAAGTCCCTGTTACATCCTGAGTCACATATTTTGATGTTAAGGTACAGAAAGATAGGCTCGAGGAAGAAAACTATAAACTTTAAAATGAATTAAAAAACTATTACAAAAGAATTAGACATTCTGAAATGAGAATGATCTAAAATGACAGGAAGAAAAGTTACTGAATCTGCCTCAGGAATAGAAGATAATGCAGCTCTTCTAAATTTGTGTTAGGTACCTCTTTGTCCTCATTTTAAATTCTAAAATGTACAGAATCTATGCTGCAATCTTAGCAGCAACTAGAGGGAAAGTGTATTTAAAGACACAATTATGAGGTTTAAGTAGTCTTGAGGTTTGTTTTTCAGAACAAGAAATACAGTACCATTAAGATTGGGCCAAGATCACATTGCATTCCTTCAGTGAAGCAAATTTTTTAATTTCCTGAAGCCACGGATATGTTTTTTATTAGTCTTACCCACCCCAGATCTTTAATAAACTTACTACAGTAGTTCCTTTCAAGTCTAGGACCTTGAAAACATGGTAGGAAATATGCTGAAAGCATTAAAATCACAACTGCAAAGTATGAGCGGTCCTGTGGGGAGTGGCTATCTCAATGCACACTGCAATGGGCTAACAGAAAGCAGAAGTCATGTGTTTGGTGTGCTAAGGCCATGTGTAGCCTGTAACCCAATAACAATTGGTTGGGGGGACGACAAAGTGGGGAAAGCAGCGATGGTGCCACAGATGACTCAAACTACAGTGAGCTGATTCTCAAATGTAGAAAAAAGGCATGTCCTGAATAACATGTATGTTACGGATGTAAAGTTCTGAAAAGCAGCTGAAGGTTTAAAAAATGTAAAAGTGTTTTAACTGGGAGTGTTTCTATGATTTTACTAAATGATGACTCACAGTACCGCAAATTTTAGACTGGTGTGTATCAAATCATACTTGTCCCCGTTTACCAAAATACTATTCAAATCTAAATAAAATCAACTATAGGTCACATGTTATCCTAATGATAAACTTTAAAGTTGATAAATATTGAATAAATGTACTGTATAACATGTTGTAGGCCAATTTATTTTATGTACTACCTTCGAACTACATGCTTCTTGCTTTATGAAAGATAATCTTCATTCGGAAATGTTATATTACACTGTTTAAATGACAGTTGTTTTCTATAAATCTATGCACCAATACTACAATCTATAGCTGATTGAAAATGTCATGCAGGACAAAGAGGAAACCAGAGGTACCCTTACTCTAACAGAGGGAATCTATTTACACATGTCTGCCCAGTTATTGACAACCCCCATAAACCACAAAAACAAACAGGCCACATCTGTATATGTTGCAGAACAGCCTCACTGTAAGGTAAGTAAGCGTCCAAATGGTATGGTTTTAGGCTTTAAACATTCAGTGGTTTATTTTCCTCAACAAAACAAATAGGAGCACTGTCCCTTTAAGGCATACCAAATCATAAAATAAAAACCTTCTCACCCTTTGGAGACTAACTCAGAGCATATCCCTAGCTATACACCTGGGTAGCTAGCCTACTTCAAAATTTAAACAATTACACTATGTCTAGAATGAAATATAAAGTCCATGTCTGTGGTTGGGGAAATCTGTCCTAAGCCAGTCGTCCAGCGAGTCCAGCCCCATGGAAGTCAGAGCTCCACTTCTTCATCAGGTCTCGATTGCCGGTTCCTTGAAGCAAAGCCACATCCTGTGGTTTGTTCACACACGTGGCGATTTTATTTCCTCTCTAATATTCCCATATGGTCCCTAGACCCTGCTCCCTGCAGGTCTAGGGAACAGACCAACCAGTGTCCTCCTAGTAGCCGAGGGTTCATATCAGGGCGGTCACGATGCGCTCAGCACA
This sequence comes from Ascaphus truei, assembly GCF_040206685.1. NCBI lineage: Eukaryota > Metazoa > Chordata > Amphibia > Anura > Ascaphidae > Ascaphus > Ascaphus truei. The sequence continues at coordinate 174,677,992 of NC_134484.1, forward strand.
AACAGGACTTAGACCGTGGGGCTGAGGTGGGGATGTATATAACCGCCACCCTACAACCTTGGAGATGGGTTCCGGATTGCTTAGTCAGAGTTGTGAGGCCGGGTCAGGGTACGAGAGTTCGGGTATGTCGTGGTCCAGGGTTGGAGTGAGAAGAAGGGTCGATATCCGTAAGCCGTGGTCAAGGAGAGGAGAGAGCAGGAATCCAAAGTCAATCCGAAGTTTAGGGTTAGAGAAGAGACGGGTTTGGGTACAGGCAGGGGTCAAGGCACAGGTTCAGATAAGCACTGGAAACAGACAGACTTCAAGCAGCGAGCACTGCACATTAACCTTAGTTGGCACAGGAATCAGGAAGGTAAATAAAGGGAGTGAGAACCAATCAGGAAGCTGCAGACAGAGTGAGGTCAGACAAAGGCTGTGAGCCGATAAGAGGAGAGATTGGCTGCAGGTGAGAGGCAGCTGATATCCTTCCTGATATCAGCTGTCGTGCGGCATGCATGCGCAGGTATAGTGAGGCGTGGGGCGAGTGCGTCGCCAGTGAGTGCAGGTGCCATGGTGCTGTGCGGGGAGCACGCCTCCGCGGATGTTTTTGTTGGCTGGCGAGCACACGCAGACAGGGGTCTCCGCGCATCACTGCATACCATGTCAGGGGGGGTTGAACCTAACCGCGATCCTAACAAGGGCCTACCGGCAGATCAGGCCACGGATTATAAGTATGTACAATCAATCATACTGGATCGTTTACATCTAATATATAACTATATGTAGCTTAAGCCTGACCCCAGAAACCTAGTGGCAGCAGTTCTGGAACTTGAGATACACCTCTAAGGTGAGAACCTGGGTCATAGCTCAGCACTTACTGGACTTGTGTACACTGTGGATACAACCCATGCAACACACCAAGGAGGCGATTCTCAAACAATTTATTATAATTGCAAGTTCCTACAGGTGATAACCCCTCCTGCACACTCTTGGGTAAATTGCCATGCTGCCAAAACCTTAACTGTGCCTTAACCCAACCTGCTGACACCCAAAGAGGGAGGCCGGACCAGTGTGTAAACTACAACCGATCCACTTGCAACTGCCAAGCTTCACCAAGGGATCATTCATTTCAGCAACAGAGTGGTCTTGACGCTGATCCCTGTATAGACCCTCATCATCTGCCTGATGTCAGCTCATCGCCAAAAGAGGGGAACTTTTGGGTTGCACGCAGGACCCACCCGACTTCTGGTCCCCAGTATCCTGTTCAGCTAAGTGATATCCACGTCAACCCCTTGGGAGCGAGCCCTCTCCATCTTCTACCTGTGGGAAACAGAACTATCATCATATGGAGTCATATGGAGTGCCCACAGTATATTTGTTCCCTCAGCAGGACCGTCACCTTCACCTTCCACAGAGATAGCTTCGAAGTTTGGATACTTTCAGTCCTGATTGGGTAAAAATCTGTACAGGCCCTTGTGGATTTCAGTTCTCCGGAGAAAGAGTCTGAACAGGGAAGAAATTGTGTACAGGTGTACACGCACCTTAGTGCATCTGGGGCGCGCTAGGTTTAGTATAGACTATTCCACATAAGTATTAATTGAATACAAGTATGTGTCCATGGGATACAGATTGCAGACCAGATGTGACCTCTAAAACTGATTGCTTGCAGAATTATGAAGATAATCACACAAATAAATAAAAATAAGATATAAAGCCCAAATAGTAAAATCGTATATATCATAAATAAATAAAATTAGTAACCACTGATAGCTTTATCTCTTAGAGATGCAGACCAATAGCTTTGCACAGATGTAATGTCCCCCTGTAAGTTTATTGAGTATACAGTATATAGTTTAACTCAAATATACTTAGATAGGTGTTAGAGAATATTTAGATATAAAGTCCTCCTCAGTGTGAGATATTTTTCGTATTCGTTTAGTAGTTGATGCTGCCATATAAAGAATATATCAGGATAAAAGCTCCAGATTCTTGCACAAATTAGGTAGCTTGCAAAAAATGTGTGACTGGACAGAGTGACAGACTACTAATGTCTGACACAATGTCTCCATGTCACGGTGGTAACTGTGGTGTAGCAACAAACTCATATTGCAACATTTATGAACATAAATCCCATGATCAGCTATACCCCTTCCCTATGATAAAAAATAGGCGTGTTAGTGAACCGCCTGTGCTCAAAAGTAGAGCTAAGTTTGTGTAAAAGTTACAGCAGTGCTATGGGTGGAGGGCAGGCAGTCTCTGCTCCTCTCCCATGGACCTCAGCACGTCCAATTGCCTACATACGTTTCGCTACTGGCTTTGTGCAAGAATCTAGAGCTTTTATCCTGATATATTCTTTATATGGGTTAACTTAGAGACATTTTCTCAGACATATTCAGCCTGTCATTTTGTCCATGTTACCCAGCTTTGAAACGGATAAAAACTGAGCTGATTGGTTACATGGAATATACTGCTATTTACCTGTGAGATTTATCGTATCATACTTCCCAATTTTAATTGGTTTGATTGTTACACCACAGTTACTATTGTGACAAGGAGACACTGCGTCAGACACTACAAGTTTGTCACTCTGTCCAGTCATATATTCTCTGTTAACTACCAAGTTTATGCAGCAGCCAAAAGCTTTTATCTGGATATATTTACTATATTGGCTAACTAAGAGACATTTTGTCAGACATATTGAGTCTGTCATTCTGTCCAGCTATATAGCTCTGAGACTGAAATATGTGCTTACATGAGGTTTAAATTGCACAGGAGCTACAATGTTTCATCATCTGTGTGATACTATATGTGGTTAACTACAACGAATGTTTACACTATGAGTGATATTAACGCTCCAACATATATGTTACTTTAACAAGGATCTAGGTGTTTATTGAAGTGTGCACTAGGGTGTTCACACTACACTGCACTACCTGCTAGGTGGGAGGCCAGAGCTGATATAAGTGTTATATATTAATATTCATTTACATATTTGGCCACAGGCATTGCACCCCCACAGTGCAGCAATCACTGAGACTCTCTATGACAGTAGATCCTTTTATTTCTCTGTATAGGTTACTCATTAACCATTCAGAGTCTGGTGTTTAGCTACACTTATTTAGATGTGATTTTGCATCTAAATGTGATGGCTTTATAGTCCTACTTATACGTTATATTGGGACTTTATACCCCAGTCTATACCCACTCCATTTTAAATTTGCACTTTAGATTAGGCAAGCCTCAGAGGAGGCATAGGTTCACTTACCTGCAATATTTTAATTTTGAGGTATCTCCTAATAAAGATTATTTTAATAATTCATCAATTCATTACATCATTAGATTTCTCTGGTGTCATCAGTGTACATATCTGTTTAGAGTGCTCTCATGATAGGGGTTTCATTTTTCTATTGTTGCTATATTTTACTATCACTGGGTTTCGGGGTTTTCTGCATACCGTGATAGCAACGCTGTCAAAAATGGCGAATTTAAAACCCTGGCCATTTTTTCTATTGGATTTACTTCATGAGGCCCATAGTCATCATAGTCCTTCTGAAAGAATAATCCTTGTTCCTTAAATTATTCTTTATATATGCAATTCCTTTTAAGTCTATGGAATTAGTTATAATGAATGATGAATTTTGTCAATCCATTTCTTATCATGACAACTGGAGAGATGTAAGTAGAAGTTAATGTTGGTACTGCACCGACACACTTTATTCGAGCAAATACCCGGTATGTACCTGGCAGATACCTGGAATGCGCCGCTCCTCACCTCTGACAAGCCCCGTTGCATTTGCCTTCCCAGCCTGGGTTTATGCCTGGCTGATGGGCGGCTGATCTGTTAAATGATGATGATTAGGATTTAATAGGCTGCAATGCTTCGCGTGTCTACCAGATGGCATAAATTCATGAATTGTAATGCAGTGTATATATATATACTGTGCAGTATTGCAGCCAGCGGGAATAAAATGCTTCAATCCCTGCCTGAAAAATAACTCAATGCACTCGGGCAGAAAACAGTCACAAACCTCAATACACCCGGGTATACCCGAATTCGTGGGACTAGCCAAGCTCGAATAAAGTGTGTCGCCAGTGTATCCTTAAAGTTAGACTTTGTGTATAGAATATTGTTTTCGATATAGATTTTCAGGTCTAGAAAATGAATCGTGAATTCACTGTTTAGATTTTTTTCTATGAAATGTCTAGAGTGTCCCCAAGCATCAATATTTATATTATATTAATCATGAATTTTTTTTTCAAAAGCCCCTGCTGGCATGAATGTGTGCTTACTTAAACAGCACCATGCATTAGAGTAAAATAAGGTGGTAATACCATTATCTTAAAGATAAATTGAACGTCTTTACTATTTCTCAATATATTAGTCTATAAACATCTATTTCTGATAACTGCTCTAAAAGCATTTAAAGTAAAAACAATATTGAAAACATAAATGACAAGTATCTTTAAAATATATATTAAAGTTGATGAAAGTGAATGTACAGTAGTAGAGGAAAATAAAGGATTATAACAGCTGAGTGAAGTGGTATATGTAATGTCCTAGAGACTTTTTCAACAAATGTTATATAATCAATTCCTTAATACTTTGTCTGGTAACAGTCATGGAATTGCATCATCAGCTATTTCCAGACTAGACTGTCTGGTTATATCTATCACATTATTGTATCCTGAGGGGACTTTACTCTTGATCACAGCTAAACAATTTTTTTCCAACAAGGAAAAATGCCTGCCTTAATCTTTCACTCTTTAAAGGATTTGAATGACCGTACTAATATTTTAAAGCTTATTTGCTTTAATGCTTGTACACTATAATTGCTTTTAGAAATATGTTATCAATTCTTATGAATAAATTGGATGCACATAGTGATAAAATGTAGATTTGCAATGTAACTGTAGAGAGTACTGTATAAGCAATTGAGGTATAAAGTGTAAATGTGAAACATTTGACGTATTCATTTTCTCTATCCTTCAAACGTATGAAGTAGTGTACATCCATGTTTGGTCTTAGTATACAAAAACCAACACTAGTTAAACTTATTTCCTCCAGACAGATTGTACATATGCTAGGGCTGGGGCCCAAATCCTACTACAATAAGTTAACAATATGCTAGGCTACTAGCAGAGAGCTTGGCAGAGGTCAGACATTATTACTCAACACATATCTTTAAATAACAGGGGCTTGTATGCGTATGCTCCCACATTAACACATTTGTGATCCTAAATCATGAGCATTATATACTTATAATACAAAGCAGTCTATACAAAAATACACCAGCATCTAAATCGTTACGCGTTATTCTCTCAATGTCTCTCCTTAACTCCCAATGACCCTGTGTTATTAAGGGGCCCTTTGTTGGTGCTGGCACAGTGCTGGAGCTCTTAGGTGTGTTGAGTTAAACGTTGCAGGCCGATTTCTTCACAAAGACATGGAAATAAACCAGTATGTGTAAACAGTGGTACTTTGGTGTTAACAGGTGGGATCCCCTTGTGGGTTACTCATGACTCCCAGAACACGAGCAGCTGTAACTTGGGGTGGACTTTGACTGTACTTTCTGGGACTTTTCCGATTCAGCAAAACTGGAGTAGTTCTTCTCATGTACTGAAATTGGCCCCCAATCTCACTCAGACAGGGATGCGGTCCTCCATGTTTGAGCTTTCCCTCTTTATGCTCCACTGGAGACTCTTAAACTAGCTCTCTTCAGCCCCTCCCCTCCAGGTAACCAATTATATGAAAACTCTCTTAGACTCTCAGCCATTGGCTTAAGTGCCTGTCCTTCAATCTCAGGTTTCCTTTTAAGGTGTGTAATCTCTCCCCCTGCTTAAAATGGTGATGCCCCCATCAATCTCAATGGGATATACATAATATTTTAAAAATAGTCTATAACATAACATTTCTAATCTAACACATTATTCTACTCTAGGCACAGATCATGACAGGCATGGTTGACTTCATGCAATTAAAAATTCCACACACAGCAACATTTGTGCACCACAGAGCACCAAACCTCCATGCTAATCTATGTCCAGTGTCATGGGGATCACCCACTTAGCTAGGCTAACCACTGGGACCTTAGTTGACACTTCAGGGGAGTCATATGTTAACATCATGGGGGGTCTGGTCTCTCATTTAGGGTTGTGAGTATACTATTGGTACCCTGACCATCCCCTCTACCCATTAATTGTCACTGTGGTAAACCATGCACTCAATATGGCCATGAATTTTCACAATGGCAATGAATGGGCAGCCTAAAAATTAAAAACAACCACAAAATAAAATACATTACAATTAAATAAAAACAAACATTTGCAAAAAATGCATTGATTGTCAATATGGTTATCAAAGGGGTATAGATAAAATCATTTACAGTCAATGGTTTTCCTACAAAAAAAATACACAATTAAATAAAATACAATCAATGTGTTTCTTACCCTTGTAGGGATGAAGATTCATCCTCCTCATCCACCAGCTGTACCAACTCTTGCCCCCGATGCAATGATGCTCATTAGCATGATGCAAATAAATTAATCAGCTTTAGTTGATTTAGGAGGAGGCCCCGGTGAATAGTTCCTTAGAATTTCTTTTCTTCTTATCGTCATCCTTTTCTTCTTTTCTCTCCAACAGGTCCAGGAGATGTTAATCTGCCAGCTTCTTGGGGTAAAATAAAATGTGACATATCGTATATAAGGCCTGTAAAGTTACATTTGACTGACAAATGGTATATCCACCAATCGGATTAGTGGATGTATCAAGTGATGGCTTCCATTGTTTTAATGGCGTGATGTCATATTAAAGGAAGGAATGCTTGCCACTCACGTAGCATATGCTTCCCTCCCTTTAAGATGAATATAATGAAAGCCAGGGCACTAGCAACCCTCCGAAAAAGGAGAGTGTGCACTGGAGAAAAAGCTCCCTAATAACATGTGCTCTGTAGGAAAATAGCATGCATAGTAGTATACACTGATTTAGTCAGTATAGGTTGGTGTGATAACCAAAAATCAATGTAACCAAAATCATCACTGACAATGAGGGAAGTACCAGTGATAATGTAATAAAATCAATTAAATAGGTCATTTAGACAAAAAAAATTAAATATATGGGACACATAATGGAACAACATGTACAGTACAAAGACCCACATAAAGAAGGAGACACTGCAGATTATGGCATGTGGAATCTAGTAAACTCCCCCTGGTGGTGTATAGAACCTACGTTGCTTGTGAGCATGCGCAAAAGCTTATGGAGGCTGTGCTGGAATGCGGGTCCCTAAGGTGAGTATGTACTTCTTTTAAGTGTATACGTAACCTCCCATCCCTGAAGGGTCATGGAGGGATACACTACAAATGTACCAGACTGAGTGTGGGTTGCCACAGTTATAAATACATACTTAAACACACATAGCCATATGCACATACAGAGGGAGACTCCACCAATTACAGCCTAGGGAGTTTGAGAAACTTCCCTTGTGGTGCAGTAAACCCGAATCAGCTGTAGGCAGACAAGCAGCTGATGGTGGCTGTTCTACAGTGTGGGTCCCTGATGGTGAATCGATTCTGCTATTATGTATGTTACTAACCTCACAATTCTAACTGTACAATGGAGAGTGTACTCATTGTGTATTAGGATATGTATGTAGTACCAAAATCACTAGTGTATAAAGCGGCAGCTAATAACAAAAGCCTAATAAAATCACAATATCACTGCAAGCCAAACCCTATGCAGGAAAAATTGTTGGACGGATAGGTAGGGTGGGGGAGGGAAAATGAACCCTGCAATGTGTTTTGCTCAATAACAGTGTGCGGTATAAGTGATCCTGATAAATGTCCCCAATATTATGAGGATGTTCTCAATAATAAAAGTGTGTGTGTGCCAAGCATGCACATTTTAAGTGAAACTTCTTTGCCTTTGTCCGTGTTTTGTCACAGATATTGTATTTGAAATTGTGCTGTTTTTTTATTAAAAATCAAAATACAATTTCTGTGACAAAACACAAAGAAGTTTCACTTAGAACGTGCATGCTCTGCACACACCCTGTTTTACCTATTTGCACTTCTATATTTATACTAACTGTGAATTCCTTGTGAGTGTGTGAGTGACTGTGTGTGAATGTGTCACACTGTGTGAATGTGTATGAATGTGTGTTGCTGTGATTCTGTGTGTGTGTGTGATTTTGTGTTTGTGCGTTTGATTCTATGATTGTGTGTGTGATTCTGTGACTGTGTGTGTGTGCGCGTGACTGTGTGTGCGTGACTGTGTGTGTGCGTCTGTGACTGTGTGCATGACTGTGTATGTATGTATGTGTGCGTGTAACTGTGTGTGTGCGTGTGTGTGTGTGAGTGACAGACTGTGTGGGTGACTGACTGTGTGGTTGAATGACTGAGTGGGTGACTGACTGGGTGTTTGGGTGGGTGACTGAATGTGTGGGTGGGTGACTGACTGGGTATGTGTGTGGTTGAGTGACTGTGTGTGTCAGTGGGTGACTGACTGGGTGTGTGGGTGGGTGACTCTGTATAGAGGGGGCCCACCTGTGCAGCAGAGAGATTGGAAGGGGTCCAGGCTGCTGATTCTGGTGTCCTGCACATGCGTGAAGTGCTGGGCAGGCCTGCACATGCATGGACACGCCGGACATGCATGGACATGCAGTGCGAGCCGCACCTGCGCATGCTCACTGTGCTGGCTGTACACGACGCTGGCCGCGCATGGCAACGGTCACACCTGCACATGCTCATGCAATGGCCGCGCTTGTGCATGCTCACAGCAATGGCCACGCCTACGTGGCCGCACGGACTGTATTGAGACTATTGGGTTCTGTACGGTGTGGCCTGGAATGGTGTTTTTTACGCATGCGCGAGAGGCACGCGTGACGTCACCTGTGTTACGGTTTTTCGTTACAAGGTAAGGATTTTTTCCAATGAAAACCCTGTAGGTACAAGCAAAGAATGCTGAGGAAGGGGTTAACCCCTTGATTACCTTAACGGTAGTAACAACTATGGTAATGAAAGGGTTAACCCCTCCCGCTACCCATCGAGAAGCCTATCCACCCACCCCGGGTCAAATACCCCCTCACCCACCCCCTCGATTCCCAATACACATTACAATACAAACATCAATACAATACATTGAACACCCCTGCCCCTCCCCCCCCCAGCATATAAAGAACAGTAAAGGGTAAAATCCCTATTATCCATACCTGTATAATAGCACATTTGCCCATTAAAAAATAAAACATAACCAAAACCCAATTACCCAGCCTGCACATTACAAAATGTAAATTGTTGTTGCATTTACCCCTGTCAGGATGAAGACCATCCTCATCCTCCTCATCTTCCACTGCATCCTCCTTATCTTCAGGGGCACCGACAGTAAAATAAAAAATCTAACTACTGACCTGCAACCTCTTAAACCACCATAGTGGTTATTAACCACTATGGTAATTAAGGGATTAACCTCCCCTCCCGCTACCCACCTGGGAGGCCACCCTCTCTGGGGAAACTACCCACACCCCATCTACCCATTGATTTTCAATGTAGTAAACCATGCCCACAATATGGACATGGATTGCCACAATGGCAATGGATGGGCAAGCTCCAAATAAAAAACAAGCACTGAATAAAATACATTACATTTCAATAAAACAAACATTTGCCAATAAACCAATTCATTTTCACAGTGGGAAACCATGCCCACAGTATGGGCATGGATTACCACAATGACAATGAATGGGCAAGCTACAAATAAAAAACAAGCACTAAATAAAATACATTACATTTCAATTAAAAAAAACATTTGCAAATAAACCATTGGGGGTAGAGGAAATGTGTGAAGGGGTAGTTTCCCCAGGGTGGCTGGTTAGGCCACTCTGATGGGTGGTGAGAGGGCATAACCCTTTCATTACCATAGGGGTTACTACTGCTAAGGTAATGAAGGGGTTACCCGCAACCTTCCCATTAGGCCTAACCACCCACCAGGGTGAAACTACCCCCTTAACCCACCCCTTCTCCCAACAAACCAGGTACTCTGTCTTAACCCCTTTATTGTCTTAGCGGCTAGTCACTAAGGTAATGAAGCTGCTTTTATTTTATTTTGATAACACAGTATTGAAGTACGGGGTCTCCGGAGCTAGACCACATTAATTGCAGCCTCAGGGACCTCCTTCTTCCAGAGTTGCAGGCCCTGTTATAGGATGCCAGTATCTCCCTGCTTTGTTTATATGTCCCGGTCATGTGGGATATGATGCAGGCGAATGTAAACATGCTGGAAATACTAGCACCCCATAATAAGGTCTATAAATAGGGAAGCAGTGGGTCGCAAGGGCTGAAATTAATGCGGTTTAGCTCCAGAGACCCCCTGCTTCAATACGGTGTTATTAAAATAAAATAAAAGTCTGTAATAAGGGGAGCAGGGGGTTATGGGGCTGAAATTATTGCAGTTCAGCTCCGGAGAACCCCTGCTTCAATACTGTTTTATTAAAATAAAAACTGTGTGATCGCCTATTAGAGGTGCACAGGTAGAGTGACTGTTTCAGTCTTACTCTTACTGAGACGTGCAACTCAGTAGGATTCACATCGCTCAAGTACTATTCAGATGCACAGACCCTCGGTGTGGTAATCCTGATGGGCCATTAAGTCTCCTTACTTGGACCATGAGCACATATGAGCACAGATGAGAAATAAAACGGTGCCGCAGCAGATTTAGGACTGCAAGCATGACCAATCATAATGCTGCATCCGTATTTTGTAGATTGGCATGACCTATCCTTCATAAATCCATGATGACTATTACTAATAATTTAGTTTTCCAAAACATTCAAACCTTCAAGTAGCTTTCCTCTATTGATGTCTGGCATTCAGGTCTGTAATTCCCTGGTTGTGAACTAGCGCCATTTTTAAATATAGGCACCACATCTGCATCAGTTTTACGCCAATCTTGTGGTACTGAGCCTGTGGAAATTGAGTCCTTGAATATGAAATGAAGGGGGAAGAACATCACATATGGTCCAGTTGCCCCTTTGGAGCGGATTTGGTCCTGTGGCGGCGCTACATAGATGATATTATTTTTATATGGTCAGGCACTTTAGAGCACTTAGAAAAATTTAAACAGTATATGAATAACAACACATATAATTTGACATTGACTTTTAATTCTAGTTTGACATCCATAGAATATCTGGATTTACTCATTTCGGCTATTAATGACCAAATAGAAACTCGTACCTACTTTAAACCAGTACAGGCAAATAATTACCTCCATGCACGCAGTCACCATAACCCGTCTTGGGTTAAAAACATACCCAAAGGACAATTTATTAGACTAAAAAGAAATAGTTCATGTACCGAAACATTCCTCAATCAAGCTAAAGATTTAAAGAAAAAATTTCTGGAAAGAGAATATTCTTCTAAAGATCTTGACAAAACGATAACAGAAGTGGCAGCAATGGAAAGATCTAACCTTTTACAATATAAGAACAAAGTTATAAATAAATCTGCTAATCTTAGCTTCATAACACAATACAATCAGATGGCTCCAAATATAAGGAAAATATTTAAAAAATATTGGCCTATCCTCAAAAAAGATAAAGAACTTGAAGGTATGTTGCCGGAACACCCTCAGATTGTATTTACTAGAGCACCAAACATCGGACGTAAATTAGCTCCTAGCTGCCCATCCTTACAAACAAAGTTACGTAACACAGTCATAAATAAAGGATATTTCCCATGCCATAGGTGTACTGCGTGCAAATATAGTATAAAAACATCCAACTACACATCAAACAAGACATCCAAAAATTATATAATTCAACAACACATCACTTGTAAAAGTTTATTTGTAGTATATCTATTGGAGTGTCCATGCGGTCTGCAATATGTGGGTATGACCACTAGACCTGTCCAAAGACGCATATATGAACACATATATAACATCAGGAGAGGGTTAACAACGCACAACGTATCGCATCATTTTCAGCAAGTGCACAACCAAGATCCCACTGGTTTGAAATGTATGGCAATTGAAACCATCACTCCAAATTGGAGAGGAGGAAACGCAGTGAGCCAACTGGGGAGACGTGAGTCCTATTGGATATACGAGCTACGGACCCTATCCCCACTAGGCCTCAACGTTGACTTCGACTTAAAATCCTTTTTGGTAAATTAATTTAAGGTGTTATTTGTCCAGTTTGTTCTGTTCTTTTCTTTCATACTAATGGTCATTGTTGAGATAATAATTTTCATTGTATAAATTTTGGATTCCAGATAACTCTAATTTTAATATGGATTATTGTCTTAAATGTACAAATATGTATATGTTAAATGTATGTCATATGAAACACACTTTGTAAGCACAAATCACTTTAACATTATAAATAAATTTAAAACACTTAGGGCCTCATGCAGAGAGCATCGTTATTTCAAAATTCGCCATTTTTTGTACAATTTCACGCAGAAACCGGCATAAAATGGCGAGTTACGAAAAACGCGCCATTTTGTTTTTTTTATTGGTAAAACTCGCCTCGCGGCTGGCGAGAACCTCCATCTCGCCATTTTTAAAACTCTCCGAATGCAGAGAGGTACGAACGGCATGTAGCGGCTGTTCGCGCCAGGAAAATGGCGCGATTTTCTCATTTTTGCCGCGCCAGGAAATATTGGCAATAAGATGGCGCTCGCCGCCTATAGCAAAGGGGAAAAAAAAGCCGCGATTTTTTTTTTTACATTTCTGAAGCGCGCATCTTTTCCATTCAAACTCGCCACACGCATCCATGTTAAACATAGCAGAATTCGCACTTTTCTGCATATGGAGAATAAAACTCTCCAAAAAAGCTACTTTTTATGAAATTCGCCAATTTGAAAATTCTATGCTCTCTGCATGAGGCCCTTAATTAATAACTTCATTCACTGGTTATACACATTTAATAGTAATACAATCACTTTTTATTATACACTTATTCAAAGTCACATATTTATAATATAATTTACTATTCATAAAAAATAGGCACTGTACTTAGTATTATTAACAAAAAATTTGAGCATTATAATTAGTATACCCCATGTCACTTTAACTTTTTCACTAGTTTTAGTTATATATACATCACTGTATTAAGATTTAATTATTAATCACACTATAAATAATCATATTCACATTTTGTATATATACACACCACACAACAAAGTTTAGATTATATTTATTAATTATTATGTCATAAAATCTCAGCACATTTTTTATAGCACACACCACATAGCTTAGATTAGGTTCATTATTCATTTACACATACTCATATCACATTTATTTTTAGCACCTATATTTGCTAATATACTCATCACAGAATTTGTTGTTATATGTTAGTTTATCAGCTGAGATCGTTACTCTAACTTTGTATTTTATTTTTTGCTATCAAGCGACACTACGCATGTGCGGACAATTGGACATTGTTTTCCACATATTATCTAATGCGCATGTGCAACAATTTAATTAGGGTGTTTATTGGACCCAATTGGACGCCTATAAAAGAGGACACTATGGGACACATTTTTAGAACCCCTGAGGAAGAGAGCAGCTTGCTCTCGAAACGCGTAGGGTTAATTTGTTGGGACCCAGATCGCTACGCCTGAGTTGCTTCCAGTGCCGTGACGAATCAGCTGTTTATTGGCTTAAACTCAAGATCAGCACGAATCTGCTGCGGTGAATCTACCACCAACTGCGAGGAGGAATGAGCGCCAAGGGAAAGTAAACACACGCAGCCTGGCGTGTGCAGCTATCATCCTGGCCCTGAATCCGGTGCAGTAGCTGTGTGAGCTGAAAAGAGAGGGGATACTCTCAGATATATCCACCGCCTGCTTTTATCTTTCGTCCGGTGAGTGGGCATTGCATCTGGTGAAGCTGATTACTGGTCCCACACCAATTGTCCTAATATTTGTCATATTTAAATTTGTGTTTATATCATTTGTATATGTTTTTTATGTCTAGTGTTTTTAATCTATTTTATTAAATGTTTTTTAAAAATCCCAATCATCCTTGATCTCAGCTGATATATATTAATTTAGTATTAGTGTTATATTATATGTTGTTTTTTTATTTATTTATAGTATTACACTATGTTTTGTGTTTTTTTTTTATATTTTCTTTAAGCACATCTCTACCGTCTGGAATCCATATCGGTTTCTTCCTGTTGGTGAATATATCCTTTACCTGCCGGCGCCTTTTTAATACTTTATTTTTTTTCTTGTTTTGTATCTGACCAGGGGGTCAGTTTTAGTATTTAGGCAGCCCCCTATGTGAGGTTATTCCTCATATTAGGGTTAATTCCCTTATATAGTTAGCGCTACCTACTCTGTGTTTGCAAAAGTTTAGCTATTACTGAACATACAGTAGCTCTTTAAGAACTCTTGGATGTATGCTATCGGGGGCCATGTGCCTTATTTACTTTAATTTTATCAAGGCGCCTATGAACTTCCTACTCCGTTAACAAATTACTCGTTAATATAGAGGTTGGAGCATCCTCTTGCTGCACTACTATTGTAATTGATTCTTCCTTGCTAAATACAGAGGCAAAGACCTTGTTTAATACCTCTGCTTTTTCCTTATCCCTAATAATTTGCCTGCCCATCTCATTCTGAAAGGATATGGAAATACATATGTTCAGATCCCTTTTTAATGTATAACCATAACCAGACTCTTGTTTTCCAATAGCTAAAGTCTAAAGTCCTGCTTTGTATAACAATGCATTGTGGGTAGAAGTGAAACTGTATGTCCGTAAAACAATGTTTTTAAGTGAGGTTGTGATCCTCAAAGGGGGAAATTATGGAAATAAATATTTTCAGATCCCTTTTTAATGTTTAAGCATAAACAGACCCTTGTTTTCCAACAGCTAAAATCTTAAGTCCTGCTTTGTAAAACAGTCCATTGTGGGTAGAAGTGAAACTGTATGTGAGTAAAGTAATGTTTTTTTTTTCCTTCTTTAAACTTTGCTTCACCTTATAAAGTGCTCAAACTGCTATTTCATTGTTCTGGCTAATTGTCCCCTTTGGGCCCTTCACCTCCTTATCTGTTAACTCCCTCTTGTAGGGTTAGACGCAGCTGTTGACCTTGAGAGGAATGGGGGGTGGGGGGGTTCTATGCATCAAATCTTTTCTTTTTTTTCTGCTTTGTCTGCTAAAATATTGCAAAATGTATAACCGGTACCTAAGTAGATGCAAGATAAGAAGTAAGATGCCCAATGTGGTGATACAGTATATACTGGCATTGTGAAATTATGTATGCACGCCCATTTTTTGGGTATAAAGTACTGTTTTATGTAAAAAGTCTCAGTATATTTGTGTTATTCAAACAGAAATGTTTTACTGTATGTAAATGCCCTAAACTGACGAGTAGCTCGACGTGATGTTCACCTCTCTCAAAAGGGCAAACTCGGCGACATACTGCGATTTGGCTGGTGCATATCTCGCCACGATAGCAAGATTTTAATTAAAATGTTAATAGTAGTTACGTGAGCAGGGGGTCTCCGGAGCAGAACTGCATTGATTTCAGGTCCAGGGACCCCCTGCTCCTCAAGATACAGGCCCACTTATGGGGTGCCGGTATCGCCTATGCATTTAAATGTCTAGCATCATGGGACCATGGGATTTAAATAGGAGATACCAGCGCCCCACAACGGGGCATGTATATTGGGAAGCAGAGGGTCCTAGGACCTCAAATAAATGCGGTTCTGCTCCGGAGACCCCCTGCTCACGTACACTAGTATTAACATTTTTATTAAAACAGCTTCATTACCCGCTAAGGCAATTTATTTATTTACAAAATATTTTACCAGGAAGTAATACATTGAGAGTTACCTCTCGTTTTCAAGTATGTCCTGGGCACAGAGTAAGACAAATAATACATGGTTACAAATACAGTTACATAAATGAACAGGGTATACATTATATACAAGACATTGCGTGCACAGTTAAAGAAAACATATATTATGGGTGTATGAAACAGTTACAGACCAGATTAAAATGTGAGACAGCCTTACATTTGAAAGACCTTAAACTGGTGGTGGATGTGAGAGTCTCTGGTAGGTTGTTCCAGTTTTGGGGTGCACGATAGGAGAAGGAGGAACGGCCGGATACTTTGTTGAGCCTTGGGACCATGAACAGTCTTTTGGAGTCTGATCTCAGGTGATAAGTGCTGCAAGTGGTAGGGGTGAGGAGCTTGTTCAGATAGCTGGTTAGCTTGCCCATGAAGAATTTAAAGGCAAAACAGGAAAGGTGAACTTTGCGCATAGACTCTAGTGATGACCAATCTAGTTCTTTGAGCATTTCGCAGTGATGTGTGTTGTAGTTGCATTGGAGAACAAAACGACAAATTGAATTGTAGAGGGTGTCAAGTTTGCTAAGGTGGGTTTGAGGTGCCGAGCCATATACTATGTCTCCATAGTCAATAATTGGCATTAGCATCTGCTGTGCGATACGCTTTCTGACCAGGAGACTTAGGGAGGATTTGTTCCTGTAAAGTACCCCTAGTTTGGCATAGTTCTTGGTTGTCAGGGTATCAATGTGCATTTCGAATGTTAAGTGGGAGTCAAACCATAAGCCCAGGTATTTAAAACTAGTGACAGGGGTTAGGGTGGTGTTAGCGTTGGTTCTAATCAGGAGCTCAGTCACTGGAAGCTTTAAAAATTTAGTCTTGGTCCCAAATACCATTGTTACAGTCTTGTCAGTGTTTAAAAACAGTTTGTTTTGGGAAATCCAGTTTTCGAGTCTCAAAAAGTCAGACTGAAGTATGTGTTGAAGGTCAGAGAGGCTATGGCTGTGTGCATACAGGATTGTGTCGTCTGCATACATGTGTATTGAGGCTTCCTTACAAGCTGTGGGAAGATCATAAATGAACACTGAGAAGAGTAGGGGCCCCAGAACAGAGCCTTGCGGTACACCACAGGTGATATCCAGGGGGTTGGAGTTAGAGCCTGAGATGGACACATGTTGGGATCTTCCTGATAGGTAGGACTGAAACCAGTTTAAAGCATGCTTCCCTATTCCAGAGCTCTGGAGTTTATTAAGCAGGATAGCATGATCAACTGTGTCAAAAGCCTTTGCAAAATCTAGGAATACTGCACCAGTGAGTTGTCCCCGTTCCATTCCACACTGGATTTCATTGCAAACTTTTAGCAGGGTAGTTATGGTGGAGTGTTTGGGACGAAAGCCAGATTGGAATTGGCTAGGGAAATTTGTCTTGGTATAGAAATCGCTTAATTGGGAGTGGACATATTTTTCCATGACTTTGGATAGAATTGGGAGAAGTGAGATTGGCCTGTAGTTTGAGACAGTGTTTAATGAAGGGGTTAAACCTCAATAGCCTGTTTCTTGGGACAGAGGGGTGGGTGAAGGGGGTAGTATTAACATGGCTATTGGTTTTGAAGGGGTTAACCAGTCCCGCTAATCCCTCCCCCCCCCCCAGAAGGCCTAAATGTCACGGGAGACAAGGTACTTTTAACACCATTTATATATTACCGGGATCATTCATTAGGCAAAACGAGATAGTAGAAACAAATTCCGTTTATTTTGGTAAACCCACGTGCAAACTGAAGAAATACACAAGAAACAGTTAAAAATACACCTATTGGGGGCCTGGGGGAAATATCTAGGCTTTCCTAGGTGCAGGATGTCCACTTGGATGAGCTTACCCCGACCGGCATATACACCCGATTCTCCTGGTCCTCTTTTTTACTTCAGTTCCGCGACCACTGCGTTCTAAAATGGGAGTATGGTCCTCGCGTCTGACTTAGTCTTTGCGAGTCAAAATTTTCAGGCTTCAAAACGAAGCCAGTTGCTCTGCTATTTTGAAAAGAGCAACTTTGAAAAACCTGCCCTAGCTTCCTCATCTCATGTCATTGGTTGCTCACGATGGACTGGTTCTTTGTCTCGGTCATCTCGTTACATACCCTCCACTAAGCGTATAGTTTACTTATTGCACAGAATGGCATAACAGATGCAAAATACAAAACCGTGAAATGCCTGTACTGTTTGAAATGTACCGTCACCCCCCCCCCCTCCCACTCCCATCCCCCCCCCTCCCCCCCACCCCCGGTTCTATATAAAAGTTAAGAAATGTATGTAATGTGTGATATGCACCTATGCCATCCCTTGTACATCCCCCCCTCTGGAATAACACCCAGAGGAAGCAAAGATATATAAGGAAACTAAATGTGCCTTTGTTGATGTCCAGATAGTATACAGCATACCGATTGTATAAAGTGGTATAATAGATGCAACATACAAAAATGTGAAATGCCTGTACTGTTTGAAATGTACCGTCAACCCCCCCCCACCCACCCATCCCCCACCCCCCCCTCCCTCCCCATCCCCCCCCATCTACCCCACCCTCCCCCCCACCCCCTCCCACCCCCCCCCCCACCTTCCCCACCCCCCCTCACTTTCACCCCCCCCTACCTTCCCCCCAACGCCCCCACCCCCCCCACCCCCCCCCACCCTCCCCCCCACCCCCCCACCCTCCCCACCCCCACCCCTCCCTCCCCACCCCCCCTCCCTCCCCACCCCCCTCCCCTTCCCCCCCACCCCCCTCCCCTTCCCCCCCACCCCCCTCCCCTCCTGACCCAACCCCCCCACCCCCCCCACCTCCTCCCACCCCCTCCCACCCCCTCCCACCCCCCTGCCTTCCCCCAACCCCCCCCACCTTCCCCCACCCCCCTCCACCTTCCCCCACCCCCCCCCACCTGAATCCCACCCTCACCCCCCTACCTTCCCTCATCCGTGGATTGGGGATTTCTGTAAAAGGGTTAAGTAAATCCTATAGAGGGTTTGGACTCCTCTGACGCCCGATGGTTGACTGATCCGGAATCACCCCAGAAGGGCTCTCCTAGCCCAAATGCCGGCTGTTCTTAAAGCTGGCGAAAGTTTGTTAAGGCCTTTTCTAGGCCTCATTACAACCTATCTCTATCTGCTGACCCTGTCCCAGCAGATCTCCGCCCTTCCCTTTCCTACCCTTTCCCACGCCCCCCCTCCTCAGCTTAAAATAGCCATTCTAGCCAAAAAAAACTCGCAACTCCCGCACCCACAGAGATATAAACTAGACTCAGATTTACTGGATCAGGGCCTCTCAAATGGGAAAGATGAGGACTTATGCTACTTTCTAAAAAAGAACCCAAATGGCTAGCCAAACCACAATTAAATTTACCTCACTCAACGTAAAAGGCCTCCAGAATAACCGAAAAAGGAGATTAGCACTCCAAGATATGAAAAGATCAGGGGGGGACATCATATTTCTACAGGAGACCCACTTCACATCACAAGACCCCCCAAATTTATTCAAAAAAGTGTTCCCAATGTGTTTTTTCGCATAATTTACTAGTAAAAAAAGGGGTGTAGCTGTCCTGATCAGACAGGGTACCCCATTCAATCATATCAAAACAACTGCGGACCCAGAGGGTAGATTTCTAGTGTTATATGGCTCCCTAGCGGGCTCAGCGATCGCTCTGATCAATGTGTATGCCCAAAAAGAGAACCAAACTGAATTCCTAAAGAAAGTTCTCGAGGGCATAGACCCGGGATATCTGTCTTCGATGATAGTGGGAGGAGACCTAAACATGGTCCTCAACCCTACCGAGGACAGATCAACCACAATTGGTCCCCCCCGTACAACCCCCTCCCAGATCATAGGGAAAAGGTTCAGGGGAATCTTGAGCGAGTTTTCACTGTTGGACATATGGAGAACCCAACATCAGGGCCAGAGAGACTATACTTTCTACTCAGCACCTCACCAGACCTACTCTCGAATAGACCACTTTCTGGCCACAAAAAATGTGATGGCGGCAACAACTGATTCCGACATAGGACCGATCACATGGTCTGATCATGCCCCGATTACCATAACCTTGACTACCCCCTTTGAAAAGACAATAAATTATTCATGGAGGCTAAACGATTCACTACTCAACCATCCTGAGATAGAAAGAGAGATCAGAGCTGCCATTCGAGACTACTTTTTTTTAAACTCAGGATCCGTCTCCTCACCAGCAATCCTGTGGGAAGCCCATAAGGCAACCATTAGAGGGAAATTCATCTCCATTGCATCCCACAGGAAAAAAGCCCGCCAAAAACTAATAAAGGAGCTCACAGATGATTTCAAAATAATAGAACAAACTCATAAAGCTAACCCCTCAAAAAAAATATATAAAACATTGACAACAGCTAGAGCAAAACTTAAACAAATCCAGCTGGAGGATGTTGAGAAAGCCCTCAAATGGACCAACCAACAATATTATGATAAAGGGAACAAGGCAGATAGACTTCTAGCGACTAAATTAAGAGGGGTGCATAAACGGTCCCAAATCACGGCGATCAAGAGCAGGTCTGGTGAGATACAACATAGTGACAACAAAATAGCAGCCGAATTTACAAAATTTTACACCGAACTTTACAACTTAAGATCCAAAAATGGCCGCCCTGAATCAATAGCATCCGAATTAATAGCGCAATATTTAGATAAATGTCAGCTCCCCACACTAACGGATGAGGAAAACACAGTTCTCAACGCTGAGATCTCAAAAGTGGAACTGGAAGAGGCGGTCAAATCACTAAAAATCACTAAGTCTCCTGGCCCAGACGGCTTCACTAATGTCTACTATAAGAGATTCCTGCCAGTATTATCCACGCATCTCCTAACAATATTCAACGATTTCATGGAGGGAAATCAAATCCCTACGTCAATGTCCCTGGCCACCCTGGCCATAATACATAAAGAAGGCAGGGACCCGATGCAATGTGGAAGCTACCGTCCAATCTCCCTGCTTAACTGTGATCTCAAACTATACAGCAAAATACTCGCAAATAGATTGAACCCCATTTTACCAAGATTAATACATAAAGATCAAGTAGGATTCGTAGCAGGCAGACAGGCCTCGGACAATACTCGAAAGATAATTGACATTATTGAACATGTCCATCTCACAGGGACCAAAGCACTACTCCTTAGCTTGGACGCAGAGAAGGCGTTCGATAGAATAGACTGGCTATTCACGGACCATGTTATGCGCAAATTTGGTTTCAAAAATGCATATCTAGAAGGCGTCCGTAGACTGTATCAAAATCCATCTGCAACAGTAAAACTACCTGGGGGTAGTAACCAGAGATTTGAGATCACTAATAGAACTCGACAGGGATGCCCCCTATCTCCTCTTCTCTTTGCATTAACCATAGAACCCCTGGCAGCGGCAATAAGAACCAATAGAGACATCAAAGGAATAGAAATTGGACACAGGCAGCACAAAATATCACTATTTGCAAATGATGTCATTTTAACCCTGACGCAACCTCAAATATCCCTACCTAACCTCCAAAAAGAACTCCGAGACTTTGGAGATATATCAGGCTATAAAATCAATAACGATAAATCGGAAGCACTAAATTTAAGCCTGCCAGAGCCAGAGGTGAAACTCCTCAAATTAAACTTTAATTACCATTGGAGCTCCTCGAGTATCAAATATCTGGGAGTAAAGATAGCGAGGAACTACCAATCCCTATATCAACAAAATTACCCGGCCCTGTTCCGGAAAATCAAACAAGACCTAGCGAAATGGGGAGGATATCAAATATCATGGATCGGGAGAATGATCTCGGTAAAAATGAACATACTCCCCAGATTGTTATACTATTTCCAGACGCTCCCGGTCCACATCCCTGGCTCAGAATTAAAGAATATACAAAAACTAATCTTCCACTTCATTTGGCAGGGTAAGAAACCCAGAATCGCCAGGACAGTTCTCTTGGCATCAAGGGGAAAAGGAGGACTTGGTGTCCCAGAAATCACAAAGTACTACCTAGCCGCACAATTGCGACAGGTGGTAGTCTGGAACGCCAACCCAAACCAATACTGTTGGTTAGATATAGAATCATATTACGCCGGGACGCCTTCACTGCCAGCTTGCCTTTGGTCCCTGAGCAGGGAAGACATGCAGAATAGTAAACTTAAGTTAGGCCCAATGAGACACACATGGGAGACCTGGACGAAATGCAAATATAAATTTAAGCTCACTTCACCCCAATCTCAATTTATACCAATTCACAAAAATCCGAAATTCCCTCCTGGTTGTGAGCCCAGACAATTGGACCAATTCAAAGCTAAAAATATAAGAGCGATCGCTGACCTCCTGAGTTTTGAGGAGTTCCTGAGTTATCAAAGACTACAAACCAAATATGAAATAGTAAGATTGGATGTGTTTAAATATCTACAAATTCGGCACTTTATACAAACTCTATCACCAACGTTGAAATTTCCCCCTCTCACAAGTTTTGAGCGGCTCTGTAGAGAAACAGGCCACCAGAAAGATCTTATAACGCAAATCTACGCAGAATTGGAAAGGGCCACAGAACCCCCAACACACGACTATATGCTGCATTGGGCAGCAGAGTTGGGAATAGTTATAGACCGAGAAGATTGGGAAAGAATTTGGGAAACTGCCTCAGGAACTTCCATATGTACCACAATCAAAGAAAATATATATAAAATTCTGTTCCGCTGGTATCTTACCCCAGTTAGAATAAATCAAATCTACCCCCAGGCGTCCGATTTATGCTGGAGAGGTTGCGGTCAAAAGGGGGACATGGCACACATTTGGTGGACATGTCCGGAAATTAAAAAATACTGGGGAACTATTCAAAAATTAATAGAAGAGGTCACCGGCCTCAAAATCCCTATTTATCCGCTGACCTACCTGTTGGCCAGGCCCTTAGAAGATGTGGACCGACCAACAGGTAAATTAATCTCCTTCATCCTAACAGCGGCTAGATGTGCGGTGGCGGCCGCCTGGAAGAAGGTGTCTCCCCCCTCAAAACAAACGATAAAAAATAGGATACAAGAGGTAATGAATATGGAGAAACTATCGGCCTTTTTGAAAAGATCCACGGACTCCTTTAATAAAACATGGGATCCGTGGCTAACCCATATGGCACCCCCACGCCTCTAACCCATAAATGAAAAGTTAAAAGAAAAAGCTTAGAGACTCTAATAAAAATAGTCTGAGGACGCGAGAAACAACAGGTATCCCCCCCCCCCCCCTCCCCACCCTCCCTCCTCCTGCTTCCCCTTCTCTTGCTCTCTGTTTCCATACTCGCGCCCCCCTCATAGCCCCTGGAGGGTCAGGGGAGCGTTGAGCTTTCCTCTTTCTTTCTGGTTTCTTTAACCAAAAAATGGAGAAAATTTGTATTAGGCTGTATTAACATGTATGACATTTACAATGTGAAATATGTATATGCCTAATAAAAATTTTTGGAAAAAAAAAAAAGTTATATTAATGTGTGTTTGCCTGTGCTATCACACATAGGCCTTAACAACCGGGCCAATTTCCATGTGTCCGGACGCTGACAGTCACACAGATCCCTGACATATCTAAGGGATAACCTTTAATCATTCAGGATGTCATTTAACATGTCATTAATATAAATGAATACCAAAAATATGCATATTCCATTCAAATACATGTGCATATCTCAGTACAAAGTCTATATCAAGATTCATAACAGCAAGATGAAAGGGCTAGACGGCGAGTGCATGTTCTGAATAAGTTTTTGTATATACAGTATGAGTATGTGGCGGGGAACAATGTCATGCACTATAACTGTAAGTATTAAATTATACAATTTTGATTAATTTCTGTGTAACCTGTAGTTTTAGAATTTCTTTTACATTTTCTTGCAAGCAATTATACTTATTTCTACAATGTTCATGGGGATTTCTTCTACCAAGCACCAGCACTAGTTTAAATTACACATTTATCTTGCTTCTGCCACATAATATCTCAAGTTTAACCAATTTTGAAGGTTAAAGACATTTGAAATGTTAAACACATTATAAGAAATAGAACCGTTTATATTGAAAATATTACTTATTCAATACACATACAAATTATCATTAAAATCCGGTAAACATTTCCTTTGGGAAATGCATTGAGAATGGAAATATTGCCATTTCCATAATGGCAATGTGAGTTAAAAAAAGATTGCTTAGCAATATATAAGTATTAATCTATTTTTATAATGTAAAATAAAGCAGAATTGCTAATTCTTTATAACTCTTTAGCTTGCAATATGTTTTTAATTACATCTGGCATTTATACATGTGGGAGAATAAGTGTGTTCAGACAATGCAGCTTTTCAATAATAATTCAAAGACAAGCAATTCTACTTGCAGTTAATATTGTGGAAGGTCTGTTACTATTGTCATCTTGGTGAGTTCAATCCACAATAATGAGTATATATTTATTAGGACAAAAGCATACTGGAACTGTAAAAAAAAGTTGCTTAAACATTTTTCATATCTAAATACTAGAAAAAGAAAATAATCTTCAGTAAGTAGGAAATTAATTAAAATAAAAAATTACTATGTAGCTCAGAGACAGAATGCACAAGGCAAGGTAAACAGCAGGAAGTTGAGGCAAGCATTTTATCACAAAGCTATGGATATGCTCAGCCAACTTGGAACAGGAATGGCTAAGCATACTGTATATGGGAGTGATTACACCCACTCAGTGCATTGGTAGGCAGGGGCGGAGTATACCTTAGGTGTGTGGAAATAGGTAATTGTATTAACGCTATGCGTGTCCCTGGTAACGCGCAGCCGTCGCATAGGTGCTTGAGTGCGAGGGAGGTTATCCGTGGCATCACTGGACACGTCACGGGGTGGAGCCTAAGCCTGATCCTGGTATGGGTAGCACGTCGCTTGCGCATTGCTTGCATGTGAGGCGCATCACCTGAGATGTCACGGGGCATGTCAAAAAGGCGGAGCATAAGCCCGATCAGTGCGGTGTCTTCACGCCTGGCCGCACAGCACCTGTGCACAAGCTCAGTGCAAGGCGCGTCACCCATCTCATCACGGGACGCATCACGGGGACGGGACCGAAACGCAATCCTTACAGCACCCCCCCCCCCCCCTTCAGGGGCAACCTCCAGGGATGGCTAGGAGGGAAACCTCCGGTGAAAGGCCAGAACGAGCCTTGGAGCATAAAGTCCCAGGGAATTCAAGAGTGCTCCTCAGGACCAAAGCCGCGCCAATGGACAAGGTATTGAAGCTTTCTTCTGATTATCCTGGAGTCCAGGATGGTCTGAACACCGAATTCTTGCTGGCCTTCAGACAATAGAGGCCCAGGTGGAGACACTGAAGCAGGGAACTAGTTATCCTGGATGAAGGGTTTGAGTAAACAGGTGTGGAAGATTGAAGGAATCCTCATAGATACTGGAACCGTGGCCGGTAGGCCACCGGATTGACTTTCTCAATGATGGGAAATGGGCCAATTTTGCTGTGGGAACCTGTGACGGTGAGGGGGTAACCAAGCTCAATAATAAAGGTTAATCCCACTTGGTTACCCCTGATCTGTTGTTTGGGGTCCTAGAGTGTAATCTCTTGGACCTGCCTGTCGTATATGCATTACTGTGACTGTGTGTAAATTATGCGACAATAAATATTTTTTATGTTTTTGCCTTTCCAGGAGTGCCAGCAAGCAGAAATTGCTAGGCTAGGAGATGGGTTTTGCGGAGAAAGTCTTGTCAGATTGTGGCTATGTAGCGGGGTTCACGAGTTATGGGATACCCCAAAGATGTGCCCGAGAATCAGGTGCGATTCTTGGATATATTGAAGCACAGTGCTCCGGTCAAAATCCTACCCTTGAAACGTTCTTGCGACTCACCGCCAGGAGTCCCTGCTTCAGCACAGACCAGAAAGGTAAAAAGGGCATAGGGGATCAAGATATTCCCAGAATGGTACAGGGGTCTCTAGTATAAGGGGGGATGCCCAGTTCATGCCCAAGTCACCCTGACCCTGGTATAGGAGTTCTGGGGGTGCTCCAGCTATGTGATAAAGCTGCGAGGGTTTTATGTGTGTGCCAAATGTAAAGTCAGGTTTCTACAGTGTGGCAGGGATAAGGCTAGTAAGAGTAGAGAGTATATCTTCTTATTCTATCCCTGACACCAGAAAGGGGGACTTAGACTTTTTAGCACAAGAGACAGTGTAAAGGTATATTTTATTAAAGGATTATATTTAATAGGTATAAATGCTTTTAACCTTTGTATGAACTGTGGGATTTCCAAGTCCCGGATGTGGCGGGAGGGGGTTAACCAGGCCAATAATACATGTATTATGCCCGGCTGGTTAACCTAATCCCTGTTGGGACTGAAGGGGTAAAACTGTATTGTCATCATCATATCATGTTTCCCCTACACTATCTTTTTTGGCCCTGGTTTGCAGCTAAGAAGCTAGCTGCAGTTACACTGAATGCATGAAAATGTGCTAACTGTATTTGTGACACAGGGGGGAGCCTCTAGCGCTGAACCAAGCGCTAAGTAAAGAAGCGCGCCTGTGAATGGGTGGCCGCTTTGAAGTATAGGCATTAGACCTTTAAGCCGTAGACCTCTAAACCGCAAAGTCAATTGGATAAGATGTTTGCAGTCTAGCTGAAGTGCCTTCTGGTCAAAATGTATCCACCGGGCTCGTTAATCACTTAAGCTGAAATTGTTGGCATGTGTCTGCGGATACGGATCAAAGCCAGCACGGATACATTATATGCCGGCTTGTAACCCAGACCGATTATAGGTCAAACCTCAAACCACATCAGAGAGCCAGTTCAATTAAGTGGATAACTTGCGCTAGCACAGAGCTAGCACTCTAATTTTTGGAGTGAAGCTAGGTAAAACAAAACCATAAACATACATATAAGGTTTATAATTGTTGCACAAGCAGTACATACATTTATAAATAAACTATATTATAATGGTGTTCTAAAAATGTACAGGCAGGAATCCTTTCCTGTCCTTAATCCATTAACATGCCCATATGTTATGGATGAATGGGCTGAAGAATTTTTCATCTACGACCTTCAAAAGGCACCCTGCTAAGGTGGTGCCCCAGTGTCTATGAGAAGTCCGGAGTTGAAAAGCCTCAAAGACCCTAGGTGTTAGGGTGGCTAGAATATTGTTAAGTGCCAGATACCGATGTGAAGTATGGGCACTTCACACTTGTAGCCAAACCCCAGACTTACTGTCACCAGGTAAGGGGTTGGGCCCGGTATGCTAAGCAGCTCAGGTGTGAGGTTAGCACATGCTCTGTGCAAACCGGGAAGCAACGTCCGCCCTCTTTGTAAGGTACTGGGAAGTCGGGGATAGGTGGGGAAAATTATTCCCATGAGAGGATTGGGTGTATGTTAGGTATAAGACCCTTAACCCTATAAAAATGCCTGCAGCCCAGTCCAAGTCAGATTCAACTAAGCTTTTCAAGAAACGTCCAAGTTACAGCATCAGCGGTTCCGGAGTGTGAGGGGTTAACCTACATCATAACGAAGATTTGCACCCTCTTCCAGAATTCGTTTGAACTAAGGATTCCCGAACGAATCCTGTAAGGACTTTATGAAAGAATTCCATTTTGCGGAGATTGAAGGCTGGCAAGTTGCGCCCCTAGCCAAGGACTGTCGCACGGCTTACATCGCGCACCTACTTGCATGCGTGCAGGGGTGCCCAGAGACTTTGTTTCGTTCCGTGGACATTTTATTTCATTTCCCCATCCCAGTAAGTGTATATTGACTGTAATTGTGAAGTATTGTATTGTATTGTGTATTGTATGTCTTTATTTATATAGCGCCATTAATGTACATAGCGCTTCACAGTAGTAATACACATGGTAATCAAATAAATAACAGATAATATAAATAACAGATCATGGGCATAAGTGCTTCAGACATAAAAATAACATTAAGGAAGAGGAGACCCTGCTCCGAGGAGCTTACAGTCTAATTGGTAGGTAGGGAGAACTTACAGAGACAGTAGGAGGGAGTTCTGGTAAGTGCGTCTGCAGGGGGCCAAGCTTTATGTATCATGTGTTCAGAATATCCACAGTGCTATTCATATGCTTCTTTAAGCAAGTGTGTCCTAAGGTGGGTCTTAAAGGTGGATAGAGAGGGTGCTAGTCGGGTACTGAGGGGAAGGGCATTCCAGAGGTGTGGGGCAGTCAGTGAAAAGGTTTAAGGCAGGAGAGGGCTTTAGATACAAAGGGGGTAGAAATAAGACATCCTTGAGAAGAACGCAAGAGTCTGGATGGTGCATAACGAGAAATTAGGGCTGAGATGTAAGGAGGGGCAGAAGAGTGTAAAGCTTTAAAAGTGAGGAGAAGAAGGGAGTGTGAGATGCGGGATTTGATCGGAAGCCAGGAGAGGGATTTTATGAGGGGAGATGCTGAGACAGATCTAGGAAAGAGTAGAGTGAGTCTGGCAGCAGCGTTTAGGATAGATTGTAGGGGACACAGGTGAGACATGTGGAAATTGAAGAGGAGCGCAACTCATTCAATGGTGGATATGTGAAATAAAAAATAAATACAATAGTGCAACACAGTCTCTTAAAGGTGTATCTCCAAATTAGTAGGATTCTATAAATTCAGATCTCACATTCTTTCTGAAATAAACAGGCATGTAACCCAAACTTGGGTAGGTGATGGATAGTGTGGTATATTCGTATGGATCTTCTCTCCCTCTGTATCTCAGGGTTGTTAGGGGTAGTGGGATATCCCTCAGAATGATATAATGGCAGCCGTATATGCAGGAGAAAACGGAAAGCCAAACATACTGTAGTGTGTACCATAAAAAACAACTTTTAATCACTAAAAGACCATACAGGTGTATGCTTACTTCAATAAAAAGCATATTTAAAACCAGAAACATAACATAAAACACAGACAAAGCTCAGTGCACATCCAGTAAAACTTATACACAGTACAGTGCCTAAATATACATGTATAGATAACTAATAAATAAAATAGTCTTTTAGTTTAACATTTTGGCCAAATTGTTGTAAGCCCCTGAGCCAACTGCACGGCAGACCACGTTTCAAGGGTCCCTAACACTAATATAGATTCTTAGTAACCTGTGCATTGCCAGGAAGAATGATTTATAATAAATCTGTCAAAATTAGTTGCAAAGTTCTAAGTCTAATTGAAGCTTTTATTAACCTGTACATTACCAGGAAAAGCACTCTGTAATAGATTTGTCACAATCACACTGTAAGCAAGCAAGTTCCCCTGAGATTGGGAGATGCCATGGAGTGAGCATTTGAATGGTTAAAAGCCATGGCATCTTATATATTTTAAATATATTTTTAAATATATATATTGCCATGCTAAGTAGCACTCCTCTGTGAAACTTATATGCTTATTTATATATATGTTGTGGATATTTTGGGGGTTCAATATGAGCTTGTAGGTGTTCTGTATGTTCAATTAAAAGCATACTGGACACATAGGAAAAGCAAACTCTTCCTCCCAATTCTCACCCCCTCTGCTCGAGTCTCCCGTTGCGTCACTTCTGGTTACCGGCGTTCCATTTCCGGTATCGCGGTTTCACGGCGCGGGTGAATTCACCGAATGGAGGGTACCTCTAACGCAGATCAGCACAGGTGAGTGGTATTAGCAGGGCGCTTCTGACTCAACGCGTTTTGCTGTTGTCGCTTCGTCAGGAGTCAATGATTGGCTTCTCATCTCTCCACTTGATATAGCAGTCCTCTTACTCTCATTGGTCCGTGGAAAACCTATCAGTGCCGTGATTGGTCCTTCCTGGACCAATAGGAACGGTGTATTACCGGAGTACATTACAACACTCTATCGCTTGCTATTACTCGGCGCAACTCTAAAATCGATCCCAGAATGGAATACTTTATCCCCTACCTCTGATCTAATATTACAAACAAATCATTATTAATCTGATGTGGCCAACATCTCACATCATCCAAAAAGGGAATCGCTAACATCATACATTAAACATACATCCATTGTCATAAATGGACACTATGACGTTCATCCATTATCCATAAATGTACACTATAAACCTGATTACTATGAGTCCATATTCCTCATATTGTATGTTTAGAGGAAATAGAGAGGGAGAATGAAAAAATGAAAAAAGGAGAAAAACAGGATTAGACACATACAAATATATCATAATATAATGACAATATTGCATATATATTTATATAAATTAAAAGTCATCACATTGAGACTAATATTAAAAATAATAATAATGAACTAAAAATATATCTACCACATTTGGATAAGGGAAACTCATAGGGTTTTATTATTAATGATTGGGTCATAGGAATGCGGCAATATCTAGATCAACATTCATGCCTTTAGGGCTTATAGTTCTCATTTTGTGTATCCAAAATGTCTCCCTTTGTGATAGGAGTGATACTCTGTTTCCGCCTCTCCAATGAGACTTCACTCTTTCTATCCCCCTGAAAGTCAGACCTTTTGGGTCACTCCCATGACATAGTTCAAAATGTTTCGGTACTGTATGGCTCTGTAATTTTCTAAGTATATTTCCTATATGTTCTAATATTCTTGTTTTCAGCGGGCGAGTGGTGCGGCCTATGTATTGCTGTCCACATGGACATTCAATAAAATGGACTACAAAATCCATTGTGCAATTAATAAAATCTGTTGTATTGAATTTTTCTTTTGTTGTATTAGAATGGAAATGTATTTTTTCTTTATAACCAAATTCACAGGCTCTGCATCTGCCACACTTATTAAAACCCATAGGGGAATTGAGCCATTTAGTACTAGAAATTTCTATTTTTTCTTTTTTTAAAGTACTTGGAGCTAGTCTGCTTTTCAAATTGTTTGCTTTCATAAAAATAACCTGTGGTTTTTCTGGTATCTCAATTCCCAAAATCGAGTCATTTCTAAGGACATGCCAGTGTTTAAAAATCACATCTTTGATTTTATTTGCTTCTCGATTATATTGTGGGATAAATGTAGACTGGAAGTCTATCTTCTTTTTTGATGGCCCTTTATCGATTGTATTTGGATAGAGAATTGTTTCTCTCTCTAACTCATTTGTTTTTAGTACCCCTTTATTTATGTTACTTTCATTATACCGTTTTTCCCTGAATTTCTCGATAAGAATTTCTGATTGTTGTTTGTATACATTATTATCAGTACAATTTATTTTACTGCGACGTAGCTGTCCATAAGGGATAATTGCTATCCATTTAGGATGGGGGCAACTAGAGTTGTCAATATAATTATTTGCATCAACTTTTTTGAATTTTTTTTGTTTTAATAGCCCTGTCCTCCACATATATTATCAAATCGAGAAATTCTATTTCCAATCTACTGCTGTTTGATGTAAAACATAAATTCCGGTCATTCACATTTATATATTTCAGAAACCTATCTAACTCCAATTCATTACCACTCCATATTATGAGCACATCATCAATGTATCTCTTCCACAGGACCAGGCTCCCACCGAATTCATGGTTTTACCAAATATGATCTCCTTCCCAAATTCCCATGAAAATATTAGCATAACTCGGTGCGAACCTGGTCCCCATGGCCGTGTCACATAATTGGAGGACATGGTTGCCATCAAAATTGAAGAAATTATGAGTCAAAATAAACTCTATTCCTTTTAACAAGAATTTCATCTGTTCTTCCAACATATCTGGATCTCTTAATAATAAACGCTTTACCGCTTCTATACCCTGCTGGTGTCTAATTGAAGTATATAAAGCTGAAACATCACATGTTACAAGGATAAACTCATTATTCCATTTCATATCTTTCAGAATTCTTAAGACTTCATTTGTGTCTTTCAGATGTGACTTATTTTTAACCACATATTTTTGCAAAAAATAATCGATATATTCTGAAATATTTGCTGTCATGGAGTTTATCCCCAAAATAATGGGCCTGCTGGGGGGATTGGTCTTATGTTTATGCACTTTCAGCAGAAAATAGAATATCGGCATCATACAGTAGGATATTCATTTTTTTAAGTACCTTAACTCATCTTCTGTGAGTATTTCTATTTCTTTTCCTTCTTGTACGAATTTCTCTATTTCTGCCTGAAATTCTTTTGTTGGATCCCTGGATAATTTCTTACATGTGTTCTCATCCATAAGTATTCTTTCTGCTTCCTTTATAAAGAAATCCCTATCCATTATTACAACCCTCCCCCTTATCAGCTTGTTTTATAATTATATCTTTATCTTCGCTTAGCTATTTGACTGCTTCTCTTTGTTCTTTGTTTAGGTTATTCCTGTATTTTTTCTCTTGGCTCGCTATTTTTTCGAAGTCTTTAGTTATTAATTGATTGAATACTTCTAAATGGTGGCCTTTTGAGAAACTATGGTAAAACTTGGATATCTGTTTCAATTTTGTGTGTTGGAACATGTCTTTTTTAAACTGACTTCTTCCTTCTACATTACTTAAATGTGACGATTCAGGGGATTCCTTCCCCTTCTTTCTCTCCTTCTGTCTCATCTCTTTCCAATCCTTCTGCCCTTTCCCACTCCTGTCCCGCTCCGTCTACCTCTCTCTCTGCCCCACTGCCTCAGCGCATGCCCTGCAAGTCTTGCGCACCCAATCGGTCCCCGAGCCCCTGCGGCAACACTCCCCGCTCCCAGACACTCGCTATGCCCACAGCCAGTACCTCCCCTTCCCTGGCAGCTCCGTCCGGTCCTCTGCTTCCCTCCACCGGGGTGCCCGCGGCACGGCGCTCCGCACCTGGTGATTCTGCCTGTGCGCGCACTCCCCCAGCTTACAGAGGGCGCGCACACATGCTCCTCTTCTGGGGCCTGTCGCTCTCCTGACTCCTCCTCCCAGTCCCTGCGGGCCATCTCCCTGTCGCAGCGTGTGCACACGCATCCTCAGCTTACAGAGGGTGCGTGCACACGCTCCTCTTCTTGGGCCTGTCACTCTCCTGACTCCTCCTCCCAGTCCCTACAGGCCATCTCCCTGTCTGCCCCTTCTGTCTCCTCCTCTTCTCTCCCTGACCTATTCCTGTTGTCTCCCACTTCTCTCTCTGCTCCTCCCCTCTCTCCTATTGGTGTGTCTCCCTTTATAATCCCTGTCTGTCCTCTCTATCATCGCTCTGCATAGTTCCTGTTTCCCTGTGTGTGCTGACCTATGCTGTGTTCTCTCTGTGTCCCTGCTTGTTCCTGCTCCTGTGTTACTTGGATTTCCCTGGTTTTGAACCCTGCTTGTCCTGGACTACTCTGCTCTCTGTACCCCTTGAACCTTGCTACGAACTTTACTTTGCTGACCTCTGGAATCCTTCGACCTGGCTTTGAACTTCGGCAATTCTACTCTCTGGCCCCCAGGACATTGGCACACGGACACGACCATTCTTACGCTTAACCCTACAAGACGTTGCAAGTATATTTACCACTTTACCAACAAGCACAGCAACGCTATACCAAACTCCGGGCTCGCTCCCACTGCTGTGGGTGTGTGGTGTAATACCGTTCTCACCTCAGTATTGGGGTCTTGCCAGGTATGCGGGCATACAGGTGTTACATTATGCAGAGCCCAACAAGCGCAGACCCCCCTGAGGTGGGTACAGGTATTTCCATAGAATTTTCCCTAGAGGCCTTACAGTTTGTCAGTAACCAGTTGTCTACTGTTTCCAGCAATTGCAAACAAGAATAGGGGGAGCATGGGATTAGAGAAAGATGCAATATATATACACATACGGTATGGCACTAACAGAATTCTCATGTGGTGAATAGGGGACAAAATGCATAGGATACTATTGTACTTACACGGCCATGTGTAAGTAGAAATGATAAAGGGTATCTTTAGTAGAACAATTCTAGCCCCTCCAAGCGCTGGTGCAGGTAAATCAGTAGAATATATATATATATATATATATATATATATATATATATACTCACACGGCCCAGTGTGAGTAGTTACGAAGGATTGGTATCTTTGGGGTTAACTTAACCCATCCAAATATATTGGCCGGACGTGGGAGACTGCCCTCGAGCCTGACGTCAGCAGGGATTCACTTCCCAGTCTTGGCCGTCGGTCAGGGTCTCTCCCCGGTACCGCAGTGGGGGGGGGGGGGAAATAAGTGAGGCGCGGTATCAGTTGAATTAAAAAAAGGCATTTATTCGGTAGGATAAAAAAGTGAACTCACATACACATAAAATGCACCCCTGGCCTCCCAACGTAGTCCAGGATCAGGCTTCAGCAAAAGTTTGCACCGTTCCCGCGTCCGGGATGCAGGAAGATGGAACTTTCCTGCTTGACTGCAAAGGCTGCTCTGCGATCTGGCTACTGAAGCCTCCGTGGGACACAATCAGCTACTGGATCAAGCAACGCGTTTCGCCGAATAATCGGCTTCCTCAGGCTCATATGATGACGTAGGGAGGGTCTTGTCAGCTTATATAGACCCTCCTGCATACTTAATTACTGATTGAAACGGGCTGTCTATCTCAAACCCCTAATTACATTGAATTTAACATGACTAATCACAATTCATTCCAATGCAAACATTCTCAGTCTGGGTTCTTATTCATAGCTCACTGTACACATATTGAACAGCTTATGCTGCATGATTCATATACTATAAATTGAGCCCTCAGGTACTCAATGGTTTTAAATGTCCGTTATTACCAAAAAGGGTACACAGCTCTTATGGAATCTGGTCATTACCATAACAATAAATGAATAATTTATTCATTACCTCATTAAAATCATCTCACTTCTTAATGAATGACGTCCTAAAATCACAATTTTATACAATCAACTCTAAAATCAATCTTGAAATTTCAACTAAAACTTTTGCAAGCTTTCAACCCTAATTTAAAGCCTTAAAGTTAAATGAAACGTAACTACATATATAAATTAATAAACACTTTTTAAAAAAATTCTATACTACATCTGATCCATAATTTGTAACATGGTGTTTATAATTAAAATGGACATTTTAAAACAAAGATGCTAAAAATATTAAAAATATTAAAAATATTCCAAATATATATTCATATCTGAAAGAAGGGAGAGGAAGACGATAACAAGGAAATAATTAATTAAATATCACATATGAAACATTTGTCCCTCGATTGCTCAGTGGGGCCAATAATATGTTTCAGTGCCAATATAAAAACACTGGATTACATTGAGGATCACAAGTATCATAATAGGTTTAATTAAATGCTGCAATATCCAGATCAACGTTAAGACCCACAGGGGATAGGGACTTTAATCGGTAAATCCAGAACGTCTCCTGTATTTTTTCCAGCAATTGGCCAGCTCTGGGCCCCTCAGGAGAGTCCCATGGCTCCTACACCACCGGTTGCCACAAACTATGCAAGCCCTGGGCCCCGTATTCCTTCAGCTTGTATTTGATACTCCTGCATGGCGCGAGACAGCCGCTTTCTCTCTTTTTCACATTTCACAGGCCCGAAGATCTGCTGCCAAATATGCCATTGAGTTCCGTACGATAGCCGCTGAAACCCAATGGAATGATGAGGCACTCGCCGCCGCATACTGGCATGGACTATCAGATACGTTGAAAGACGATTTAGCCACTCATGCTCTGCCTTCTTCCCTGGAGGAGTTTATAACCCGGAGCCTACGCATGGATCAGAGTACTCAGGAGCGACGCCACGAGAGACACTGTTCTCGCTCTCCCTCGTCTGTTGTTTCTCACAGGTCGCCTAACAACACCCATCCAGGCAATGGAGCCTCCGGAGCCGATGCACACCCAGTAAAGGTAGAGGGGCTTCTACTGGGTACTGTCTCTCCTTGCCCCTCTCTCCCCGAAACTCTCCCAAAGAAGTTTCTGCTTCCTGCTACTTTGGAGGGTCCGAACCTTTTCCTGCAGGTGGAAGCTTTCATCGATTCGGGATCTGGTGGTAACTTCCTGGCCCGGAAGTTGCATCAGAGAACTGTATTCCCATGGTCAGAAGGAAAACTCCCATTGGCCTCGAGGCCATCGACAGCAAACCACTCCAGCCGGCGTTTATCATTTGGGAGTCTATCCCTCTCACACTGACCTTGGCTGACGGTCATAAGGAGGTAATAATCTTTGATATTTTTCAATCTCCTACAGTGCAAATTATTTTAGGATTGCCTTGGCTTCAACTCCACAATCCGCGAATTGACTGGACCGGTACTCTGCCCCTCCAGTGGCTTTCATCTGCAGATGCTATTCCTGTGGAGCCTCCTGTTGCAGTACTTGCCGGCCTGTATTCCGTTCCTTCTAATCTAGTGATCCTGCCTACCGTGTATCATGAGTACTTGGATGTGTTCAACAAGGTACAAGCGGAGGTTCTACCTCCCCATCGTCCGTATGACTGTCCTTATCGATTTGATTCCTGGGACCATCCTGCCTAAATCTAAGTCATATCCTCTCACCGTCCCTGAGACCGAGGCCATGACGTTCTACATTCAAGAAAATTTGGAGAAAGGATTCATCCACAACTCTACCTCCCCTGCCGGGGCTGGTTTCTTCTTTGTGAAGAAAAAGGATGGATCGCTTCGGCCATGCATTGTCTTCCGTGGACATAATAAGATCACGGTGAAGAACCGGTATCCCCTTCCGCTTATCTCTGAACTATTCGATCGTCTCCAGGGGGCCTCTATCTTCTCAAAGCTCGACTTAAGAGGTGCCTATAATCGCATTCGCATAAGGGAGGGGGACGAGTGGAAAACTGCATTTAACACACGATCTGGACATTATGAATATCTTGTTATGCCCTTTGGTTGATGCGACGCACCTGCCATTTTTCAAGATTTCATGAACGACATCTTCCACGATGTATTGGGAACATTCGTCATAGTCTATCTCAATGACATTCTTATTTTCTCTAAAAGTCTGGAGGAACACATTCAACATACCAAACTAGTGCTTTCTAGGCTCCGTTCTAATCGCCCATATGCCAGGATGGAGAAGTGTTTGTTCCACCAGACCTCTTTACGGCCTTCCTAGGTTATATCATCTCCAGCCAAGGCTTCTCCATGGATCCAGAAAAACTGAAAGCTGTTCTTGATTGGCTGCTGCCTAATTCACCCAAGGCTGTTCAGCGTTTTCTCGGTTTTGCCAACTATTACAGGAAATTCATCAAAAAAAATTCTTCTATTGCTCTTCCATCAACGCATTGACCAAAAATGGTGCCGATTCCACTTCCTGGTCCCCGGAGGATATTCTCGCTTTTGAGGTGCTCAAGAAGGCTTTTGTTTCTGCACCCATCCTTCGCCATCCAGACACCTCCCTCCCCTTCACTTTGGAGGTTGACGCCTCGGACGTAGGAGCCGGCGCAGTTCTTTCCCAGAGGACTTCTCCCCAAGAGAAACTCCACCCCTGTGGTTTTTTTTCGCGGAAATTTTCCTCTGCCGAAAGGAATTATGATGTTGGCAATCGTGAACTTT
Organism: Ascaphus truei; assembly: GCF_040206685.1. Lineage (NCBI taxonomy): Eukaryota > Metazoa > Chordata > Amphibia > Anura > Ascaphidae > Ascaphus > Ascaphus truei. Next base: position 174,715,169 of record NC_134484.1, read on the forward strand.
TGGCCATAAAGCTGGCTCTTCAAGAATGGAGGCACCTTTTGGAGGGTTCCAAAGAACCAGTTGCTATTCTCACTGACCACAAAAATTTGTTGTATATCGAGGGGGCTCGTCACCTGGGATCTCGCCAAGCTCAGTGGTCGCTCTTCTTTTCCCGCTTTAACTATACTATTTCATATATTCCGGGTACCAAAAATGTCAAAGCAGACGCTCTCTCATCAGTTCGCCACAGTAACCGAAGCTAACGAAACCACGGAGCCCATCCTTCCTGCCAAATGTATAATTTCTGCTAACAACTTTGATGTGTTGGACGAAATCATCAAAGCTCAAGCTCACATTCCCAGCAGGTTCAGGGTACCAGAAAAACGCCTATACGCAGCCACTGGAAGGGCTATGGTCCGGAAGAACGTTCGTGGGTACCAGCACGTCACATCCATGCCCCAAGATTACTCCTTCAATTCCACCAAAAGTTTCCGCTCAAGCCTTGGTTGCACACGCTCCTCTTCTGGGGCCTATCACTCTCCTGACTCCTCCTCCCAGTCCCTGCGGGCCATCTCCCTGTCGCAGCCTGTGCACGCGCATCCTCAGGTTACAGAGGGCATGCGCACACGCTCCTCTTCTTGGGCCTGTCACTCTCCTGACTCCTCCTCCCAGTCCCTACAGGCCATCTCCCTGTCTGCTCCTTCTGTCTCCTCCTCTTCTCTACCTGACCTATCCCTGTTGTCTCCCACTTCTCTCTCTGCTCCTCCCCTCTCTCCTATTGGTGTGTCTCCCTTTATAATCCCTGTCTGTCCTCTCTATCGTCGCTCTGAATAGTTCCTGTTTCCATGTGTGTGCTGACCTATGCTGTGCTCCCTCTGTGTCCCTGCTTGTTCCTGCTCCTGTGTTACTTTGGATTTCCCTGGTTTTGACCCCTGCTTGTCCTGGACTACTCCGCTCTCTGTACCCCTTGAACCTTGCTACGAACTTTATTTTGCTGACCTCTGGAATCCTTGGACCTGGCTTTGAACTTAGACTATTCTACTCTCTGTACCCCTGGACATTGGCACACGGACACGACCATTCTTACGCTTAACCCTACAAGACGTTGCAAGTATATTAACCACTTTACCAACAGGCACAGCAACGCTATATCACACTCCGGGCTCGCTCCCACTGCTATGGGTGTGTGGTGTAATACCGTTCCCACCTCAGTAATGGGGTCTTGCCAGGTCTGCGGGCATACAGGCGTGACATTAAAACACCTTTATTTTAGATAAAAAAAACCTTTTAGTTGTCAATTTCTTTAGAAATTTGTTGGCATCAATAAACAGCTAAAATTATCTGGCCCTCTAGTTGGGGCAAATGTCAACCCTTTTGAAATGACTTCCTCCTGAGTGGTAGTGAGAACCTTTCTACTTAAATTAAAAATATTCTTAATTGTATTTACTCGTCCTCGCCTGCCAATTGCAACCTCTACTCCCTCTGGTGTCAACCCCTCCAACCTCATACCCATCCCCTGCCACCCTCCCTCCTCTCTCCCTTTCCCCTGTGCCCTTTGGAATGCTCACTCCCTTTCTAACAATTTCATCTCTTTACATTACTTTTTCTCTCTCACTCTCTGCTCCTATTTGCTATAACTGAAACCTGGCTCACTCAGTCTGACTCTGCTCTGGAAGCTGCCTTCTCCTATGGTGGCTTTACCTTCTCCCACACTCCGTGCACTGATGGCAGGGGTGGAGGCATGGGGCTCCTGCTGTCCGCTCTCTGCCGTTACCGAACCCTTGCTATTCCTCCATCTCTTGCTTTTCCCTCCTTTGAGGCTCACACTGTCCAGATCTTCTCTCACTGTCCATGTGGCGGTCATCTATCGCCCACCTACCTCTACTCATCCCCATTCTGCCTTTCTCTCTCACTTTGAATCCTGGCTCTCTTTCTTTCTCTCCTCAGACTCCCCTGTTCTTCTCCTTGGGGACTTTAATTGCCACATTGATCCCCTCTCTCCCTTGGGCTTCCCGCTTTCTTTCTCTGTCCTCTTCTTCAACTTCAACTTCCTCCTTTTCCTTCAACAGTGGACTGCAGCCAAGCACCCACAAGGATGGCCACTACTTAGACCTGGTTTACAGTAAAAACATATCTCTTTCCAATTTCTCCATTTCCCCTTTTCCTCTCTCTGACCATCACCTCATCTCATTCTCTCTATCTCGCTCCTCCCCTTTTCCACCTCCATCTACCCCCGGTTCTGCAGAAACCTGCGCTCTATTCACTTACCTGACTTTGAGCCCACTTTACACTCCTCCCTCTCCTCTCTCAGCTCTGCTACAGACTCTGACAACCTGGTCAGGAACTACAACTCTGCCTTGTCCTCCTCTCTTGATCTACATGCCGTGCTTTCTCTATGCCGCCCTCGCCCTTCTAACCCTAGACCCTGGCTAAATTCCCACACACGCATGCTGCGTTCCTCCACTAGTTTCTCTGAACACCTCTCTCGCAGACTTCCTTCACTACAAATTTATGCTATCCTTTTTCAACTCTGCTCTCTCGCAAGATAAACAAGCCTACTTTTCTTCACTAATCAACATGCACAAGTCTAACCCACGCCGACTGTTCTCTGTCTTTGATACTCTACTCAAACCACCCTCAGCTGCCTCTCCTTCCTCCATCTCTGCTCAGGACTTTGCTGACTATTTTAAGGAAAAGGTGGAATCCATACGTCAGAACATCCCCTCTGTTTCTTCCTCCCATCCTACACCTCTTCCTAACTCTCCTCCTGCCTTCCTTGACTCTTTTTCCACTGTCTCAGAGGAGGATGTGTCGCTGTTGATCGCCTCTTCTGCCTCTACCACTTGCCCTCTTGACCCCATTCCCTCCCATCTCCTAAAACCTCTTGCTCCTACTATAATCCCTATGCTCACACACATTTGTAACTCCTCCCTCTGCTCTGGAACCTTTCCATCCTCCTTCAAACATGCAACAGTCATACTATTACTCAAAAACAGCAAGCTTGACTCTACCTGTCTTTCTAACTATCGACCTGTCTCCCTACTGCCTTTTGCCTCTAAACTCCTTGAACGTCTTGTATTCTCTCGCTTCCACCATTTTCTCAACACCTATTCTCTTCTAGACCCTCTACAATCTGGCTTCCGTACTGCTCACTCCACAGAAACAGCCCTCACTAAAATAACTGACGACCTCCATGCTGCCAAAGACAGAAGTCATTACACTCTGCTCATATTTCTCGACCTCTCTGCAGCATTTGACAACGTGGACCACCCCCTTCTCCTTCACATTCTTCATACTCTTGGTATTCGGAACAAAGCTCTATCCTGGATCTCATCCTACCTCTCCCATCGTACTTTCAGTATCTCTTCTGCTAACACCTCCTCCTCTATTGATCTCTCTGTGGGGGTACCCCTGGGCTCTGTCCTTGGATCTCTTCTCTTTTCTCTGTACACACTCTCTCTAGGTGACCTAATAACATCTTTTGGGTTTAAATATCACCTCTATGCTGACGACACACAAATATACTTTTCAACACCCGACCTTACACCTGCTGTACAAACCACAGTTTCTGAATGTCTCTCTGCTATATCATCCTGGATGGTCCTCTGCCGCCTTAAACTCAACATGGCTAAAACAGAGCTCCTCATACTTCCTCCCAAACCTGGCCCCACTACCTCCTTCCACATTACTGTTGGAACTACGATCATTCACCCAGTAGCCAAAGCACACTGCCTAGGGGTCACACTCGACTCCTCTCTCACATTCAAAACATTTCTAAAACCTGTCGCTTTTTCCTCCGCAATATAACAAAGATACGCCCTTTCCTCTGTTGCTCGACTGCTAAAACTCTGACTCAGGCCCTCATTCTCTCCCGTCTTGTTTACTGTAACTTCCTGCTGTCTGGCCATCCTGCCTCTCACCTTTCACTGTCACTGAGGAAGCTAAGGGCGAAACGCGTCTGACAAACTTTGGACATTGCAGGCCACCTGTCTAGCTTAATTTGGCTTGGAGGAAGCACTGTGACTGACGCGCATGCGCATGTGTGGGAGTGAGAGCGAGAGCTGCGGCACAGAGGATAGTGAAGGGAGGAAACAGCCTAGGCACAAGTACTGGAAGAACCCCCCTGCTGGTACATCTCTACGGATTGAACACCTTGACTGCCGAAGCAGAGCCCACACCGACATCTAGAGGGTCTGGAGAACGGCTTGTGGAGTCTGGATGCATTACTTCTCATTGCCATATACTGTTGGCCGTCTGTGAGTTTTCAATCGCTTTTACATTTTTTGTTAATAAATGGTAATACAGTATATTTTCCCTTTCCCCCCCCCCCTAAATTCTGAGGTACCATCAGGAAGTTTCCCTCATCCCTATTGAAGAGTCACTGCCTTAATGTAAGTGTATTTCCTATATACTGTAGATTAATCCAATCTATATATTTTTTGTATTTAACCACACCTGATTGTGGTTTTTTTCTTTTTCCTTTTTCCATCTTATGTGTCCTGGAATCACAAGTGGAACCATGCGCCAGAGGATTCCCCCCCCCCCCCTTTTTTTTTATAATTGACAACAGAGAAAAGGTTGAGCACAACGGCTTCTTCTTAAATCTCTGCAGGATCGATCGGATTGTCGTGTGCTGTTGCGGTAGCAGACTGGTAACATGTCCATAACATGCCATGCTTTCTAAAATCTGAATTGATGTACGTGAGATACTCACCTGCTGTCAAACATTATATATAATATTTTTATACTACACTATGAGGTCTTGCGCTGTTTTTTCTTTTGTTTCTATTTAGCACGTGTGGTTTGTGGAGCCAGTCCACGGATTACAGCAGCATACCTCCATCTATACCTAGCAACAGGTTTTAAATATTTTTGGTTAAACACAGCACTTTTAATTTATTGTTTTCATTTATATCACAGTATGGTATTCACCTTAGTGTTATATGTATAACCTATCACTTTGCCACGGTCCTGAGCGCACTCCTTTTTTTGTCTTTATAATCACTTGATGGAAGGCACTGAGAATCCAATCACCATCTTAACGGATCACAAGAACCTACTCTACACAGAGGGTGCTCGTCGTCTAGGTGCTCGCCAGGCTCGCTGGTCACTTATTATTCCCTAATTTAATTGCATAAATTCCTTTATACCTGTTCCAAAAATCTGAAAGCCGTTCGTTGTCGAGGACAAGTCTGAGGATCATTTGGAGACAATTCTCCCTTCTAAATATATTTTATCCGCGGACACATTCAACGTATTAGACGATATCCTTGTGGACCAATCCCATATTTCAGTGGGTCGAGAGGTTCCCGAAGGTCGCCTCTTTGCTGCACCAGGTTACCGCAAGAAAATCTTGGAGAGGGGTCATTCTTCCAAGGCCACCGGACATCCAGGTACCAGAAGAACCACCGATCTTGTCAAACAAACCTTCTGGTAGTCAATATTCAAGGAGACATTAAAGAGTTTGTCAAAGCATGTTCCACATGCGTACACAACAAAACTCCTTGCAGTAAACCATTGGGACTCTTACACCGTCTTCCCATCCCGGATCATCCTTGGAACCACTTGTCTATGGACTTTATTGTAGAACTGCCTGTGTCTAAAGAAATGAACACCATTCTTGTCATCATCGACCGGTTCTCAAAACAAACACATTTAATTCACTAAAGGGTCTTCCTAATTATTCCACTCTGGCTAATATTTTTGTCAAAGAGGTCTTTCGTCTTCATCGGGTACCACTAACCATCATCTCCGATCAAGGGTCACAGTTCGTCTCTCAATTTTGGCACTTGTCCTCTCAAAGGATGGGTATTTCATTGCATTTTTCTTCCCGGATATCATCTCCAAACCAATGGCAGGACGGTGAGGACCAATCAAACCTTGGAGTAGTAGTTGCGCTGTTTTGTTTTTGACAACCAAGATGACTGGACGGATATTCTTCCCTGGGCCGAATTTGCTCATAATTCCCTACGGAATTAATCCACACGGGATTCACTGTTTTTCAACTATGGATTCCACCCAACACGACTTTCTATCGCCTCCTCTTCTTCAGGGGTACCAGCAACGGACAACAGGATCCAGTTCTTACAAAACTCTTGGAAGAAGATCCAAGAGAATCTGAGGAACGCAACTTCTAGACAAAAGCTCCAGGCAGACCACCACCATTGCGGAATTCTAGAATTTTGTAAGTAATCTGGGAGTGCGTTCCCTGTGGCGCACTGCCTCATTACCTTGCTCCGTGTACCTTCACCTTGCTTTCAGATTGATCTCCTATGTACCAACCCGGCTTGACCCTTGGACTCCCCACTTCTGGCTTACTGACCTGGCTTTCCTCTGACCTGGCGCATCTCTCCAACCCCTGACCACGGCTATCGGCTCCTACCTCTGACCTCGGCAAGTATCAAGACTACTCTAACCTCTCCGTCCCGACCTGGCTGCCTGACCATCCACTCTCCAGACGTGCCCCCGTGGCTGTGGGTGGCGTTTATACCCATTCCCCCTCAGTACCGGGGTCCCACCTTGTTTGTGGTGAGCACAGCGTTACATTATGCTCAGCCCCACAAACATGGACCCCACGTCGGTGGGTCTGGCCTTGTCCTCAGTTGGTGACAGGTGCTCCCATCTAGAGAATCATGTTGCATCCCTTGCACAATCTTTTGAGGCCCTTACGTTGCAACACCAACAGGCCAGTTCTCTGAGACCCACGACCCCTTTTTTGTCCTCACAGACAGTAATCTCTCCGCTGAACCCCGTCATCCTTCTCCCAATCGCTAGTCCGGTGACCCCCATGGGTGTCGGGGCTTCCTTAACAAATGTGCTATTCAATTCGAGCTAACTCCTTCTCGCTTCCTCTCTGCAAGATCTAAGGTGCATACATTATCGCTCTACTTACCAGAGACGCCCTGGCATGGGCTTCCCCAGCTGGGAACGGAAACCAGAGCTGACAGAGAATCTTGACTACTTCACTATGGAATTCAGATGTGTCTTCGACACTCCGGTCCGTAAGGTGACTGCCACATCTTCTCTATTTCATCTTTCTCAGGGTTCTCGTCCGGTCTCTAGCTATGCCCTGGAGTTTCGTACCATTGCAACTGTAACAAGCTGGAACAATGAGGCCCTGCCGGCAGCCTTTTGGCAAGGTCTATCTGACTCCCTTAAAGATAAACTGGCCGCTCAAGAACACCCTGCTGATCTGGAGGAACTCATCGCTCTTTGCATTAGAGTGGACCAACATCTTCAGGAGAGAAAGGCCGAACGTTCTTGCAATCTGCCGCTTCCAGACAGATCACCAGCTTCTCATTTTTCTCCTACAGATCCGCCGCCTCCTGATGATCCAGAACCCATGCAGCTGGGAAGCCACCGGCTATCCTTCTCGGAGAGGAAGCACAGACGTACCAATGGATTCTGTCTCTATTGTGGTCACTCCAGCCACCAAGTCCTTCTCTGCCCGCTCAAACCGGGAAACGCCAGTGCTCAATGAGGTATTTGGGAATCTCATTTGGCACAATATCTCCTTCCCCTACTTCTCAAACGGTCCATCCTACTCGGCTCATGCTCCCTATCTCCCTCAAAGGGGCCCATTTCCAGGTTACGACCTCTGCCTTTATTGATTCCGGTTCGAGGGGCAACTTTATTGACCATAGTTTCGCACTTAAGAATTCTATTGCTCTCATTCGTAAAGCTGTGCCCGTCGGATTAGAGACCATCAATGGACGCCCGCTTCAACCGGCTTTCATTTCCTTAGAGACCAGTAATATTACCATCCTAACGATGGATGTCCATCAGGAGGAGATTTCCCTGGATGTCATCCATAAACGATCCGTTAAGGTAATTTTAGGACTGCCAACAACATAATCCGCAACTTTACTGGACTGATAAAGAACCCATACAGTGGAGTCCCCGTTGCGCCAAGAACTGTGTAACCTCTACTCAACAAATTTTCGGTCTAATTACTCCTAAGGAGGATAAAAGTGGTCTACCTGAAGTCTAGGCAGAATTCAAGGATGTGTTCAGCAAGGTATGATCCGAAGTTCTTCCCCATCATCGCCCTTTCGACTGTCCTATTGATCTCTTGCCTGGTTCTGTCTTAAGAAAAGGGGGTTAGGGAATGATCAACTAAATCACACTAATTGAAATATTGAATTTAATAATGTCTGTTAATCGATAATTATCAATACAGGTAGGTGCAACCGTGAATGGGAGTGAATCAGGAAAAAAGGGGGGGATACAATGTGTTTGTATCCCTGATAAATTCACTTATATGCACACTCCTGGGAGTAAAATATAACTTTTAATGCATAATACTTAAAACATATATTACCGAAAAGGTAGTCCGCTTCGGTTGCTATCAGTCACGTCATGCGCACTGACTAGTGAAGCTGTTCATTTGCATGCGGAGGCGAAGGAGAGAGGGAGGAATTGTATCAGCCCACACAAGCGCAGTAGCAATGCTTGATTGTTACAGTACAACGCGACGCTGTGGATACAGATCGGGGGTTATCTGTGGGTACTTGGTTATTAAGGATCCACATCATTGCACCTTAGGGTATGTTATGACTTGGTTTTGGGGGGTTTATTAGCAGTTGCGAGTGCGCTTTCCCGCGCATGCGCCATAGCGGCAAGCTGTCAATGTCTCCATGACAACCGGAGGGTTTAAATAGCGCTCGCCTCCCCTTGTGTGCAAAAATTGTACCTGACGAAGCTCCATAGTAGGAGGGAAACGCGCGTTGGATGCGTAATTATGTCATCAGTCCCCGTTATGGGGCTGTTTTTAACATAGTGTTTATTCCAGCAATCCACTAGTGCAGACATTTATCTAAAAACAGTGTAGCAGTTCGAATATGGCATTATCTTTGCAGGGTTGCTAATGAGTATCTCCCTGTAGGCAGTGAATAATCCCTGCTGCTACGTTTGCTAATGTATTCTGTGCACGAGTGGTTGTAGTGCTGAGCTCCTTTGGGCTCACCTTGGCTGGCTGCACCCCCTTGAGTTTCTAGGACTCCAATAAAATTACTGACTGGAGTATCTATATACACATTTTTGTGAGCTACTGTTGGGTGCATGTATTCATACTATTTAATTAATTTTTAAAGTTCATTATACCTTCCTTTTCGGTAATATATGTTTTAAGTATTATGCATTAAAAGTTATATTTTACTCCCAGGAGTGTGCATATAAGTGAATTTCTTCAGGGATACAAACACATTGTATCCCCCCCTTTTTTCCTGGTTCTGTCTAACCCAGAGGTAAATCTTACCCCGTGTCGCTTCCTGAAACTAAAGCCATGTCGGATTATTTCCAAGAAAATGTAAAGAAAGGTTTAATTTGTAATTCCTCGTCCCCAACCGGAGCAGGGTTCTTCTTCATTAAGAATCAAGGCGGTTCTCTTCGCCCTTGTATTAACTATAGAGGGCTAAATAAAATCACCTTAAAGAATCGCTACCCGCTACCCCATATCTCCGAACATTTTGATCGCCTCCAAGGAGCCACTATCTCTTCTAAGCTAGATCTGCGTTGTGCATATAATCTGGTATGGATAAGGCAGGGCGACGAGTGGAAGACAGCCTTCAATACCTGAGACGGTCATTACGAGTATTTAGTCATGCCCTTTGGTCTATGTAATGCCCAGCTATTTTTCAAGAATTTAATGAGATATTCCGGGATCTCCTGAACCTCTTTGTCATCATCTACCTAGAGAAATGAAAGTTCCACCAGACTTCCACGACATTCCTAGGATACATTATCTTGGACTTGCTATGCATCCTGCTTAAGGCAGTTCTGGACTGGCCACAATCTACTTTTCTGAAAGCAGTCCAGCGTTTCTAAGGATTCACGAACTACTATCGTAGATTTATTCGAGACTTTTCTTCCACAGTAGCCCCGATCACAGCCTTAACCAAGAAAGGGGCAGATGCGGCTTTCTGGCCACCCGCAGCAGTCCAGGCTTTTGATCTTCTCAAGAGAACTTTTGTCTCCGCACCCATCCTAATTCATCCTGACCCCAAACTAACTTTCACCTTGGAGGTTGATGCATCTGATATAGGGGCCGGCGCTATATTATCTCAGAGACAGTCACCACAGCCAAAGCTACATCATTGTGCCTTTTTTTTTAAAATTCGTCAGCAGAACAGAACTATGACGTTGGTAATCGGGAGTTATTGGCTATTAAACTCGCTCTCCAAGAATGGAGGTACCTCCTGGAAGGTACGGAACATCTAATCGCCATCATCACAGACCTTGAGAACTTGCTGTATATTGAGCGCCCGTTGTCATGGAGCTCGTAAGGCTCACTGGTCACTTTTTATCACGATTTAACTACATCATCTCTTTTTTTTTACGGGGTCAAAGAATTTGAAAGCGGATGCCTTATCACGCCAGTTCACAGTCGAAAACAAAACAGAGGACCAATCTGAAACTATCCTCCCATCTAAGTACATCCTGACCCTTTTCGACGTCCTGGTTGACATTTTGGCTAATCAATCTCATATTCCAGAAGGTCTAGAGATCCTGGGCGGTAGTTTGTATGCGGCACCACGTTTTCGTAACAAAATTTTGGAATGGAGCCATTCGTGTAAATCAGATGGTCAGAAGTACCGATCTCATTAAACAAACTTTTTGGTGGCCTAATATGCAAAAAGTACTGTATATACACCAAACTATTTGTCAAGTCTTGTTTCACATGTGCCCGCAACAAGAGCTCTCGCAACAAACCACCTGGACTCTTACGTCCTCTGCCCATACCAGACTGCCCTTCGAGACACTTGTCCATGGACTTTTTTGTTGAATTACCTCCCTGCAAGGGAATGAACACCATCCTTGTTGTAGTCAATCGTTTTTCTAAACAATCTCATTTCATCCCTTTAAAGGCCTTCCCGACTCGGCCACACTAGCAGATATTTTTATCAAAGGAATCTTTCGCATCCATGGATTACCCTCAAACATAGTCTCCGATTGAGGTTCACAATTCAATTCCAAGTTTTGGCGATATTTTTCCCAGAGAATGGGCATTTCCTTACATTTTTCATCTGGGTACCACCCTCAGACCAGCGGTCAAACCGAAATGGCAAATCAAACCTTGGAACAGTACTTACGGTGCTTCATTTCCGATGCCCAAGACGACTGGATGGATCTTCTTCCCTGGGCAGAATTCATCCACAACTCTCTAAGAAATGAGTCTACACAAGACACCCCATTCTTTATTAACTACGGATTTCATCCTGCATGCCTTCCCATCACTTCCTCTTCTTCCGGGGTCCCAGTGACTGACAACAGAATCAACTCTTTGCAAGAATCCTGGAGGAGAATTCAAAAGACCCTTGGAGAGGCGACTCGCAGACAAAAATCCAAGCCGGATCGTCATCGTCGCAACTTACCGGACTTCAAACCAGGAGACAAAGTGTGGCTCTTCCCGAGGAACATCAGGCTCAAGTCACCCACTCTCAAATTTGCTCCAAGGTTTTTGGGTCCATACATTATCCTGGAGAAGATTAATCCGGTTGGGTACGCCTTCAACTTCCCTCATCTATGAGGATACCTTCGGTTTTTCATATATCTCTCCTGAAACCTGTCTTTCAAAGTTCTCACTTTCCAGACTCCTCTTCTACTCCTGCTCCAGTCATCGTACAAGGACAAGAGTATGAGGTACAATCCATTATCGATTCAAGAATTTCTAGAGGAGTGGTACAGTATTTGGTGCATTGGAAGGGGTTTGGACCAAAAGAATGATCCTGGATACCCCATCACCAAATACATGCTCCCAATCTCATAAGGTGGTTTCACTTAAAGTACCCTCTCAAGCCATATTGGAGTCGTCCAGAGGCCGCTCCTCAAAGGGGGGTACTATAAGGAATCGGGGAGCACATCCCACGCGGTGCACTCCCTCCTTACCTGCTGCCTCACGCAACCCCGCTGTCTCTACAGCGCGCGCGCTCAGGGAGGAGATTTGTTGACATCATGTAGTCTGGCTCCACCCCCCATTTACGGCAGGCTTCAGCATCTGTGCATCAACTACCCTCATCACGCACACCGGTCTCCTGCACCACTCCAGCTATCCTTGCCTCTGCTGGGGCTGCACCTCTATTCCTCCCATCTCTCTTATTGGTCCTGCTCTCACATATATGCTCAGCTATGCCACTTGCACTTTGGCTGAGCATAGTTCCTAGTAGAGCTTGTTCTCCCACTTCCTGGTTCCTTGCCTTGCTCGGTATACCTTCGCCTTGCTTTCAGATTGATCTCCTGTGTACCGACCCGGCTTGACCATTGGACTCCGCACTTATGGCTTACCAACCCCCGGCTTTTGTCTGACCTTCCGCATCTCTCCAATCCTGACCATGGCTCCTGCTGTTCTAGAGGTCCCTCGACGTCCCCGGCGGTCTCCCGCTTCTGCTGGCTCTTCCCTCTCCCATGCGGCTGCCATGTGTTCCGGCCGCGGGCATGTACAGCGCGCGTCGGGTGAAAATAATTTATTCACTGCTCTAGCAGTGAAACCACGCCCCCAGCAAACTAATAGGACCTCCTGCCAGAATAAGAGTCCTCACGTGCCTGCCAATCAAGTGGACCTATCCAGGACAGCTCTACGCACTCCTCCAGGCCTGCCTCCACCTCTGATTGGTCAGCCGCACTTTATAATGCCTGTCCTCCCACTCATTCATTGCTCGACATAGTATCCATTAGGATTACTACTCTGGCGTTCTCTCTCTTATTCTCTCAGGTTACGACTTGGCTTGGCGGATGTCCTTCTCTGGCTCTCGACCCCTGCTTGGACAACGACCTACCGGAATTCTCCAATCTCTGACCTTGGCTAAAATGGCAACGACGACGGCACTTCTTCTCCGGTACTGGCAAGTATTGCTAGTTGGTTTGGGGTGGGGAGGGAGCGATCAGATCAGGAACACATCATGTGAATAAAAAAACATAAAAACAATAATTGTGCAGTATATTGGTGTAATTAGGGCTAAGTGGGTATCTTGGCTCTTTGGTATTTCCTACTTACAACAAATGTAAAGTTTATAACGCAGTGGTCTAACTCAGTCAGGATGTGAAGAGGTAGATATCGCCTCTCGTGGTGTATTCTGGCCCAGGTGGGATCCAGTGTAGAGGATCTTTTCAGTGTTGAATTACTCAGATCCAGGTATAGTACATGCAATAGAAACAGAACGGACCAATGGTCTAGATTGCAAAACAAAATTTATCACACAGGTAGAGAATAGGAAATGTACTTACAATAAGTACAAATTAATTGTACATGTAATGGTATCTTTCGGCGATATATGTCAGTCCTAAGGGTAGTGCTTCCCTCGATCCTCCCGTAGCTCCAACCTTGCCGCTGGTGTGTGGCGTCTGACGTCACTTCCGACTCGCGGGTGACCGCATCCGGTTGCGCTGGGTGGCGACGGGCTGGGATAGGATCTGTATAGGAACTCCGGCGTCCGGCGTCTTCACATCTAGGCAGCTGCAGCAAACTTCTTTGGCTCTACGCGTTTCACTGTGTAACATACAGCTTCCTCAGGAGCAGAATGGCGTCTCATATGGGTGGTGCTTATTATATAGTGTCTTTAATTGACTGCACATTGTCTATTGTCATTTAACCCATTAACATATTTTTAACCCACAGGTTCGCCTATTCAAACAGGCACAAATACTCTGTGATCCAAAAAGTACACATAAAATTATAACATACTGAACGACAATTGTTACTTTTATTAAATTTCAAAAAACATATATAATTTACATCTAATACTAATTTTAAAAACTTGATACCAGTAAAAGAATTTAGAATTTGTTTGTAAAACATGTTGATAAAATGGCACTTGTAACACCACGGGAGAGAGAAAAGACAGAAAAAGTGCATTAGTTATCACATATCAGAATTCATTTCAATAAACTTTTAAGAATCCAGTAATAAAGATAAAAATCGAAAATATAATAAATTGATGGTAATATAATAAAATGGAACAATTACTCTAAAATAGTAAAAAAAGATAGCAAAAATCATGTTATTTAAAATATTAGTATCAAAAATTAAAAACCCATATATGATTGCATATCAGTTTTATCTTCAGCCATAATAGACAAAGTGGAATGTAAGGGAATAAAATAAATATTGGTTGGAGGAGGGGAAAGGCAGGTGACTAAGTTATGAGTGTAGAAATGGTAATATCTCAAAATCTGAATTGAGACCATTGGGGATAAGAGTATTTCATTTGCGGATCCAGTACATTTCTCTTTTACTTAGATCTACCTCTCTACTGCGTCCTCTCCAGTGTTGTTTTACGTTTTCAATTGCAACAAATCTCAGACTGTCAGGATTAGAATTGTGATATTTGGCATAATGTTTCGAAACGCTATGTGTTAAAATGCCGCGTCTTATATTACTTAGATGTTCGATAATGCGGGTACGGATCGGTCTTGTAGTCTTCCCTACATATTGAAGCCCGCATGGGCATTGTGGGACATATATGACAAAGTCAGTGTAACAGTTCATGTACTGTTTTATTTTGAAAATTTCTTGACTTGTATGGCTAATGAAACTTGTTTATTCCTTCATTTTATGTTGACAGGCCTTACAGGATACACATCCATAAAAACCTGCAATATTTTTGAGCCAGCCATGGTTGTCAGAGTTCAAATTCCTCAAAGCGCTTGGTGCCAATATGTTTTTCATGTTCTGTGCTTTTTTAAAAATTATTTTTGGATTCTCAGGTAAAATTTCACTTAAAATTGTGTCTGATTTGAGAACATGCCAGTGTTTACGTAAAATCTTTCCAATATTTTTGGCTTCTTTATTATAAGTTGTAAGAAAAGCTGTATCATACATATTGTTATTTGTAATTAAAGATTTATTTTGTTGTTCTAAAAGCTCTTTTCTTTGTAGACTCCTTGCTTTCGTTAATGCTGTGTCTAAAATCTCTTGACTATAATTTTTCTCAACAAAACGTTTTTCCAGAATCTTACATTGGTCATTAAAAGTATCTTCCTCAGTACTGTTTCTGTCTGAATTGGCTATAAGGTACTCCATCCATCCATTGATGGTGGTGACAACTTGACCTTAAGATAAAATTGTTACAATCTACATTTTTAAAATGTGTTTTCGTTTTAATAACACCATCTTCTATATATATGTGCAAATCCAGATATTCGATAGAAGTTTTACTTATAGTATGGGTAAATTTTAGATTTAAATTATTAAAATTCAAATTTAAAATAAATTGTTTCAAACTGTGTTCATCTCCCTGCCAAATTAAAATTATGTCATCAATGTAGCGCCGCCATCGGGCAACGCCCTCCCCCAGCCTGCCATTGGACCAGATGTTTTGATCCTCCCAATATCCCATGAAGAGATTGGCATTGATGACATAAATGTTTTTTTTATTCACATGATGTTCCTGATCTGATCGCTCCCTTCCCAAACCAAACCAAGACTGCATCTGTAGGAAATCTCTGCATATTTCCTGGAAAGGTTGAGAATTATTTTTTTGGGTTACACTTCACATTATATTTTGTTTAATTTTTGTCTGTTGTATTTTACTTCTACAATTTGGTTTATGGGAAAATTGGCGCCTATTCAAATCACTTGAGTTCACTCCAAGTATTGCTAGCTAACATCACCTGTCCTGGCAACGCCTAAATACCACACTCCGGACACGCTCCATTTGCTGCTGGTGCGTGCCGATATACGTTCCTCACCTCAGTAGAAGGGACGGGTCTGGTCTGCGGGCAGCACCGGCGTTACAGTTTCTACTGGCTCCAACCCCTGACCACCTCTGACCTCGGCAAGTATCAAGACTACTCTAACCTCTCCATCCCGACCCGGCTGCCTTACCATCCACTCTCCAGACATGCCCCCATGGCTGTGGGTGGCGTTTATACCCATTCCCACCTCAGTACCGTGGTTCCGCCTTGTTTGTGGTGAGCACAGTGTTACAAATTTAAACCAGGAGACAGGGTATGGTTATCATCCAAGAACTTTCGACTCAATGTACCTAAACTCAAGATAGCACTGAGATTTTTGGGTCCTTACCCAATTGTGGAGAAGATTAACCCTGTGGCATATAGCCTACCACTCCCTCCCTCAATGAGGATGCTGTCTGTCTTCCATGTATCCCTACTGAATCCCGTCTTCCGGAGTCCCCGCTTTCTGGATTCTTCTTCTGCACCTCCAGCTCCTCCACTCATACAGGATCAACAGGAGTACGAGATACAGATGATCATGGACTCAAGAATCTCTAGAAGAGCTGTCCAATATTTGGTCCACTGGAAAGGGTTTGGACCAGAAGAAAGATCCTAGATTCCCCACCGCCAAATTCATGCTCCCAATCTCCTAAGTTGCTTCCATCAGAAGTATCCCCTCAAGCCATTCTGGAGTCACCCAGAGGTCACTCCTGAAGGGGATAATGTAAGGATTCGGGAGTCACGTAGCCTTCGGCGCACTCCCGCCCTAACTCCATTCACGTGCTGAGCTCCTTCCAAGGGAACATCATCCGCAGGCCGCATAGTGTGCATGCGCACACAGGTGATGTCACCGAGTACTGCGGGGGAAGGCCCCGCCTCTGGATTGCGCTGCACATCAGCGGCATGCGACGCGCACACGTGACGCATGTGCAATGCACCCAAGCTCCGTGGCAACAGAGATAATCAGCTCCAGCACATTCACATGTCTCCTGCACCTAGCCCAATCACTGCTTCCGCTGAGGCCGTGCCTCCGCTCCGCCTTTCATTAGGATTGGACAGTCCTGCCTATATATGCCCTTGCATCCCCTCCAGTAACCTATTGACCAGGCTTTGGAAGGTCGCGGGGGTTTCTTATCCCGAATGACATCACCAAATATTCATAGAGGCCACTTGGAATAATGAATGTTGACTTCTCCCTAGCCTCCGGGGTCTGAGGGATCTGCCAATACCTCTTGGACAGATAGATCATATGTTGATTATTGAATGATATACTCTTTAACATGTGTCATAGCTCTAATTGTATTGGTCATTGAGATTTACAAACTTGTCAGTAGGAGCATTTGCAAATTAGAGAAAGTACTATGTTTAGACTATTCCGATTCGATGTGCAGGTTCTACTGTTGGTTTTAACTTATTCTGATTATTTTGTTTATATTCATTATTGTATATGAGTTAGGTTTCAGCTTGTATTCTCACCCCCACTCGTAGAGTGTCACTGTGGCTGTCAGATCATTTTAGCGTCCTTCAGGTCAATCTCGCTGCTGCCACATACACCGTGATTTTGGTGTTGTATCACGTTTGGCTGGGGGTAGTTATTTAAACAACTAACACTAATTGAATAACACACTATTTGAAAAAGCGCAGAGACGTGCGAAAAGCTTTAGAGTGGTATACCCTGCTCCCGCCATGTTGTCACTTTACAAATAAAGCAGATTTTAATATAGCTTTTTGCATTGTAGCCCCACACTTTTTGCATGCTGTGCTCCGCTGTTTTTACGTTTCGGATTTCCTGTATGAAGCCTCTAGCGTGTAGCACGTACTGGAACTGATAAGCCTCTAATTGTGAGTAATTACTAGTTTCACTGCTGGATGTTACAGACAAGTGTACATATCTGTGTACTATACTATAGGGTGGTGTGTCCACATAGGTAGAAGAACAAGTCAGGGCTGTTCACCTATGACCTTGACTCTATTATCTACAGTACATATACTGTACCACACAATTTATGAGCTTCTATCAACTGTGACCTTATATGACAACTCACTGACGCACTTATAGTCCTACTTCAAGCAAGTTCAAGCAAGAAATTATATGTTGCTATTCTTCATTCAGGATTCTGATGCACTGATATTCAGGACCTTGTTCTATCTTTCTACTTATATTCACCGGAAGAAGAGATCAGTGGATCTCGAAAGCTCGCACAAATAAAAGCATTTCGTTAGCCACAGAACGGTATCATCTATTTATTTTTTGATTATTGAAACTCGGCTAACACGGTACTGATACCTCTACTTATATTTACATACAATTGTACCATTCCTATGTTCGTATACTAGTTGTAAACACTCAATGATAACATGTGTAAATCGAAACTATGACAGTTATATATACTGCTGCAACCACGTTTATCCTAAAACCTACCCGAAAATTTTCGGGCATGTTTGCCGATGGTCATGGGCCTTCTCCGCGAGGCCCGAAAGCGGCCCGAAAACAGCTGATAACAGCTGATAGCGCTAATAGCGCTAGACAAAGAATGTGCTCAATTGAAACAATGGCGCGCTTAGCGCTAAACAATAGCAATGCCCGCAGGCGCACAAAACGTCCGGGAAACGGCCGTGAACGGGCCGCATCATCCCGCAATTTGACCCGATTTGCCCGCGATTTTTAAAATTGTTGGGAAAAGGCCGCAGAAGAATTAAAGCGGCCGCCAGTGTAAATGTCTGTTCTATGTGAATTAATAAATGTTAGATAATAGATGGCTATATAAATGTTAACAGTCATTGCAAAGGAATTTCTTACCTACTACAGTATGTTCCCATACAGCCGGTCATAATACCAAAATACCAGTAACAAGGACTCCTCATCGTTGAAACGTATATTTCGTTTGTTTTTTTTCTATCTGCTTCTTACACCCAGTTACAACCACTCAGCTCGGCTGCTGCTGCCTGGACTCCACTTCTTCCAATGGAACAGATTGAAGGAGTCTCTCACTCTCACCATTACCACCAGTCACCCTACCACCATCAATCACCCCACCACCACTCCACTCATCCCACCACCACCACTCACTCCACCACCACCAGTCACCCCACCACCACCACCAGTCACACCACCAGTCAACCCACCACCACCAGTCACCACACAACCACCAGTCACACCACCACCAGTCCCACCACCACACCCCGCACCACCACCACTACCCTGACTCATGTGCACTCACACGCTGACTCAGGAACACCATTCACCACAGCATAAACACTCACCCCAGAAGTCAACCCACCATCACTTATCTGGCTCCCACGCCTCCCATCCATACCTCTAGCACTCACAAATAAGATAAACAAATTAAACGACACACACAAAACACTTTCAAACTTACAAGAACAAAAATGTGTAAACAAAACAAAACAACATAAGTTAAAATATATCAAAACACACAAAAACTGTAGAAATAACAAATCCTCCAAATGCCTAGCTCTATCTGGCTGCCTCTCACTCACTCCCAACAACACATAGAAAGAATAAAAATAATGGGAGCATGTAAATAAGTGTAACGGGTGTTCCCTATGACTACCGCCGCTACTACTTGCTGTGCAACCTGTGTGGCTCTCAGGAGCCTAAGCCTCCGCTTGGGGAACCTGGGGTACATCTTTATCATACATCTCTTGGTGCAACGCCTCCACCTGGGAGGGATCCCAACGGAGTGGGAGGAGGCCCTCACAGGAAACAACCACACAACACTACCGAATATAAAACAGGACGGGCTTTACTGCATGGAAACACACATATCACGTAACAGCATAACATCAAAACAGCATAACAGCATCATGCGCCACGGCGGGCGCTAACCACACTAGGCGTCACGGCGGACGCTACCACCTCTAGGCGTCACGGCGGACGCTATCACCTCTAGGCGTCACGGCGGACGCTAACCACCCACAATGTGACCCCACCCTGTGTCCAGTAACCCCCACCCAAATGTCTCGTGTTCTCGAAGTCAAATACCACTGTACATGTGTGTGTGTGACTGCGCAGCCACTATGTTTGGTGATAGGCCTGGTTGGTGCACGTGAGTTGCAGGTTACCTGCCCGGGCTCCAGCCACGGGTACCGCGATATAAATCCACACGATCCGACGGGGTCCTCCACACCGCGTGGGTTGAAAGTCCAGCGCGAACAATGTCACTCCTTATCGCAGGGTCTTGGGTGGTGTTCTGAGCCCAGAACCCACCTCACAGGGCCGCACGGCTTCAACACTGTGTCCCTGTCTATTCAACCAATAAATGGGGCAGTGTCCCTATCTAGGGCCTGTCCCTAAGCTCCACAAGCTAATAGATGACTCAGGACCTAACTGGGACCTTGGGGGCTGCTGGCCTAATGCAGAGGGTCACTCACCCCTGCATCCACCTCCTACCCCTAGCTGGTCCGGATCCTGAGTGAGTGCGTGGCTGCAAAACCCCGCGAAATGTATCTCCTTGCTAGCAGGGGAATCTGGCCTTCTGATTGGCTCCCTGGCGTCAGGTGTCTCTGCCCCTATGCACCCTGGGGGCTGGCCGTCTATTCTCGCGCATGCGCGAGCTATCTGGAGCCTCCCGCGCTAGCTGGCCTCCTGCGCATGCGCGAGCTACCTGTCATGGCGGCGCCCTGCTCCGCTAGCCGCCGGGCCGGTGGCGACGCGATCGCGGCCTCAGCGACGGCCCGACCGCGTCCCCGGCAACCGGCCTGCTCGCCGCTCGCGTCCCCGGCAACCGCCCGATCCGCTTCCCTAGCAACCGGCCGCAATACAACCACGCGCGCAACGGGGAAGGAGGGGGTGAGTGCGCGAGGGGGACAAAGGAGGGGGACCTGGCTACATCCTCCCCCTGGTGAAAACTCCAACGTCCTCGCTTGAACCACATAACCTTCCAACAGTGTACAAAAATTATATAATAAAAATGCAGTGTTAAAGTACAACATAACGATTACTCTAAACGAGATTGTACAGTTCAACAAACATATTGATAACTGAGGCTAGCTTGGCTTTAGCTTGCTGCTGAGACTCATAGTGAGGTGCCCCTAAAGAATCATAAGCCACTCTAGTGGGAGGGCGTCTCACTCTCTGACTCCTGCGAGTCTCAGTCTCCATTTCTTCCTCTTGAGACAGACCATCGTAAGCTTGAGGCCTAGACTCTCTGGCAGAGGGTGAACCAGTTTGG
Organism: Ascaphus truei; assembly: GCF_040206685.1. Lineage (NCBI taxonomy): Eukaryota > Metazoa > Chordata > Amphibia > Anura > Ascaphidae > Ascaphus > Ascaphus truei. The sequence continues at coordinate 174,736,012 of NC_134484.1, forward strand.
GGAAAGTCTCTTTGCAACTGAACATTGTCTCTTTGAGGCACAAAACTTGGAGTGGTAGGATCTAATGATTTATTACTTGGTGAAAATTCCGATGGAGGTACTTTGTCAGCTGGTCCCTTACTTGTTGCGCCTTCGGGAGGTGCCCACCAGTCTCTGTTGGATGTTCCCTCCAAAGGATCCGGAATTGTCTCATCTATGGGTCCGGGATTCGCAATAGCCTCTTCAGGCTCACTGTCGTTCATTACTGTTTCTGTTTCAGGTTCACTTTCTCCCAGTTGGGAGATAGGTAACAAGTGGTTTCGGTGCCAAACTTTTACTTTGCCATTCACGTCACGTATGCGATAAACAGGGAGGCCCGGCATTTGGGACTCTACTTGAAAAGGCCCCTCCCTCCAGCGATCAGCTAACTTGTGCTTGCCTGGAATCCCTAAGTTGCGTAGGAGAACTGCGTCTCCTGGTTGGAGCGCTCTATAGCGTACTTTGTGGTCGTACCGTCTTTTATTATTGGCATTCAGTCGAGCGGTGGCTCTTTCAGCTAACTGATAGGCACGGTGCAGACTGTCCTGGAGTCTCTGCACATATCGATAATGAGCCATGTTGGGTATCCCGTCGGTAGATACCCGCAGGCGGATGTCGATTGGCAGTCTGGCTTCCCTCCCGAACATCATGAAGTATGGGGTGTATCCGGTGGACTCGTGCCTAGTGCAATTGTAGGCATGCACCAAGGCCTCAACATGCTTACTCCATTCTCCTTTTTGGGAATTTTTCAGAGTGCCTAGCATGTCCAGCAATGTCCGATTAAATCTTTCAGGGAGCGCATCTCCCTCGGGGTGGTAGGGAGTAGTCCTGGACTTTTGAATGTTCAACAGGGTTAACAACTCTTTGATCAGCTTGCTCTCAAAATCCCGTCCCTGGTCAGAGTGCATCCTGCTGGGCAGACCATAATGCACGAAATACTTTTCCCACAGCACTTTAGCCACTGTGGTAGCCTTCTGGTCCTTCGTGGGGAAGGCTTGAGCGTATCGAGTGTAGTGATCTGTCACTACTAGCACATTTCCTATACCCCTTGAATCTGGCTCTATGCACAAAAAGTCCATACAAACTAAATCCATAGGCCCAGCACTTTTGAGATGGCCCATTTGAGCAGCACGGGTGGGAAGGGTCTTCCTATGAATGCACCGTAGACATTTTCTGCAGTGTTGTTCAATTGACTCCCGCATTCTAGGCCAAAAGAACCGGTCTCGCACTAAACCCAAGGTCTTATCCACCCCCAAATGTCCATGATCATCATGTAGTGATCTTAAAATGAGACCTTGCATACGCCGAGGTAGAAATAGTTGTCGACGGTCAGGATGATTGTGGAATTGAACAACCCTATAGAGTAGGCCGTTATCCATCTCAAACTTATCCCATTCTCTCATGAGAAGACCCACATCCTCGCGAGGAGCCCGTTTCACCAGTGAAGAGTCATTTTTGTGTAGGGCCTCTCGGACAGCCTTAGCCGCAGGATCATGTGTCTGTGCTAGTACCAGTTCCTTCACCGTGAAGATAACGTCTTGTGTTAGACCCATGCCATCAGGGTGGCAGTAAGCTTCTGGAAGGGCTTGAGGTCGACACCCTAAAGAATCCACTACTCGTAGCTCGGAGAATGCCACTCGGTCGTTTACAATAGCAGCAGTGGAACACATAGCTCTCATTCCTGGTCCTGGAATTTCTTCCCAAGGGCCATCGTCGGCGGTCTCGCCCAGTCCCGATCTCCTAGATAGAGCATCGGCTCCTATATTGAGAGGTCCAGGCTTATATTTCATAGAAAACTGGTAATTGGCGAGGGTGGCCAACCATCTGTGACCGGTCGCATCTAACTTGGCCGTGGTTTGTACATAGGTCAGCGGATTGTTGTCTGTTCGGACCTCGAAGGTGACCCCATATAGGTAATCATGTAGTTTGTCAGATATGGCCCATTTGAGGGCGAGGAACTCCAATTTGTGAACTGGATAATTCTTTTCACTGGGAGTCAAACTTCTACTTGCATACGCCACAGGACGAAGCCCAGTGGGGTACTTCTGGTGTAGTACAGCTCCCAATCCGTTGAGGCTGGCATCCACGTGCAGAATGTAAGGCTTCTCCGGGTCAGCATATGCTAGAACGGGAGCCTCTGTTAAACTATTCTTCAGCCTCTTAAATGCTTCTTCACAAGCAGGCGTCCACCGATCCCCGAAGGGGGTCCTGGGGGGGGTCCTCTTCTGCTTGGGTTCCTCTGGATAGACCTTCAGCAGATCGTTCAGCACAGCTGCCTTCTTGGAGTATCCATCCACGAATCTTCTATAATATCCACAGAACCCGAGAAATGACCTCAGCTCCATCACATTCTCGGGTCTTGGCCAATTCACCACCGCCTCCACCTTGGCCGGGTCGGTGGCCACTCCGTCTGCGGACACGATATGACCCACATAAGTGACCGATGTTCGACAGAAGCGGCACTTATCTTTCCCTAAGCGATCCAATACTTTCATCAGCCTAGTCTCGTGTTCTTCAAGGGTGGCTCCGAACACAATTATGTCGTCTAGATAGACCAAACACTCACGCGGACACATATCTCCAATCGTCTTTTCCATAAGCCGTTGGAAAGTGGCTGGAGCGCCACAGATACCTTGGGGCATCCGAGTGAACTGATAAAATCCCAGGGGACAGACGAACGCCGTCTTTTCCTGATCAGTAGGGCTCATCGGAACCTGGTAATACCCAGATCGAAGGTCCAACACGCTAAACCACTGGCTTCCGGACAGTGCGCTGAGAATCTCCTCTATTCGGGGTAGCGTGTATTGGTCAGGCACAGTACGTCTGTTCAATGTTCTGTAGTCCACGCACAATCGAACAGACCCATTCTTCTTTCGTACCACCACAATCGGTGAGGCATAGGGACTCCGAGATCCGGTCACTATGCCGGCCATTTCCATCTCGTTCAGGACACCCCGCACATCCTCCACATCTCTGGGAGCTAAGCGGCGCGACCTTTCCCTAAATGGCGTGTCATCATTCAGACGAATCGTGTGCTGAGCGCTTCTGCTGCATCCCACGTCCATCTCACTAGTAGAGAACACATCTCGTCTCTCTCTCAACTGAGCACGTAGCTTCTCTTTCCATGCTTCTTCCAGGGGAGACTCTCCGAAGTCGAATTGTAGTGCCTCGGCCTCTTCTCCCACACGGGCAGTGTGAACGGTCACTGGGTCGTCTACAGGATCCACAGGATAAATTCTACCCAACCTTTGTCCTACTTCCAGCGGCACGGTATGGAGAGACATGTTCTGGATAGACACAGTAATCTTCCTGGGGACGGTAGATGGCCAATCCCGTACTTCAGGTATCATTCGGTATCCCCACTGATTCTCAGACTCGGGGAGGGTCTCTAGCGAGAAGTATCGGTCGTGTTCGTGCCGACTGGGGTACTTGATCAGCGCTGTCACGTGCCTCACTCCCCCTGGTGGAATCTGCAATAACCCTCGCTCTTGGTTAAAGATTTCACCATACTCTTCCTCATACGCCACCCTATAGCATTCTTCCCGCAGGCCAGGGGCTATATTCAGGGATGACAACGGTAGCTCGCCGGCTTCTTGTAGGAATGAGCGAATCACCGACCTCACAATATCGGCATTCGTGCCTAGTATGATGGGGGCACTGGGATGTTCCCGAGCCTCTGGACAGACCAAAGCTTCCACCAGCATGGGATGCGACTTGTTAGTGTTCAACTGCAAGATATCCAGCTTGACCGCTACTATTCCGTCTATGGGATAATCATCTTTACTCAGTCCCCATAACTTCATCTTTTCGGCTGACTGCAAGGGAAGATGGCTGAGGTGCTGGTCGTAGAATGGACGGTAGATGATGGTCACTTGTGATCCAGTGTCCAGAAGTGCTGAAGAGTATATCCCCTCCACGACGACTCTTATTACAGCGGTGGGCCCTACTCGGCAGTAAGCATCGGCCGGGGGCGTCTCCTCCGTGGAAGGCCTCCCCGACTCCTCGGCAACATCCTCGGGTACGGTTGATAGGGACGAGCTTGCCTTCCGCACGGTCACGGTGTAGGTCTGGGCCTTAGTGGGGTTTGAACAGTTCCTTGCAACATGGCCCTGCTCGCCACAGTTGAAGCAACGGAAGTCTGGGTGGGGATCCGGACCGTCAAATGACCTGGGAGCGGACCTAGGCACCTCCGGGGTGGCCGTATCCTTACCGCTCTTGCTCCCCTTTGCTTTGGGCACTGTTGCTTCCTTGGTCTCATCCTTGCGCGGGTCTTTGGCCTTCTTGGGCGTATGCAACCTAGTATAGGCCTCATGACCCTTCACCTCATCCAGTAGGTCTTCTAGAGTAGGGGGGTCTCCCTTCTGTAGCGTGCATCTGATCATTATCACGATATGGTGCGTGGGTATGGCTCCCCGCAGGAATTGAGTGCGCCTATACTCATTTACTTCTGAGGCCTTGATGACTTGGCGGGAACGTAGCTCCCACAAGAGCAACTGGATCCGTTGTATGAACTCGGATAGGTCTTCCCCCTCTTTCTGGCGGAGATTGTAATACTTAGTCCATAGCTCACTCACATCATCTTCCTTACCATATGCCCGGGTAAGCGACTCCATCATCTGATGTGCGGTAACCCCAGTATGCTGATCCTTATACATCTTGATGGTAGTGGACGCAGGCGGGCGCAGGCACTCCATGATTCGTTGTCTTTTCACCTCATCAGGACAGGTCCACTCTTCCAGTACCTGTGAAGCATATTCCTTCCAAACATCAAAAGCCTCTTCACCAGTGGGAGTAGGGTTTACCCCTGAAAAGAGCTTTAACTTGCGGTATGGCTGAGGGGAAGGGGATTCGTGCTTGGGCCTACCCAGTTGTTGGATGGCCTGGGCTAGTAATTGGATTTCTCCCATTCTACTGGGGCTGGAGCTCCGTCTGCTTGAGCGACAATTAGCACAGGATAATACACTGGCCTCATCCCCACATATACTTTCTGGTGGGGACAGGGACATGCTCATACTAGTCTCTAGCAGTTCTGTCCTGGGGCTACAGGGTTCGGGTTTTATCGGCATCTCAGGATATATAACAGGACACTCTGAGCTGAGGGCCCCGTGGAAACGCAAGTTGGACGGGCCTTGTTGGGGCGACAATTCACATCCCCCAGTGATTAATACGGTGCACCATGACCCGTCGGGGTCGGAGCGGCGACCCAAGATTCTGGCATCTTCTAAGCCGGGGTACTGCATTAGGATTAAACATAGTTCATAGGACGAGGCATTGGCGGGCACTTGTCCTACAGCAAGGGTTTGTGAGGGCGGGACTTGCCTTTTTACCGCCCACGTGTACACCTCTTGGCGGGAAGGTAACGTGTAACCTAACGACATTTTTACTGAGTTCGGGCACCCCAGGTCTGAATCTCAGCAGCGCCTCCAAATGTAACGGGTGTTCCCTATGACTACCGCCGCTACTACTTGCTGTGCAACCTGTGTGGCTCTCAGGAGCCTAAGCCTCCGCTTGGGGAACCTGGGGTACATCTTTATCATACATCTCTTGGTGCAACGCCTCCACCTGGGAGGGATCCCAACGGAGTGGGAGGAGGCCCTCACAGGAAACAACCACACAACACTACCGAATATAAAACAGGACGGGCTTTACTGCATGGAAACACACATATCACGTAACAGCATAACATCAAAACAGCATAACAGCATCATGCGCCACGGCGGGCGCTAACCACACTAGGCGTCACGGCGGACGCTACCACCTCTAGGCGTCACGGCGGACGCTATCACCTCTAGGCGTCACGGCGGACGCTAACCACCTCTAGGCGTCACGGCGGACGCTAACCACCCACAATGTGACCCCACCCTGTGTCCAGTAACCCCCACCCAAATGTCTCGTGTTCTCGAAGTCAAATACCACTGTACATGTGTGTGTGTGACTGCGCAGCCACTATGTTTGGTGAAAGGCCTGGTTGGTGCACGTGAGTTGCAGGTTACCTGCCCGGGCTCCAGCCACGGGTACCGCGATATAAATCCACACGATCCGACGGGGTCCTCCACACCGCGTGGGTTGAAAGTCCAGCGCGAACAATGTCACTCCTTATCGCAGGGTCTTGGGTGGTGTTCTGAGCCCAGAACCCACCTCACAGGGCCGCACGGCTTCAACACTGTGTCCCTGTCTATTCAACCAATAAATGGGGCAGTGTCCCTATCTAGGGCCTGTCCCTAAGCTCCACAAGCTAATAGATGACTCAGGACCTAACTGGGACCTTGGGGGCTGCTGGCCTAATGCAGAGGGTCACTCACCCCTGCATCCACCTCCTACCCCTAGCTGGTCCGGATCCTGAGTGAGTGCGTGGCTGCAAAACCCCGCGAAATGTATCTCCTTGCTAGCAGGGGAATCTGGCCTTCTGATTGGCTCCCTGGCGTCAGGTGTCTCTGCCCCTATGCACCCTGGGGGCTGGCTGTCTATTCTCGCGCATGCGCGAGCTATCTGGAGCCTCCCGCGCTAGCTGGCCTCCTGCGCATGCGCGAGCTACCTGTCATGGCGGCGCCCTGCTCCGCTAGCCGCCGGGCCGGTGGCGACGCGATCGCGGCCTCAGCGACGGCCCGACCGCGTCCCCGGCAACCGGCCTGCTCGCCGCTCGCGTCCCCGGCAACCGCCCGATCCGCTTCCCTAGCAACCGGCCGCAATACAACCACGCGCGCAACGGGGAAGGAGGGGGTGAGTGCGCGAGGGGGACAAAGGAGGGGGACCTGGCTACATCAGTATCTCGACAAATATGTTGTCTCGCAAGATTATCGCCCAATTCCACCCCAAAAAATTTGAACACGCCACGCCATTTCTTAGTTCTCAGAGAGACAATCATCACGCCTCCGGATAATCGCCATTTGTAAAAATGTTGCTATCACTGGTTTTCGGGGCTTTCTGCATCCTATGATAGCAATGCTGTAAAAAATGACGATATAAAAACAATGGCGATTTTTTAGCTGCGCTTACTGCATGAGGCCCATAAACTTAGTTGTTTTTGTTTAGTGAGAAGAACAACAAAATAATATTTATACAACAAGTTACCAAGGATGCAACTGACATAACTTTTCCTCCTTACTATTATTTTTCTACAATACATTTTCAGCGATTTCGCTTATTGCTTGGCATCAATTTACAATCACATAAATTGCAATTTATTTTCAAAATATTCATATAATAAACACAATATATTTTGAGAACCTAGAAATGACTCACACATAAAAAAAAAATTATTTAAAAAATAGAATTTATTTTACCTGGTTCTTATTTTTTTTCAAACTAACTCTTTCATCTTGTTATATGTTTACAATAAACAGACCTTAGAGTTCATTACAAATTTTACGGAAATACTGTAATTAGCATCATTAAAAGCTTAAACTACACTTCGGTATGTTAGATATTTTATTATTTCTCACAGATGTTTCCTTTATCCACAATGGCTGTGATGTACTTTTGGGGATTTGCATCAGCCTTTGGCTCAATTTTTTATTTTCATTTAGATCTGTTGCCAAATATTCATATGTGTGTGTTGAAAAGGGCTTATAGGCACACAGAGACAATCATTTGGAACAAGAAAATTTTTAAATTGCCTTAAGTGCTAATTTACCTCTCCACCAACTGCCATAATGCTGCTTCATTGCCTTATCTGTTCTCTCAATGATTTAATATCTAAAAGTATGTGCATGAACTTTGTCACATCTAAGTTTGCAGCTATTTTGTGAATGATGACATGATACTTCAAATATGTAGCTAAACTCAAATTACTGTTTGACAATTTAATTAATGTATGCATTCTAATTAATTTAAGCCCACAGACTGCTATTTTTGTATTTCCTTGACAAAATACAAATGTAAAGTACTGTAATAATCCCCCCTTCATGTGTTTATCTCATACAGTACAATATTAGAATCTTGCCCCTGAATATGCTGGGGTTTTTTTGTTGTTTTTTTATTAAGCTAAAAATGTTAGTGTAAAAATCCTGATTTTATTAATTTCTAGCTTCTGAAGTTACCGTGGTAACATTTAGGGGCCTATGCACTAAAGGTTCATTAAAAAAAATTGCCGGGCCTTTTTAACCGTTTTTGTGAGTGTTGCTATCACGGTATTCAGAAAGCCTTGATTACCTGTCATAGCAAAATTCACAAAACAGGCGATTAGCCGGTGATCTGATGAACGACCACCTGAAAGGCCTTACCCGGCAAGTTGTATCTGCTGCAGAGAGAGCTGCTCTGAGAAAGCCGTCTCTCCCTGTGCAAATATCGCCAACATTTATGTGTATAAATTTTAATTTTGTTAATAGTGTAGATGGGCATGGGGTCTCCTGAGCTGATCCGCATTGGTTTCAGCCTCGGGGAACCCCAACTTCCCGAGATACTGGCCCCATTATGGGGTGCCGGTATCTCCTATGCATTTTATTCCCATGGTCACGTGACACGGACATTTAAATGCATAGGAGATACCGGCACCCCATAACGGGGCCTATATCTCGGGAAGTAGGGGTCCTGAGGCTAACTGCTATGGTAATAAAGTTTACTGTAAATGCATTTTTATTGCATAGGATTCATGCCAGGGGTCATATTAATGGATATCAGCTCCAGAGCTCCAGAGATTCCCGGCATCAATCCTATGCAGAAAAATGCATTTTATTTCTAAGTCCTATCTCGCCACTTCTCTGCAGGTTTCCAACACCTTCCCTTTTTCTGGCGTGAGGATTTTGTGATAAAATCACCATTCTATAGCGGCGATAGGCGTTGATAGCCTAATGACTGCCACTAGAATTGCGAGAGTTTAGGAAAATGCCGAAAAGTGGCGATAAGTGGCATTTCACTGCTGCCTCTGTGAATTTTTTTATGAGCAATTTTGTTTGAGGCGATTCAGGGGTCTATGCACTAAGCAGCAAAAAAAAGCATTAGCCAGTTTTTGAACTAGCCATGTTTTTGGCGTGTTAAACTCGCTGTATGCTGTAAGGGCCGAATCCCTGGCGAATGAATGCGCCACCACCATTTGATAAAATTGCGAGTAACCTGTGGCGAGACAGCTGCCTGGCGAGAATGTCTGAGATTCAGAGAGAGAGAGAGTGGGTCAGAGAGAGAGAGAGAGAGTCTGAGAGAGAGTTAGTCTGAGAGTCTGAGAGAGAGTGAGTCTGAGAGTCTGAGAGAGAGTGTCTGAGAATCTGAGAGAGAGTGTGAGTCTGAGAGAGAGTGGGTCTAAGAGTCTGAGAGAGAGGTCTGAGAGTCTGAGAGAGAGAGAGTGAGTGAGAGAGAGAGAGAGTGAGTCTGAGAGTCTGAGAGAGTGGGTCTGAGAGTCTGAGAGAGAGAGAGAGAGAGAGAGAGAGAGAGAGAGAGAGAGAGAGAGAGAGAGAGAGAGAGAGAGAGTGGGTCTGAGACTCTGAGAGAGAGAGTGAGTCTGAGAGAGAGAGTTGGTCTGAGAGTCAGAGAGAGAGAGTGGGTCTGAGAGTCTGAGAGAGAGAGAGTGGGTCTGAGTCTGAGAGAGAGAGAGTGAGTCTGAGAGTCTGAGAGAGAGTGAGTCTGAGAGAGAGAGTGAATGAGAGTCTGAGAGAGAGTGAGTCTGAGAGTCTGAGAGAGAGAGTGAGTGAGAGAAAAGTGAGTCTGAGAGAGAGAGTGAGTCTGAGAGAGAGAGTGAGTCTGAGAGAGAGAGTGAGTCTGAGAGAGAGAGTGAGTCTGAGAGTCTGAAAGAGAGTCTGAGAGTCTGAGAGTCTGAGAGAGAGTGGGTCTGAGAGTCTGAGAGAGAGTGGTCTGAGAGCCTGAGAGAGAGACTGAGTCTGAGAGTCTGAGAGAGAGTGAGTCTTAGAGAGAGAGTGAATGAGAGTCTGAGACAGAGTGAGTCTGAGAGTCTGAGACAGAGAGAGTGAGTGAGAGAGTGAGTCTGAGAGTCTGAGAGAGTGGGTCTGAGAGTCTGAGAGAGAGTGAGTCTGAGAGAGAGAGTGGGTCTGAGAGTCTGAGAGAGAGAGTGAGTCTGAGAGAGAGAGTGAGTCTGAGAGAGATAGTGAATCTGAGAGAGAGAGAGTGAGTCTGAGAGAGAGCGTGAGTCTGAGAGAGAGAATGAGTCTGAGAGAGTGAGTCTGAGAGTCTGAGAGAGAGTGGGTCTGAGAGTCTGAGAGAGAGTGAGTCTGAGAGTCTGAGAGAGAGTGTCTGAGAATCTGAGAGAGAGTGTGAGTCTGAGAGAGAGTGGGTCTAAGAGTCTGAGAGAGAGAGAGTCTGAGAGTCTGAGAGAGAGAGTGAGTCTGAGAGAGAGAGAGTGGGTCTGAGAGTCTGAGAGAGAGAGTGGGTCTGAGAGTCTGAGAGAGAGAGTGGGTCTGAGTCTGAGAGAGAGAGAATCTGAGAGTCTGAGAGAGAGAGTCTGAGAGAGAGAGAGTGGGTCTGAGAGTCTGAGAGAGATAGTGGGACTGAGAGTCTGAGAGAGAGATTGGGTCTGAGAGTCTGAGAGAGAGAGTGAGTCTGAGAGCCTGAGAGAGAGTGGGTCTGAGAGTCAGAGAAAGAGTCTGAGAGAGAGAGAGTGTGTCTGAGATTCAGAGAGAGAGAGAGTGGGTCAGAGAGAGAGAGAGAGAGAGAGAGAGAGTCTGAGAGAGAGAGTGAGTCTGAGAGTCTGAGAGAGAGTGAGTCTGAGAGTCTGAGAGAGAGTGTCTGAGAGTCTGAGAGAGAGTGTGAGTTTGAGAGAGAGTGGGTCTGAGAATCTGAGAGAGAGAGAGTGGGTCTGAGAGAGAGAGTGAGTCTGAGAGAGAGAGAGTCTGAGAGTCTGAGAGAGAGTGTGAGTCTGAGAGAGAGTGGGTCTGAGAGTCTGGGAGAGAGAGAGTGGGTCTGAGAGTCTGAGAGAGAGAGTGAGTCTGGAGTCTGAGAGAGAGAGTGAGTCTGAGAATCTGAGAGAGAGTGAGTCTGAGAGTCTGAGAGCGAGAGTGAGTCTGAGAGAGAGAGTGGGTCTGAGAGAGTGAGTCTGAGAGTCTAGAGAGAGTGGGTCTGAGAGAGAGAGAGAGTCTGAGAGAGAGAGAGTGTGTCTGAGATTCAGAGAGAGAGAGAGAGTGGGTCAGAGAGAGAGAGAGAGAGTCTGAGAGAGAGTGAGTCTGAGAGTCTGAGAGAGAGTGTGTCTGAGAGTCTGAGAGTGAGTGTCTGAGAATCTTAGAGTGTGAGTCTGAGAGAGGGTGGGTCTGAGAGTCTGAGAGAGAGAGAGTGGGTCTGAGAGTCTGAGAGAGAGTGAGTCTGAGAGAGAGAGAGTCTGAGAGTCTGAGAGAGAGTGTGAGTCTGAGAGAGAGAGAGTCTGAGAGTCTGAGAGAGAGAGTGTGAGTCTGAGAGAGAGTGGGTCTGAGAGTCTGAGAGAGAGAGAGTGGATCTGAGAGTCTGAGAGAGAGATTGAGTCTGAGAGAGAGTGAGTCTGAGAGAGAGAGTGAGTGAGAGTCTGAGAGAGAGTGAGTCTGAGAGTATGAGAGAGAGAGTGAGTCTGAGAGTCTGAGAGAGAGAGTGAGTCAGAGTCTGAGAGAGAGAGAGTGGGTCTGAGAGTCTGAGAGAGAGAGTGGGTCTGAGAGTCTGACAGAGAGAGTGGGTTTGAGAGTCTGACAGAGAGAGTGAGTCTGAGAGAGAGAGAGTCAGAGAGAGAGAGTGGGTCTGAGAGTCAGAGAGAGAGAGTGGGTCTGAGAGTCTGAGAGAGAGAGAGAGTGGATCTAAGAGTCTGAGAGAGAGTGGGTCTGAGAGAGAGTGAGTTTGAGAGTCTGAGAGTGGTTCTGAGAGAGTGTGAGTCTGAGAGTCTGAGAGAGAGAGTGAGTCTGAGAGAGAGAGTCAGAGAGAGAGAGTGGGTCTGAGAGTCTGAGAGAGAGAGTGGGTCTGAGAGTCAGAGAGAGAGTGGGTCTGAGAGTCTTAGAGAGAGAGTGGGTCTGAGAGTCTGAGAGAGTGAGTCTGAGAGTCTGAGAGAGAGTGGGTCTGAGAGAGAGAGAGAGAGAGAGAGAGAGAGAGTCTGAGAGAGAGAGTGGGTCTGAAAGTCTGAGAGAGAGAGTGGGTCTGAGAGTCTGAGAGAGAGAGAGTGGGTCTGAGAGAGAGAGAGTGCGTCTGAGAGTCTGAGAGAGAGAGTCTGAGAGAGAGTGTGAGTCTGAGAGTGAGAGAGAGAGTCTGAGAGTCTGAGAGAGTGTGAGTCTGAGAGAGAGAGTGGGTCTGAGAGTCTGAGAGAGTGAGAGAGAGAATGGGTCTGAGATTCTGAGTGAGAGAGTGGGTCTGAGAGTCTGAGAGAGAGAGAGTGAGTCTGAGAGTCTGAGAGAGAGTGGGTCTGAGAGTCTGAGAGAGAGAGTGGGTCTGAGAGTCTGAGAGAGAGAGTGAGTCTGAGAAAGAGAGTGGGTCTGAGAGTCTGAGAGAGAGAGTGGGTCTGAGAGTCTGAGAGAGAGATTGGGTCTGAGAGTCTGAGAGAGAGATTGGGTCTGAGAGTCTGAGAGAGAGAGTGGGTCTGAGAGTCAGAGAGAGAGAGTGGGTCTGAGAGAGAGAGAGTGGGTCTGAGAGTCTGAGAGAGAGAGTCTGAGAGAGAGTGTGAGTCTGAGAGTGAGAGAGAGAGTCTGAGAGAGTGTGAGTCTGAGAGAGAGAGAGTGGGTCTGAGAGTCTGAGTGAGTGAGAGAGAGAGTGGGTCTGAGAGTCTGAGAGAGAGAGTGGGTCTGAGAGTCTGAGAAAGAGAGAGTGGGTCTGAGAGTCTGTGAGAGAGAGAGAGTGAGTCTGAGAGTCTGAGAGAGAGTGGGTCTGAGAGTCTGAGAGAGAGAGTGGGTCTGAGAGTCTGAGAGAGAGAGAGTGAGTCTGAGAGAGAGAGTGGGTCTGAGAGTCTGAGAGAGAGAGTGGGTCTGAGAGTCTGAGAGAGAGATTGGGTCTGAGAGTCTGAGAGAGAGATTGGGTCTGAGAGTCTGAGAGATAGAGTGGGTCTGAGAGTCTGAGAGAGAGTGGGTCTGAGAGAGAGAGTGGTTCTGAGAGTCAGAGAGAGAGTGGGTCTGAGAGTCTGATTTCCCTCCCCCCTGCCCGATTTCTGTGCGTGTGCGCGTGTGCATGCGCACAGACAACAACCCACAGTCAGTCATAGTCACCCACCACCCAAGAGTCAGTCAGTCAAAGAGAAGCAGTTCCAGCCATCACATTAGTGGTGAGTTCATTAAATGTTTGACCAAATATAGCAGGCTAATTTTTATGTTGATAATTTTGGATGGCCCTCGAATGATTTTATAAATATCAAAATGGCCCTTGGCAGAAAAAAGGTTCCCCACCCCTGCGCTAAGGTAATGAAGTGGCTTTCTTTTTTTTTTTTTTTTAACATCTACAGGTTTTAATAAACTTCAGATGCCTGCCATCTTATTTCTTTTTTTTTTTTTTTTTAACATTTTTATTAGGTAACAGGCAAGTTTACAGGCAAATTTCACATCACAGTATCCTAAAGCACTTTGATTTTCAAATTTTCCATACTGGAGTGGGGGGGGGGAGTGAACCGCCAAGAGTGGCGCGACCTCTGGGTCACCGGGTGACCAGGGGAGCGAGAGGTCTGAAAAAGAGAGGGGGGGATAAGAGGGGAGGGAAGGGTGGGTATGGGGATAGGGGGAGGGGGAGGGCGTCCTTCAGGGTGTGGCCTGGGTGGTCATAGTTTCTCCTATCGGGTTCTCTCGGGAGTCAGTGAGTCTCCCAGGGTTCCCAGATTTTGTAATGACTTGTAGTCTTGCGTTTGAGAAACGCCGTCAGACGTTCCATAAGCATTATGTCGTCTATTCTTCTCTTAACCGCCTGGATAGAGGGGGGAGAGATCTTTTTCCAGGAGAATGCCACAGAGCACCTAGCCGCGGTAAGGATGGAGGAGATTAATTTTCCTACTGGGCGGTCAATTTCCTCAATTGGCCTGCCCAGGAGAAAGGTCAGTGGATCTGGGGCTAATGTGAGGCTAGTTACCTCTCGGATTAAAGTTTGGATAGAAAGCCAAAATTTTTGGATTTTTGGGCATGACCACCAAATGTGGGCCATGTCTCCTCTCTGTCCACTGCCTCTCCAACATAGATCTGAGGCCAGGGGGTAGATTTGCTTCAATCTAACTGGGGTAAGATACCAGTGGAACATGATTTTGTAGATATTCTCTTTTGTTGTGATACAGATGGAAGTTCCTGAAGCAGCGTCCCATATATCCTCCCAGTCTTCTCTATCTATGTCTATACTCAGTTCCGCCGCCCACTTGGACATGTAGTCGTGAGTGGAGGGGCCTGCTGTTCTCTCCATCCCAGCGTATATATTAGAGATCAAAGCCGTTTGATGTGTACTAGTTCGGCAGAGTCTCTCAAAGTTGGTGAGGGGAGGATACTCAAATTTTGGGGACAGTTTTTGAAGAAAATGTCTAATTTGGAGATACTTAAATGGGCTCAATTCTGGGGCTTCGTATTTTGTTCGTATTTCTTGAAAGTTCAGCAACCTTCCATCGCTCAGTAGGTCGGCGACCACCCTAACCATCTTCAGGCGGAAATAGTCGAACTGCTTTGGTTCACATCCTTGGGGGAAGTGGGGGTTGTTGTGGATCGGAGTAAGCAGCGAGCCTGGGGTAGTTAGTTTAAACTTTGATCTGCATTTCCGCCAGACTTCCCAGGTGTGTTTGGTGGGACCAAGGTCGAACCTACGGGGTGATTTATCCCCCTTGTCTATGCACCAAAGGAGGGCCTGCAGAGAAGGCGTTTTAACGTAGTGGGATTCAATATCTCGCCAGCAATAGAGACCCGGATCCGCGTTCCACACTACGGCCTGCCTCAACTGGGCCGCTAAATAGTACTTTGTAATATCTGAGACACCCATCCCCCCTCTTCCTCTTGACGTCAGAAGGACCGATCTGGCCACCCTGGGCCTTTTGCCCTTCCAGATGAATTTGAACATTTTATTCTGGATGTTCTTAAGTTCAGGGCTGGGAACATGGATCGGGAGTGTCTGGAAATATTATAGCAATCTGGGGAGTATATTCATTTTTACCGAGATCATCCTTCCGATCCATGAGATCTGGTAGTCTTCCCATTTGTCCAGATCTTTTTTGATTTTCACGAATAGGGCCGGGTAATTATATTTATACAATGATTGGTAGTTGCCTGATACATTCACTCCCAGATATTTAATGTATGAGGAACTCCATCTATAGTTAAAGTTCAGTTTCAGTAAATTAACTTCCGATTCTGGCACATTTAAGTGTAGGGCTTCTGATTTGTCGTTATTAATTTTGTAGTCCGAAATTTTGCCGAACTCCACCAATTCTTTATGTAGGTTGGGAAGTGATGTTTGAGGGTGGATTAGGGACAGTATTATATCGTCGGCAAAAAGCGAGATTTTGAAATTTGTATCTCCAATTGGTACACCCTGAATGTTTATGCTGGGGTTCGATCGTCAGGGCGAAGAGGAGAGGGGACAAAGGACAAAGGACAGCCCTGCCTTGTACCATTCGTTATTGGAAATCTCTGCGCTGTGCCTCCCGGGAGTTTGATTACCGCCAAAAGATTTTGGTACAGTGCTCGGACCCCCTATAGGAATGAGTCTTTGAAGCCAAATTTTTGTAAGGTTTTGTCTAAGAATATCCAATTGATTCTGTCAAACGCCTTCTCTGCATCTAAGCTCAGGAGAACTGCCTTGGTGTTTGTAAGGTTTATGTGTTCTATTATATTTATAATTTTGCGGGTGTTGTCTGAGGCCTGACGGCCCGAGACAAATCCCACTTGATCGTTATGGATAAGTCTGGGTAGGATGGGGTTTAATCTGTTAGCTAGTATTTTGCTATATAGTTTTAGGTCGTTGTTCAACAGCGATATGGGGCGGTAACTCCCACATTGCATTGGGTCTCTCCCCTCTTTGTGAATTATTGCTAGGTTAGCCATAGACATCGATGCTGGTATGGGGTCACCTTCCATAAAGGAGTTGAACAAGTCCAGTAAGTAAGGAGATAGGGACGGGAGAAACCTCTTATAGTAGGCGTTTGTGAATCCATCAGGGCCGGGGGCTTTGGATAGTTTAAGAGCTTTTACCGCATCTGCCAATTCCTCTTTTGTAATTTTCCCATTAAGTGTCTCGTTCTCCTTCTCCGTCAAGGATGGGAGGTTGCAGCTATCTAGATAATTCGAGACTGCCGTAAGCCTTGATGCTCTATTATTTTCCTCTTGGGTTTTGAGGTTGTACAATTTGGTATAAAATATAGTGAATTCCTCCGCAATGTGTCTGTCATTAAATAATATATGACCTGACCTATTCTTGATCGCAGTTATTTGGGACCTCTTTTGTACCCCTCTTAATTTACTGGCCAATAGTCTGTCAGCTTTGTTGCCCTTATCATAGTATCTCTGGTTAGTCCATCGAAGGGCTTTTTCGACATCCTCGAGTTGGATCTTTTTCAACTCGTTTCTGGCGGCTGTTAAGGTTTTGTATATTTTCCCCGAGGGGTTGGATTTGTGTTGCTGTTCTAGTTTGATTATTTTCTCTGTCAAGTCTTTGAGTAGTATTGCCTTAGTTTTTTTCCTATGGGATGCTATGGAGATAAAAGTACCTCTGATGGTTGCCTTATGGGCTTCCCATAGTACCGCAGAGGATGGGACTGAACCTGAGTTGTTCCTGAAGTACTCTGAAAGGGCTGTCTTGATTTCTCTCTCTATTTCCGGGTGATTCAATAGTGAATCGTTTAGTTTCCAGTTAAATGCGCTCGACTTTGTGAACGGAACTGAGAGAGTTAGAGAGATAGGGGCATGATCCGACCATGTGATCTGGCCTATATCCGTTTTTTGGGAGGCATCCAAGACGTTCTTGGTTGTAAAGAGGTAATCAATGCGAGAATAGGTCTGGTGGGGTGCGGAGTAAAAGGTATAGTCCCTTTGGCCCTTATGTTGGGATCTCCAAACGTCCACTAGGGAAAATTCCTTGATAATTGCTCTAAATGCTGTACCCATCTTTAGGGATAGTACCGTATGTGGGCGGTTAAGAGGGAGTGTCTTATCCTCCAGTGGGTGTAAGGCCATGTTTAGGTCGCCCCCCCACTATCAGTGAGGGTAGGTAGGTAGGGTCGATTGTGTTTAGGACTGTTCTCAAGAACTCTGCTTGGTTCTCGTTTGGTGCATAGAGGTTTACCAGGGCGATCGCCGTGCCTACCAGTGAGCCATATACCACAAGAAATCTACCCCCTGGGTCTGAAACTTTTTTGACAAAATTGAATGTAGTTCCCTGGCGGATTAAGATGGCTACCCCTCGTTTCTTGCTACTGAACGAGGCATAATAGCCCAGCGGGAATGTATTATTAAATATTTTAGGCGGCTCGTGGTCTGTGAAGTGTGTCTCCTGGAGGAAGATAATATCTCCTTGGGATCTTTTAATCTCCTGGAGAGCTAGCTTTCTCTTCCTGTGACTCTGTAGCCCTTTAACGTTAAGGGAGATAACTTTGATTGGGGCCTGTCTAGCCATTTTTGTTATCTCTGAAGGGGTCTTTGCGGATCACCCCTTTCCCAACCGGGGGACCGTGATTGATTACTGTGTCTGCGGGATAGGAAGGTACATCTCTAGCGGAAGAGGGTGGCCTAGTGTCTGGACCTGGGTCAGCAGTGTCGGGGGGGTGGAGGGGGTTGAAGGGAAGGGGGTGGGCGGGAGGGGTAAAGGACTGCTGGGACAGCACCAGCAGGCAGAAAGATAGAGGATGGGGGCCTGAGGGCGCCCCCAATAGAGTGTAGCCGGGTTTGCGTACCGGCATTCGGACTTAGGGTCCTTGGGGGTAGACCCGGGAGTACGGCCTGGCTCGTCCAGGAGGGTGTGGACCCCTTAGTGGTTTCTTCAGAATCATTTTCCCTGTGTGTATATAGTCGACAGGGAAAAGGAGAGAGAGGGGGGAGGTGGGCGGAATGGGAGGTGTGGGGGGGGGAGGGGGGCAGGCGGGGGGGGAGGGGGGGAAAGAGGGGTGGGGGGGAGGGCGGGGCAAGGGGGTGGGAAAGAGGGAAGGATAGGTGTTCCTTAGTGGGGTAGGGATGGCCTGTGATTTTCGAGTGGAACAGTTGATCTTCTGCATAGATACAGTATACTGCTGCGGCCGAGTTTATTCGAGCATTTGCCCGTTCTCGGCCGCAGCAGTAACCTGGCGCGCGCCGGAGGGTGCCGGGCGCGCGCCGAAGCCTCGGAGGAGAGGCCCGCCGATCGGGTCTTCCCCCTCTCCTTACCGGGTCCGCCGGGTCCC
Organism: Ascaphus truei; assembly: GCF_040206685.1. Taxonomy (NCBI): domain Eukaryota; kingdom Metazoa; phylum Chordata; class Amphibia; order Anura; family Ascaphidae; genus Ascaphus; species Ascaphus truei. Next base: position 174,754,238 of record NC_134484.1, read on the forward strand.
CCGGAACGTCCCGCCGCCGTCGTGACATCCACGCGACACCAGGGCTCCCTCGGGGAGCCCTGGGCACGCGTACAGGCGGCACAGCCACCCGATGATGCATGACCGCGCATCGGTGATGCGCGGCACGCTGAGGGAGTGCGGCTCGCAAGCCGGGACATTTCCCGGCTTGCGGAATGAGCCGCACTCGGATAAAGTGTGCCGCCTGTGTACATTCAGGTAACGCAAACAGTGGTTTCCCAGCATGGCTGACCAGTTATAACAACGAGTCCCTCTGGAGAAACGTTTTGACCTTAACATCATATTTAATTTTTTATTTTTTTAACTCTAACAAGCATAAACCATAATGAACACACAACTATCTTATACAGTGCCTATTCTGAAGGGCTAATTTGCTGACAGAGGAGGGCTGTCTGCAGGTCACTTAGCCGACCTCTTGTTTGTGACTCCTGTTTGCATCATGTCGTTTCTGGTAGTGCCTTTATTGCGGGGTGGGACGGCCTTTATATGTCAGCTTTTACTTTTGGGCCTAGCGGTGGGGAGATTGTGCCGAGCTTGCATATTTCCGCGCCTGGGGGCACGCGTGGAGCGGGGGAGGAGGGGGGGGCAGCGGTGCATCAAGTTGTGTTATTTACCAAAGTGCCCGCGTGTCCGCCATTTTATCTCGTTAGCTGCTAGTGGGGTAGGCGGGCGCCAGTATGATTTATGGTCGTGGAGGGTGGAGGTGGGTGCCCAGGCGGACGCATGGTGGTCGCATGGAGGGGGGGGGGGAGGCAAGGGCGGGGGGACAGAGGGGGGGGCGAGTGAGGCCAGGGGGGGCGTCAGAGGGGCACGCGGGGATGGGGGGGGGAGAGGAGGCCGGTTCAAATTGGTCGCTCAGAGGATTTGCACTCTACAGTGCACACATATCATTTAACAGGGCTAATATTTACAGAGTACTTGAGCACTCATGCCTGATCTGCTTACTGCGAGACACATGGGGTATGGGAGGGGAAGTGAAAGGGGGGGAGGGGAAAGGGGAGGGGAAAAGGGGGGGAAAAGTGGGGGGGAGAGATGGGGGGGAGAAGGGGGGAGAGGAGGGGGGGAGAAGGGGGGAGAGGAGGGAGGGAGAAGGGGGGGAGAGGAGGGGGAGGAAGAAGAGGGGGGGAGGGAGGGAAGAGGGGGGGAGGAGGGAGAGTGGGGGGGAGGAGGGATGGGGGAGGAGGGGGGGGAGAGGGGGGAGGGGAAAGGGGAGGGGGGGAGAGGGCACGAGGGGGCAAGGTACGCTTCTATGGATATGGATGATCGACAGTCTTTCTGCGTGGCTCATAGAGTCTAGCCCCGTCCAGATCCCTCCCACCCCCCCCACCCCCCACAGACCGTCTTCAGGAACAGGAACGGCTCTCTGCAGCTGGCGCTGCGGCGTCCTCCCGCCGATTCTGCACAAGAGAGGGGATCCCCCTCGGATCACTAGTGCTCTCGCGAACGCCTCCATCTCCTCCGGGCACCTCAAGGTTAAAAATTTCCCATTCTTGCTGGCCGTTAGTCTAAATGAAAATCCCCACCTGTAGCGGACGCCACTTTCTCGCAGGAGCAGCGTTAAAGGTTTGATTTCCTTTCACCTGTTAACGGTGGTTATGGACAGGTCGCTGTAGACTTGTATTCTTTCCTCTTGGAAGATAATGTCTCCTTTTTCTCGGCAAGCTGTCAGGATTCGTTCCTTGGTGGTGTAGCTTTGGAATTTTACAATCAGGTCTCTTCTTCTGTTCGGGTCCTCCGACCTGGGGCCAAGGGCTCGATGAGCCCGGTCTATCTCCATGTCTCTGGGTTCCACATCGCCGCACAGGGAGGAGAAAAGTTCCCGAAGGTACGGCCGGATGAGATCAGGGAGAACAGCCTCAGGTACGTTGCGGATCCGCAAGTTCTGTCTTCTGTCCCTGTTCTCCTGGTCTTCTATCGCGTCTTTTAGGCCCGTCACTTCTTTCCCCAGTCGAAATACTTCGTCTTCAGCCTCCATTAGCCTCTGAAGAGTCTCTCCCTGTTTTGTCTCGAGCTCGGTGGTTCTCTCGGTGAGGCCTGAGATCTCCTCCTTGAGCTCCGTGATGGCTGTCTTGAGATCCTGTTGCAGTGAGGAATGAAGTTTGTTGTGGAGGGATGTCATAAAATCCTCAAGGTATTCTTTTGTTATTACCTCTCCACGGTTGTGGCGGTCGCTTGCAGAGGTGGGGGAGCCGCGTGCGTTAGCGCCGTCTTGGTTGTCGGGTGTTGCGCCTGGGCTTCTCTGCGTCGGCGGAAAGTATTTAGTTACCGCCGGAGTTGAGGCTTTTTTCTGTCGCGACTGCATTGTCGCGGTGTTCCCCCTTCTAGGTATGTTTGCTTGGAGCCGTAAGGTTAGAGGAAAGGTGGTGGTCCAGGGGGGGTGAGACGTAAGGGTGGTGCAGGCACCTGGGGGTCCTTATGGGGGGGGCGAGACAGAGTTATTTATTTATTTGTTTATTCTGTGGTGTTGTGTCAGGGCAGCTGCATTGGTGTGAGACTCAGTGCTTTTGGTAGCAGTGGGAATTCTTCCCTAGGCAGGTACAGTACTCTGTTATTACTGCACTTTGTGGGGTGCTGGTACCTCCGTGTGGGGCCCCTTTAAAATGTCCGCCTCTCCCTCTCAGCCACTATACCAGCGCTCCCCTCCTCCCAGCGCTCCCCCCCTCACAGCTCCTCCGATCCTGGCTTTATTTATTTATTTGCTTACCGCTCGCGCCGCGGGAGGCTGGTGCGAGCGTCTCTTTCACTGCAGGAGCAGGGGGAGCTCCGTCCCCTTCTGCCGCTGATTCCCCGGCCTCAGACCTCACGGGGCTCACAGCGCTTCGCCGTCCCTTCTTCCCGTCGGGCCCGCGCCTCACAGGGGGGTCTCCCCGAGCTTCCCGTCGGATCGCCCGAATCAGGCTGTCAGGGGCTCAGCAGTGCGCCGGAGCTGGGTCCGGAAAGGTCAGGGGGAAAATGTTTATTCTTGTGATTATGCTCCGGGGTCCACGGGACTCTCTTAGAACGCGGCCATGTCGCGTGACGTCACCGGAAGCCCCAATGAAGTGGCTTTTAAATGCATTTTTCCTGCCTCGGATGCATGCCGGGGGGCTCCGGTGCTGGTATTAATGGTATCAGCTCAGGAGACCCCGGCATCAATCCCAGCCAGGAAAAAGGCCAAAAAAAATTCTAAGTGCCGATCCGCCGCTCATTAGCAGCCTCTCACCATCAACTTGCCTCCTTTTGTGGCGTGCCGGATTCGGCATAAAAACAGCATTCTAGAGTGGCGAATAGCGGCGCAAAGCTACTCGCCACTACTAGATTACAGTGTGGCGGAGAAAATGTCTATTTGAGTCGAAAAGTGCCTTCTCGCCTCGCCAATGGCGGAAAAAAAAAACGCCAAACACATTGGCGTTTTTTTATTCTCGCCACGTTTTCACCCCTTACTGAATAGGGGTAGGCATTTTTGACGTGAAACGGGCGAGAAGTCACCGCTTACTGCATGAGGCCCTCAGTCTTTTATCACCCGGTTATCACCGCTTACTGAATAGTAGTAGGCATTTTGGGGGATAAGTGCTCGATAAGTGGCTTATGAACGCTTACTGCATAGTCCTCTTAGTCTGCACTTGGCACTCGGGAGAGCTCATTCTAACCCTACAAACACTTACATTTTAAATCATTATATTCTGAAATGAAAATCAGATTTTAAAACCATAAACTGTGTTAGAAATGGCCTCTTTAAGTAAAAAAAAAAAAAAACACAATGAAAGGAAATATGTTGATCACTATAGACCGCTAATTAAAAGCTACAGTATGAGATTTGTAAAATAGCCTCATCTAGCTTAACTGCTAAGTACAGCTGTTCTTGGGAACAGCTCTGGACGATCCCCTGATTATTAACCTGTTAAAAAATGTTTTAAAAATGAAGTGAGTAAATGGGATTGCTGATTTAGTTTCTATTTATTCTTCTGATTCATACTTTTAAAGTTTCCAGTTGAGACTTTTAGCACAAGCTCCTAGCAAACCATTTGTTAATCTTCTAATCTCAATTCTTCTTTTTTCACTCTCTGGACAGGACAATATTTACTATGGGAGTCAAATTACTTCACCAAAACGCAAGCTCTTGATTGGAGAATCTCCTCCAACTAAAGAACAGTCACTTATTAATATAACTATTAATAATAATAATACTTTTATTACGCAGTGTAACAGTTTACTAACACTGGACTTTAACTATTTCAGTGACATTACCAGTAGGCTGTAATTCGTTTGTACTTTTGTAAATTGTGAGGTGCAAGTGTCATACATTTCAAACACAGACATTTCTTTACTCTAAAGGTTCTTTTTAATTCAGAGTACTGTATGTCACATACAGTACTAAAAAAAAAGAACAAATTTGCCCTAAAGGGAGGGTGTTATATGGCGAAATCTGTTATTAAATGAACAGTTTGTAGAATAGTACAATATCTCTGCATTGATGCAGAAAGCCTTCCTTTTTTTTGTAAGTACATGTCTAGATGAAACAACATTATCCAGCAAATTACATTAATATTTTCTCATCCAGAATATTTCCATGTTATTTCTATACAATTTATACATTCACACAAATTTTCATGAAAAGCGTGCAGGTGAAAGGAAGCAAGGACATTAGGCCTTTCGAGTGCACATTTTTTTATGGTTTGCACTAAATTTGCCATTATTTCCCACATGACTAATATCTTCATAAGTTATGACTACATAGGCTATATATGTAACAGAAAAGAAGATTACATTGCAGACTTAAATTATCCTCCAGTATTTTATTATACCGGATATGATCTATATTGATGGTGTACTAATGTTATATATTTCTCAGTTATGCTTTCCAAGCTTTCACAGCACTCATCAGCTCCAAGCGCTTTCATGCTATAAATGCCAAGACATTTTTTTTACTTAGACTATAGTTTATTGTTTATTACATACTTCTCTATGGCACAGAGTGTTAGTGAGTTATTGTTTTTTATAGCTGGGTCTCCCCATTGATTTTTTTAAAATTCTATAGTCAAATATTTAGATATGAAATTACATAGATATATTAAATCCAGTTAATTTGTAAACAAAACAGAATTTAAATTGACTACGATTTCATTGCCTTACACACAGTTCCAATATATCAAAAATTGCATTCTAGGAGTGCAGTTTCCTTTTTTATAGTCAAATATATTACCTTTCTCAGTAGTAATTGATATGAATGAAATAGAGCTTTGAATTAACGGTTTTTCTTCATCAGCAGCCATACCGGACATATTTGACATATTGTAATGGTATTTTTTATTTTAGAGGGGTTTTTTTTTTTAAGTCTTCCAATCTACTGTATAAAGAATTATATGTTTTGTGTTAGCAAAAAAAAAAAATTCTGTTCTTAACTTATCCAATTTATCTAATCACTTAATGCCAGTAAACTACAAATACAGTAACACAGAATAAAAAGAACAGAATATAGAGTGGAGCTTTTTTTTAATGTCTCCCAGCTCTAAAACAGGGAAAATAAATGTGTTCGATTTAATAAAGAAAATAATCCCATTGAGCTCAATGGGAAATGTTTTTAATTAGTATTATTGGTGTTATTTTTCCTTCTGTTTTGCAAATTGAGAAATTTGATAAATATTGTGCACTGTGTGTATTAACATAAGTGATATGCATTAATAACTGTGGATGATGAAGGATTGTTATTATTAGGGATAAGTGCTATTAAAGGGAAAGTCCAGCAGGGAAACAGTTGCGTGGTGACTAGGTTAAATGTAGCTCATATACAAATTTTTCTTTAAATCGGACAAGTATAAGTATTTTAAACTTTAAAATATTTATGGTAAACATGCTAAGTCAAATTGCCCCTATAAAAAACTCTTTCAAACACTGCTCTTCATTGTATAATACCAGTTACAGGCTTTTCGGTACCATAGCACAGCGATGTGCAAAGTGGGGATCGATCCCCCCAGGGGGGGCATGAGAATTTCAAGGGGGGTGTGGCGGATACAGAGGCCCCATGCTCTTCCCCAAGGCATTTAATTTAAATGCCGGGGAGGCCTCTGTAACTCTCTTACCTGGTCTCTGCACGGTTTTCGTCGACGCATCGCCATGGCAATGCATAGTCAAATGATGCCGCGTGGTCATGTGACGTCATGCGTCGCCATAGTGACGCTTATCAAATGACGCAGCGGGGTCACGTGACATCACATGACCTGCGACGTCATTTGACTCCGAGTCTTAGGAGAGGGAGGGCGCGAATGTTGCTGCTCCCGGCAAGGGGGCCGCAGCTCAAGAAGTTTGCGCACCCCTGCTGTAACATACAGTTTTTATTTATAGCTAGTGTAACGGGTTTTCCCCCCCCCAATCGCAGATATGGTGTGGGTGCGGAGAACATACGTGTTACCAGGTGTGTGTGGTGCGTTACCTGTTGGCTCACAGGAGGGCTGAGCTTCCGCCACGGGGAACCTGGGGCAATTACAACACTATGGACAACCACTTACAATAGGTGCAGCGCCTCCACCTGCGATGGCTCCCACCAAAGGGGGAGTGGATCCTCGCAGGACAAACACAATGATCACATACACAATGGGGTATAATAACTAAGGACTTTACTAACATGTAATACGACACATCACATTCATAACATAACCTGTGTCCCTCTCAGGAGGAGACACTTACCGTGACGTCTCGCAGGACGATTCCCCAACACTAGGTGATCCCACCCAGTGTCCAAAGAACCCCACCCAATGTCCCGCACTCTTGCAGAGAGTCAATGGGTGACTGCGCAGTCACTATTAAGCTAAGGGCCCGGTGGTGCACTTATGTATCAGATACCTGCCGAGCACTCCGGTGCTCGGATCAGCAACGCTTCACAAAGGGTCAGACGCGTGATGAATCCGTCTGATCCTATCCTGGCGATATTCTCTGTGACCCCAACGTGGGTCCAAACTCCTTCACTGGAACCGCAGCATCCGCTGAGTCCCTCACTAACACAATAGCAACATGACACATACTGCACTATAGGCGTCCCTATAACACAGCATCCTTAAGTGGCTTAAGGGTCAACTTCTAGGGCATTCGGGGTTGCCTATCCTATATAGGTAGGTCTTGTACCCACCCTACTCTTAATACGGGCCCTGGGCCATGGCTCCCCGGATTGGCTACCGCTATGAACCCCCCCAGTTGCCTCGTACTACGCGCAACGCCGCCCTGGGCAATGGCTCCCCGGATTGGTTACCGCTATGAACCCCCTCAGTTGCCTCGTCACTCGCAACAAGGACCCTGGGCTATGGCTCCCCGGACTGGTTACCGCTATGAACCCCCCAGCTGTCTCGTGCCACTAATTCACCGAAAGCCTGCCGCCATGCGTCTGCAGACTAACCTCAGCCCCCTTTATCCCTGGCTATTCCCCAGCTTTGACTACCATGAGTGACAGGGTCCCTAACCTGAGACTATCGCTGGCAACACTCACACTACTGGGGAATCAGGGCTAACAAGGGCCTTATCTGGGGCCAAGGGGGTGCTGGCCTAGTACAGGGTCCCTCTCTCTGGTACCCTACCTCCTTCCCTTGTCTGCCCCTTCCTCTCACTGACTAGCGTGGTGCAAGCGCGCGAATTGTATCCTTTCCTCCAGCGCAATCCTGCAGCCCTATTGGCTCCTATGAGGCACCTGGTGCCTCCATCGCTAAGCACTATGGGAATTGTAGTCCCTGGGCGCCTGTAATAACATTGGGGCCGCATGCGTGCCTTTCCTACACCTGCACTAACCCCTAATGGCCGCCGCAACCTCTCCCTGTCTATCCCTACTCTCGCGTGACCCTCTAAAGGCTGGCTGTATCCCCTACCTACTTCTGCGCATGCGCGACTCTCCTAGCCTGTTCCTGCCCTCGCGCGACTCTGCCCTGAATCTGGGGCTCTAACTGCGCATGCGCGACTAAGGGGCAATGGCGGCGCCCTGCCCGCCCAGCTCCGGGAGCGTCGGGAGCCCTGCGACGTGCGTGCGGCCTTAGCAACCGGCCGCACGCGTCCCCAGCAACCCCCGAGCCGGGACCTGACTGCTCTCACCGGTTCGATCGCCGCGCGGGGCCGCCATTGGCCTCGGCGGCGCCCGCGATCGAACACCAGGTGAGGGGGGTGCTGCTCAGCAGGGGAGACCTGGCTACACTAGCTTGTGCAGAGTTTGGGGAATACTTTAGGTATTAAGTTGGTGCAACTTGCTCCAAAGCACAGTACAAAAATGGGATTTGCTTAAATTTGTGTTAGTGACATATGCATGACACATTTTAGCCCGGGAGCCAAGACCAACAAACTGACCCAAGAATTAGGTGGCCCACACACCGCACACAAACACACACAGAAGACACATGCATACGCACATCCATAGACACACCATACAATAAGCAAGCTCTATATTCCAGCAAACACACAATAAAGACACACACCAGATAAACACATGAAATACATATGTACACATATTATATAAACATTCCACACATATCCACAGATCGGATACACATGAGATGCACATAGCATGAACAAACACACTATGGGGTCAAACGATGTGGCATGTTCTGAACGGTTTGTCATTTGTGTTATCACAGTATTCAGAAATTATTTGAAACCATCTCAAACCGTGAGGCAGGAAAATGCAAATACCGCTTGGGACAGCAGCAATGAGATCTCAAACTCTGTGAAAGTTGTCCCCATACAATCTGGCCGCAGCTGCACAGAGAGCTGCACATAGAGAGCCGCCTCTCCCTGCACAGCTCTCACAGGTGATCGTAGTGTTTTATTTAAATTTGAATACGTGTACGGGATCAGGGGGTCTACGGAGCTGAACCGCATTCATTTCAGGTCCGGGTCCTCATGCTTCCCGAGTTACAGGCCCGGTCGGTGGCATGCCGGTATTTCCTAAATGTCCCAGTCATGTGACGTGGGACATTTAAACGCACAGGAGATACCAGCACCCAATAACGTGGCCTGTATCTCGGGAAGCAGCGGGTCCCCGAGGGTTGAAATAAATGCGGTTCAGCTCAGGAGACCCCCTGCTCCTGCACTCTAGTATTCACATTTAAATAAAAACAGCTTCATTAACTTAGCGGCTAGCCACTAAGGCAATGAAGGGGTTAAACCTGAGTATCCTTTTTATTGGGGGAAGAAGGGGTGGATGAAGTGGGTAGCTGATTGTTAGGCCTGCTGGGAAAGTTGTGGGAGGAGTTTACTCCTTCACTACCATAGTGGTGGGAACTGCTATTGTAATGATGGGGTTAACCACTCCCGCTACCCACCAGAGAGGCCTACACCCACACTGGGGCAACTCTGCCCTTCATCCAATCCCTCTAACCCCAAGAAACATTAAAAAACACAACACCCTGCTACCCACCTCCTCTACCCCCGGCAACCACTGCCCCTCCCCCCCAACACATGCAGTACAGTAATGGGTAAAAGTACTATTATCCAGGTATGGATAATAGCTTATTTGCCCATTAAAAAACAAACATTATCCAGCCAGCATAAGGTAAATAAAAGTTCTACTTACCCCTGCCAGAATGAAAGCCGTCCTCATCACCGTCCTCCACATCCATTTCCTCCATGGGCAACAACAGTACAATAAAAAAACAAACTATTGGACACTAACCATTAGTAACCGCTATAGTAATTAAGGGGTTAACCTCCCTCCCCTGCTACCCACCTGGGAGGCCTAACCACTCTCCCTGGGGCAACTACCCCCACCATCTACCCATTGATTGGCACAGTGGTACATCATGCCCATATAATATGGACATGATTAGCCTCTATGGCAGTCAATGGGCAACCTAAAAAAATAATACAGCACCAAAAAGATACAACAAATAATAATAAAAAAATCCTTAACAATACAAAAATTTAAAAAAAATCATCTAAACAACACAACTGTTAAATAAACCAAGCAACTAAACAACACAAAAACAACATAAAAACAAGCCCTACATAACAATTAACTAAAAACAAGAAACAAAAATACAAAACATAACAATTAAAAACAAGCATTTGCAAAAAATGTGTTGTCTGTCACTGTATTTATCTATTTATCTATAGCCCGAAATGGGCATAGATAAACACATTGGCAGTCAATTGGCAACCTTAAAAAATCCCCCCGTGGTACACTCACAATCCGATTGGTTCCTATCATGTGATGGCAGCCATTTAAAAAAAAAAGGATTTGACATCATCCTTTAAAGATAATGTCACATCCTTTAAAAAAATGCAAGATGTCATTTGGAACTTCAAACAATCGGCTTGGGGATGTACCATGTAATGCCTCACATGGTATATCTCAAAATCCGATTGGTTGTAGTACCATGTGACGGCAGCCATTTTGTTTTAAGGATGTGACATACCTCCCTTGAGGATGACAAAAAAAGAACCCTGTCACATAATAATAATAATAATAACATGTTCTTGTATAGCGCTGCTAATTTTTATGCAGCACTTTACAGAGACATTTTTGCAGGCACAAGTACCTTTTTTGTTGTTGCCTGAGGCACAGGGAGATAAAGGGACTTGCCCAAGGTCACAAGGAGTCGACACCCAGAATTGAACCAGGCTCCCCTGCTTTAAACTCTCAATACCAGTGTCTTTACTCACTTTACTCACTGAGCCCCTCCCTCATCCAAACGGATTGGAGTTGTACCATCTAACACAAAAATGTAACGTCAAAGGCCTTATATAAGGGCTGTCCCATCTTATTTTATCTTAAGAAGCTGACAGGACAACATCCGCCCTAGTGATTTAAATGGATTACACTGGACAGATGAAGATACAGATGAAGAAAGAATAAAGAAGAAGATGAAGATAAAGAAGATGAAGATGAACTTCCGGCTGTCGAGGATCATTGCGTTGAGTGTCGACGTTCCTGCTGTTACTGATGGACTCAGAATCGGAGGGTGAAGACTTCAAAAGTAAGAAAAACATTGATTCTATTTATTTTTCAGTGTGTATTATTGATTCTTGGTTTTTTTTATTGTGTTTTTTATTTTTGTTTTTTGGATTCTTATTTTTTTATTCTGTTTTTTATGCTTAGTTTTTCTAATTCTGTTTTTTTAATGCTTGGTTTTTCTAATTCTGTTTTTTTTATGCTTATTTTTTTTAGGTTGCCCATTGACTGCCAATGTGTGTATCTATGCCCATTTTGGGCTATAGATAATATAGTGATAGGCAAAGCATTTTTTGGCAAATGCTTGTTTTTAATTGTTATGTTTTTTTTTTTTTTTCTTGTTTATAGTTAATTGTTATGTATTTGTAGGACTTGATTTTATTTAATTTTTTGTGTTGCTTAGGTGCTTGTTTTTTTAATTTTTGTGTTGTTTAGGTGCTTGATTTATTTAATTGTTGTGTTGTTTAAGTGCTTGGTTTATTTAATTGTTGTGTTGGTTAGGTGCTTGATTTATTTAATTGTTGTGTTGTTTAGGTGCTTGTTTTGATTTAATTATTGTGTTGTTTAGGTGCTTGGTTTATTTAATTGTTGTGTTGTTTAGGTGCTTGGTTTATTTAATTGATGTGTTATTTAGTTGCTTGTTTTTTTTATTGTTGTATTTTTGGTGTTGTATTTTTTTTAGGATGCCCATTGACTGCCAGTGGTTAATCGTGCCCATATTATATGGGCATGATGTACCACTGTGCCATCAATGGGTAGAGGGTGGGGGTAGTTGACCCAGGGGGGTGGTTAGGCCTCCTGAGCAGGGGAGGAGAAGGGTGTTAACCCCTTAATGACTATAACGGTTACTAACCGCTAAGGTGATTGACGGGTTAGTAGCCATTAGTTTATTTTTTGATTGTACTGTTGCTGCCCATGAAGGACATGGACGCAGAGGACAGTGATGAGGAGGGCCTTGATCCTGGCAGGGGTAAGTAGAACTTTTATTTAATTTATGCTGGCTGGATAATGTTTTATTTTAAATGGGTAAATAAGCTATTATATAACTAGTGAAATACCGCTCACCATAATAATACATAGTTTATTATAAAGTTTCAGCTGGTGCAAAGGGGATAGATAATAGTAAGGGGATCTGGATAATAGTAATTTGGCCCATTACTATACTGTAGTAATGGTTGTTGGGAGTAGAGGGGGTGCCCATTCATTCCCATTGGGGTTATCTTTGCTCCCATTGTGAGCATAGGTGACCAATCTGCAATGAATGGGTGTATTGACTTGTATTGTGTTTTAATGTTTATTGTGGGTAGCAGGGTGGGTGAAGGTGGTATTTGGCCCATGGTGGGTGTTTATGCTACCAGATTTGTAGCGGGAGGGGTAATCCCTTCATTACCTTAGTGGTAGTAACCTGAGGGACGGATTGGAAAGCCATTTCTCTTTCGTATTCTGCATTATTACTGGCCGACTCTTTTCTTTGCGCAGTATGCTTGGTGCAATTATATTATTTCATGATTTCGCTTTTTTGAATATAATTGAGGGTCTCTCCTCCAGTTCCTCCTTTAGGATGTTATCATTCAATAGTATCCCCCAATGTTTGTTAATAATTTTATCAATTGTATTGGCCGATTTATTATATTTCGTAATAAATAAAGACTTCTTTTCTACTTTGTTTTGCTTGTGTGTTTCTTTTTCTTTATTTATATTCTTTACTCTAATTAGGGACTGTTCTACTTCTTCTTTTCTATATCCTTTTTCCTCAAATTTTTTCTTCAAAAGAATTGCCTGTTTCTCAAAATCTATTTCTTTCGTGCAATTCCTTTTTATTCGTACAGTAGGAATTGTCCATAGGGGATATTGGATTTTCATTTTTTCAAATGATTGCTCTTAGAGTGTAGGTAACTGTTGGCATCAACCGTTTTAAAATGGGCTCTCGTACAGATCCTACTGTAACATTCTCATTAAAAATATTAAGATCTAAAAAGTCTATAGAATAATCATCATATTTAACTGTGAATTTAAGATTCATATCATTAGTATTAATAAAAGCAATAAAATCCTTTAGGCTATCTTCTCCACCTATCCAGATAAAAATGAGGCCATCTATAAATCTCTTGTAAAATAATATATTGGCTACAAAAGGGTTATTTATTGGTCCTCCCAGTAGCCCATATATAAATGAGCAAAACTGGGAGCAAATTTCGTACCCATAGCTGTCCCACAGCATTGTTGGTAAAATTTCCATTCAAAGTTAAAATAATTATGTGTTAAAATATAATTTATGCAGTTGCTGATAAAAGACACCTGATCTGGGCACATTAAAAAATCTCTCTGTAAAAAAATCTTGCTGCTTCTGTCCCTTTCTCATGTTCTATACAAGTATACAATGCTGACACATCACAGGTGACCCAGATCAGGTCTTCTGACCAGATACAGTTCTGAATTAGGTCCAATAGATTCCCAGTATCTCGATGGTGTGATTTGAGATTTTTTAACATGTTTCTATAGAAATGAATCTATAAATTCTAATAAATTAGACGTTATGGAATCGATACCAGCGACTATACTGCACCGACACACTTTATTCGAGCAAATACCCGGTATGTACCTGGCAGATACCTGGAATGCGCCGCTCCTCACCTCTGACAAGCCCCGTTGCATTTGCCTTCCCAGCCTGGGTTCATGCCTGGCTGATGGGCGGCTGATCTGTTAAATGATAATGATTAGGATTTAATAGGCTGCAATGCTTCGCGTGTCTACCAGATGGCATAAATTCATGAATTATAATGCAGTATATACTGTGCATTATTGCAGCCAGCGGGAATAAAATGCTTCAATCCCTGCTTGGAAAATACCTCATTGCACTCGAGCAGAAAACAGTCACAAACCTCAATACACCCGGGTATACCCGAATTCGTGGGACTAGCCAAGCTTGAATAAAGTGTGTCGCCAGTGTAGTTCTTCCTGGTGGATCAATTAGACTTTTATGTATCTTGGGTACATGGTAAAAAATTGGGGTTTTGGGATGGGGAATATTTAAAAATGCATACTCTGCTTTGTTTATAATATTTCTATCCAACCCATCTTTAAGAAGTTCAACTAATGTTTTTTGATAAATAAAATAGGATCTGAATTTAGGGCCTCATGCAGAGAGCAGCGCTATTCAGAATTGGAGAGGGGGAAAATTTTTAGCTTTATTGGAGAGTTTTTATCTCCATATGCAGAAAGGGCATAAAACTGCCTTTCTGCATATGGAGAGTTTCAACCAGCGCTATGAGCGCTGTTGAAACTAGTGGGAAAAAATCGCGGTTTTTTTTTTTCCCCCTCCACCGGCCGCGGAGCGCCAGCTGCTTGGTGGAGAGGAAAAATCCTTTTTTTGGCGCGAACAGCCACTAGATGGCGATCGCGGCTCTCTGCATACGGCAGAAAAAAAAACTGGAGAGATTAGAAACTCTCCAGCCGCGCGGCGAATTTCAAGGGAAAAAAAAAAAAAAAAGCGCTTTTTTAAAAACTTGCCTGTTTCGGCGGTTTAAAGCTCCATTTTCGCCGGCTAATGGCGAGATTCCTTTTAGCGCTGCTCTCTGTATGAGGCCCTAAGTTCTATATATGATACAACATCTCCTAGTAATCTCTTATCTTATTTTATGTACTCGGTTTTATCTTGAACCACTATCCCTCCACCGTTATCTGCTTGTTGTATCACCAGATCAAAATTATTTTGCATATCTTCCAGGGCTATTTTTTCCACCTGTGTTAGATTATATGTAAAATTAGTTTTGGATTCACACATACTCTTAAAATCTTTAAAAACTAATTGATAAAACAAGTCAATATTATGACCCTTGGATTGTGTAGGATAAAAAGTAGATTTAGGTTTAAAATCTATATGTTTTAAGCCCGCCCCTCCCCACTTCCCAAGTTAGTAAGTCCTTTCACTCTACTGGATATAGATCCAATGTGGTCTTTCTCCCTCCTAATAGAGGTAAATGAGAATTTTAATCCTAATAGAGGTATATTAATATTTTATCTGGTAGTGTTAGGACATGTGAACGGGTGTCTGCCTTGTCGTGGCTCACAAGTTTACAACGCTTTGGCCAAAGGGTTAAACTAAATGACCCTTTTTCAAGAGAATATATAAGTATTTTACTGTGTATTTCTGGATGTAGCATTGTGCTTCTCTGTCATCTGTTGCCTAATATCAGTTCCAAGTTCTCTCTCTCTCTATTGTGTTGATTTCTCCATCCTCATTTAATAATGCAATCATATCGACCAAATAATGTTGTTCCTTTTGGTTAAAATCTGCATCATAGATAGGTACAACTTCATCTTTCTTGATCATTAAAAAGTGACGTTTAAGGGTCAACTTTCTAGTGAACCTGTGCAGGTCAATAACGAGATCAAAGAGGTTAGGGTTGATAGTGGGGCCAAATGACAGACCCTTCTCTAAAATACTAATCTGTACTGGATTAACGGTCTGTGAGGATAAATTAAATATGCTTTTTGCTTTATCCTCCTTTTTTAACATAGATTTTTTCTTTTGTTGAGCTTTTTTGCCCCCTCTGCAACCTCTTTTTCTAGTTTTCTTAATTCTTTCTGTGTGTGTGCTAATTGTTTCTTTCTTAGCTGTAGTGTTTCCTCCTGTAACACATGCGAGTTCTTTTTTCCCCCTGTTCTATCCGACCTTTCGTGATTGATCTTGTCTCCCTCCCTAAAATGCAACCGGAGTAGTATGAGATGGAATATCAATGTTGGATTCTTTGGGTCTATCCCCCCTCGGGTGTTCTGTATTGGTTTTATTTGTACCTTGAGACTTACTTGTCTCTACCCGAGTACATTCTAACAATGGTATATTCTCCCTGCCACTTATCCTAGGTGTATTATGTAATTCTTCTCTTGGTGAATGAGTCTGTTGTCTGATATGTCCATTCCTCCTATTATGTTCTCTTTCTTTATCTATACGATTCCTGTCCTGTTTATTATACCATGGTGTCTGCGGTTTCTGCTTGGTCCTACCTTGGTCGTTATACTCATTTGGATGGGTAACTCTGGATTTTCTAAATCCCCAATTCCTATGTTGCTCTAAATTATAATCTCGAATATCCCTCTCAAATTTCTTATTTTTCATTTCAAGTATTTCATCATCAAACTTTTCCATCTTATTATCAATATTAATCTTTAAATCTCTGAATTCAGGCGTTTTGTTGTGCGCTTTTAACTCATTTTGGAGTTTGGTGATTTCTTTATCCGTACTCTCCAATTTCTTTTCCCAATAACTAATTAACAGTTTCATCAGGGCACACGAGCCTGCATCTAATATCTCATACCAGGTCCGGGTGAATTCCTCATCATTAAATGTAGGATTTTTTGGAAGCATCAAACTTCTGGGTATTCTCCCTTCCTCAAGGTATTTCTTTAGAAAAACCCTATCCCACCAATTTTTAGATTAAATTCTTAGAAGGTCTTCAAGTTTATTGAAGTCCTTCGTCAAATCATACCTGGGTTCCTCATGTATTAATTTTGTATGATTTAAAATACCCTTGGTCAGTATTTTTCTTTTTTGAAACCTGTCATTGCCTGAAGCAAAGCTAGCCATGATACTGTCTGGTGGTCCCTTTTATGTTGCAGGGAACTTAAAAGCCGCACTCGTGGTGACTCTAGTAATCACTAGACGAATTGATCAGACGAATGATCAAGGAGCTTTACAGCAAGCTCAAACTGTAGATACTGGTTATACTCTAAAGTCACATGACATGAACCATATGTCTGATGTATAAAGAGTATAAACCTAAACCCAAGCTAACTAAGTAACAAAGCAGATCTATGGCTATACAGTATCCCAAAGGGTATATATTAGACAAGAATAAGTTACGAAGTAGGTGTAATGTCCCAAATCTGAAGATGGGAAATAGTACCCCCCCTCCGAGGTACAAGAGTTAATACTCTTAAAAATATAGAGTTCCAGTCCAAATAAAATAAACTTCTAGCTGTGTACTGCCCCAACACCACGGATCACCAATCCTGGATATAGACAATAAGACAAAAAACAGAGGCTCTGTAGCAAATAAAAGGTGTTGTATTGGACTGAACAAAAAATGAAATTCAATGCATAATTGACAAGAAAAATGTATAGAATAAAAATTGAGTAACCAGAAGCTATTGCCTGTATATGTGGTGGGTTCTCCTGCCCAGTCTGGATGTAACCGTGGGCTGTAAGGGCGAGTATAGCAATGTCCCTCTGGTTCACCGCTGCTGGAGACTCAGGAGCCGATGGTACTGTACTGCCATCCCTCCGTCTGCCACGCTTGTTCCTCGGGTACTTGCACTTGGGGGGTGTTGCGTAGCCTCTTGGAGTTCCGCTTGTGCAGCCGCTGGCGTCCTGATCGTCTGCTGCTTTCTCCTTGCTGACGTGCTCCTGATCTGACAGGAAATGCTTCACTCTCCTCGCTCTCTGGCTAAACCACAACCACTCAGGCTATGGTCTATGGAAAACTTAATCTTGGCTTGACTTTCCGTAAGGGCCTGCAAACTGGTTTGAGTCAATCTATTATTAATGTAAGCGAAAACTGTGAAAACGTTTCCTTGGACATACAGTGGCGGCCGATCTGAGTCTAAGTCGGCTAGATCTGCGACTTTCAGATTATCCCGGTTAGGTGCATTTTTTTGTCGTTTTCGCCCGGAGTGAACTGCGTTATTTTCGCGCTCGTGATATTAGCATTTTATTCTCGCTGTCTGCAATACTGCAATGCCGTGTAAAAACTCAGGGGGGCATTTGCGAGCTGTTGTCTTTGAAGTCTAATACCTTCGCGGTTCAACCTACGTCAGTACACAGTCTGTGTGTGCGCGCGCAGTAATTGTAAATTTGCATATTTAAAGTATACATGCATTTGCAGTGCTGATCTGCAGTACAGTACAGTATGTCTCATTTGAAAATTGTTGAAACGCATAGGCGTGTACAGTACTGTAACAGTGTCACATTTCGGCATATACAGCGCTCTCCCCTCGCTCAGGATAATTAACTGCACTGCAGGGTATTTCAACTTCTTATCTTCTGTGCAATGCAGTGCATCTCTCCCACACCATTCCTTTGAACGTGTATCTGGTTTCAATCACATTCCTGCTTAACAGCAGGAATTTACTGCGCATGCATCTGTAACTTCGCCCACCACTGCTTGCTTGCCTGAGTGAGTGACCAAAAAAAATTAAAACATTTTTTTATTGTAATTTTTTTTCTCCACAAGCCTGCAAAAACCATCTTACTGTATTACGATATTCAATCTGTGCTGAAGCTTTTGACTGCAACCCTGTGCATTTGACTGCACATGGTTGATTTGTGTGCTTTTTACGTACTGTATTTGGGGGTGTATTATTATGATGAACTGCATTTTGAAATTAAAGTATGTCTTCAGCTTTGAACTTCATGCAGCTGTACCTGTAGCCCCCTCCCCCACGAATGCTAGCTCAAGGATTTGATATTCCACGGAGTCGTTAATTTACTCAATCTTGCCATTGTGTTCTTAATCCGTCCATAGCCGAGCTACAAAGCCTCAGTGCGCCTGCGTGTAATCTTTTTTGAGATGGAAGCTGCTTACTGCGAATGAGTCACCCAACCCCCACCCCTCTCCACAGAGTCGTTAATTTACTGAATCTTGCCATTGTGTTCTGAATCCGTCCATAGCTGAGCTACAAAGCCTCACTGCGCCTGCGTGAAATTCTCTTTGAGATGGGAATTTTGAGGCTTTGTTTACGGCAACGATTTGAAAAATCCCTTCCCGAATTTGATTTGCACAGAGCATCACCTCTCTATGCGCCTGTGTGTAATCCTCTTTCGGATGGGAGCTAGTTAATTCCTGCTCATGCGCCTGTAACTTTTAACTGTTATTTTATCCACAAGCCTGCAAAAACAATCTTGATATTACGATATTAAATCTGTGCGTTTGCCTGCACATGGTTGATTTGTGTGCTTTTTATGTACTGTATTTGGGGGGTGTAGGGACTCTTATCGACATACACCTCCACAGAGTCATTTATTTTCTGAAGTTAGTCACTGTGTTTTTAATCCGTTCCTAGCCGAGCGTCAATCGCCTTACTGCGCCCGCGTGTACTCTAATCATTTTAGAGATGGGAGCTTGCTGCTTACTGCGCAATAGTCACCCAACCCCCTCTCTCCACAGAGTCGTTAATTTTCTGAATATTGCCATTGTGTAATCCTTTTTGAGATGGGAGATAGCTGATTACTGCACATGACTCACCCCACCCCCCCCCCCAACCCTTTGAGGCTTAGTTTACGGTAACACATTGGAAAATCCCTTCCCGATTTTGAAATGTAAATCTGATTTGCACAGCATTGTGAGAATTGAGAGTTAAAAAAACCATTAACTGATTCATGTTGTTTTGTCATTCATTCTTATTCATTTTTGTACTGAAGGGGTGGGGGGGGGTTGTGGTTGTTGTCAATGATTATGATTAGCAGGAATGTGAATAAATATTAATTTTATTTTATCAGGAACCAAAAAATACAAATATAAAAATAATCATGAATAATACATAATGCTGTCTTTATTAAGTTCTTCTGGCAGATTGAAATTGGATAAACATTTAGAAAACATTTGTAAAACATGGGGAAACAGAAATAATGCACATTTATAAGAATATTATTTAATAATATATACTGTAAGGTATTATATATATATACTAACTGCTCAATTTTTTTTCCAGAGAAAGCAGCACCACCCATGTACAGTAGTACTACTGTACACATCACACAATGCCATAATACAGTACGCACAACACTGCACTAATTTTTTGTTTTCTTGACGTTTCAGGAAAAAGGGTGGCCTGGGGGGAGGTGGGGTGTTGTGTCCAGTCTAATCTGCTTGTACAGTCAAATGTACAGTATATAAACAGCAGTAATGATGTACACAAAACCTCTCCTCTCTCAATGAACTACTGTACTGTAAACAGAATGAGAACAAGATAAAGACGGAAAAAATAATATTATATATAAATTATATATAAATTCTGCAAATGTTATACTCACAGGCAGACAGTGAGTAAAGGCATTTCACACATAAAGTGTACACGAACAGTCGTCCCACGTAGAGGGGCGTCTGGGGACCAGGATGGGATGGATAGGGTGCACTACAGCAGAGGACAAGAGCACACCATAGCTCGAACTGTGCAACAATTTAATGAATTAAAAAACACTTCACAAGTGCTCACTTACAAAGTATAAGAAGTTATCAGGCAATAAGGAATCAGAGGTACAGGCATATGATGATCTCACCGCCCCTTCCTCTCCAGGAATCGTGATTATGTTTGGAATGGAGACGATCCGCCACAGAACAAGAATCCTGACGAAGCTAGTTCTCTAGCGAAACACATTGAAACGAGGCAGATACCAAGACACGTGGTGGAGAGACGCTGAGCTGTTCATTGCTTCTTGCGGTCGCAATTAGGAGCACCCCAAGGAGAAGAACAGGGGAGTCTGAGGAGAGGAAGAGAGGAAGAGAGAGAGCCAGGATTCAAAGTGAGAGAGAAAGGCAGAAGGGGGATGAGTAGAGGTAGGTGGGCGATAGATGACCGCCACATGAACAAGGAGAGGAGAGAAAATCTGGACAGTGTGAGCCTCAAAGGAGGGAAAAGCAAGAGAGGGAGGAATAGGAAGGGTTCGGTAATGACAGAGAGAGGAGAGCAGGAGCCCTACGCCTCCACCCCTGCCATCAGTGCGCGGAGTGTGGGAGAAGGAAAGGCCACCATAGGAGAGGGCAGCTTCCAGAGCAGAGTCAGACTGAGTGAGCCAGGTCTCAGTTATAGCAAATAGGAGCAGAGAGTAAGAGATAAAAAAAAGTCATGTACAGAGAGGAACTTGTTAGAAAGGGTGCGAGGAGGGGTTGACACCAGAGGGAGTAGAGGTTGCAATTGGCAGGCGAAGGCGAGTAAATACAATTAAGAATAGTTTTAATTTAAGTAGAAAGGTTCTCACTACCACTCAGGAGGAAGTCATTTCAAAAGGGTTGACAGACATTTGCCCGAACTAGAGGGCCAGATAATTTTCATCTGTTTATTGATGCCAAAAAATTTCTAAGGAAATTGACAACTAAAAGGTTTTTTTTATCTAAAAATAAAGGTATTTTAATATCACGCCTGTATGCCCGCAGACCTGGCAAGACCCCAATACTGAGGTGGGAATGGTATTATACCACATACCCACAGCAGTTTGAGAGAGCCCGGAACTTGTTAGAAAGGGAGCGAGCATTCCAAAGAGCACAGGAGAAAGGGAGAGAGGAGGGAGGGTGGCAGGGGATGGGTATGAGGTTGGAGGGGTTGACACCAGAAGGAGTAGAGGTTGCAGTTGGCAGACGAGGACGAGCGCATGTAGGAATAAGACAGGGACCAGGATTGGGAGAGATATCCCCAGAAGCAAGAAGGAGAAGCATGGATAGACAGATGATGTGTGAGGATGATTTGTAGGGGTATTTTTTAGTGCAGGGGATATAGCTGTGTGGTGTCAGAGGACACGGGAAAGAAAGGAGTTCATGTGAATAGAGTTAGAGACATACTGAGGCTGGTAAAAAGAAGTGCATAATTTGAGAAGAAGTGAAGTCACAGCAAATATAAATGGTAAAGGCAGCATCACAGCAGTAATGATGCAGTCTGGTATTGATGATATCCTCCTTTCCAGCGTAGTTCAAATGCAGGAATCAGGGCCAGTTGGGGGTGTCCACTTCTTCCTCACTTCTTTTGAACTTCCTTTTAAACTTCAGTTGTTCAGTATTCATGCCACTTATAATGGGCCACTTGGATATGGGCTACAGGCAGACTAGCTGTTCTGACTGGGTTTATATAGGCCTAAGAAGTAACCTGACAGTGTGGTTCTGTCTGCTTAATTAGCACATCTGAAGACACATTCAAACAAATGGTTTTCTACACAGGGTGTTCCCTGCCTAGGTGGCAACACTTAATTTGGGGTAGACAGAAAACAGCTTTCAAATATGGTTTTTTACCTAGCATTGGATCACTTGCATATACTATATAATACACACAGCAAAGGCTTCAATGAGGATTTAGAGATGGTTTTTACCTGAGGAGAGAAGAAGGATAAGATCCATTAGGGTAAGAGTTCCTTCCTTTTAAACTTCAGTTGTTCAGTATTCATGCCACTTATAATGGGCCACTTGGATATGGGCTGCAACATTGTTGTTCCTGCTGTTGTTGTTGCTGTTGTTACCTGATTTCTTCAAGCATTTAAAACTACCAGAAAAGACTTTGCACATGCACAGAAGGATTGGACTGGCTATTTATTTGGCAATTTGCAAATGGACTACATTTTAAAAGACAATCTCCTGGTGCTTTGCACATTTCTGGACATTATCCTCTGTTTCGCTACCCGTGAGTGTAATTATTAAGTTAATTCTGCAGTTGTCGTGTGTTTGCCTATCAAGGGAATAAATCTCAGTTTATTTTGCTCAACCTGTTCTACTCAATCAGGACCCACGAAATATAAATGTGTTATTAAGCGCGTCTCCCGTGACAAGCGTTTAAAAGCGTTTAAAAATGTAAAGAAAAACATTCCGGTAAGTAGAAATATTAGAGACAGTAGATCAACAGGATACAATATATTGTTCTATTAATATGCAGCAATATAAAACTGTTGTAATATAAATATACAAAATATATATACTGTTGTAATATAAATATAAATATATACAAAATATATATACTGTTGTAATATAAATATAAATATACAAAATATATACTGTTGTAATATAAATATAAATATAAAAAATATA
This sequence comes from Ascaphus truei, assembly GCF_040206685.1. NCBI lineage: Eukaryota > Metazoa > Chordata > Amphibia > Anura > Ascaphidae > Ascaphus > Ascaphus truei. Next base: position 174,776,939 of record NC_134484.1, read on the forward strand.
TATGCTGTTGTAATATAAATATAAATATACAAAATATATATACTGTTGTAATATTAATCTACAGAAACAACAAAAATATTAGATACAGAACTGTAGATGTACAGTACATTTTTGGATCTAAATTTAAAAAAAAAAAAGTGTTATAAATATACTTACGCGTTAGTTACCCTTGGTGCCCTTTTGCTTTCTCTGTTTTTTCCGTGTGCATGATAGCTCATGGTGGTTGCTGGCACAACGAGGCCAGAAGTAGCTAACCAGCGTTGGATAGCAACAATTCGGTGTCCGCTCGTGTACATCTCCTTAATTCGCATGCTGAGATCCTTGGAAATCTTTTTAACAACCATTGCTGCGAGTAGAAAGAAATACAAACACAAAAATGTATATTCGATGTTTAGTCGATGTGTATTCAATGTGCAGTGAATCTACAAAATGGATGGTGTATTTATATGGTAATGACTCACATTTGAGTACGCCCACTTTCAACACCTGTACCTCGCTGCCATGCTTAAAAGGTTACACACTTTGCATAGCCCACCACTCGATGATCTTTATCTGAACTTGCCCTTGTCCAGATACTGCATTGTGCCACCTGCTTCTATGGAGCAACCCCGATTTAACGGACGCAGGAACCTACTCGCCTCTGCCGTGCCTGTCAGGCAGAAAAAGTGAAAGGCGGTTGCCGTTTCCACACCAACGCCAAAGCGACAGGCAAAGGCCAATATAGAAAACCTTCTGCTGACCCCAAAGGCTAAGGGTTTTCATAGACGTCAGCCTTATTATGTCAAGAAGATATACAGTGATGTACTCTCGACGCAAAACGATTGGCAGCCAACCCACCGAAGCCGCAGACCACTTCCTCCCATACTCTTCGACAACTCTGCTGCCGCTGTCCCGGAAATCTTCAGCCCGTCTTCTCCACCCCTCGTCCTCGACGCTGCCGCCGCCCTCCCAGAAACCCACAGGCCATCTTCTCTGGTTCTATCCGACGACGCTGCCACCTCTGAAATCCACGGGTCACTTTCTCCTTTGCTCTTAGACGACTCTGCTTCTCGCCCGGAAATCAAAAGGTCACTTTCTCCATCCCTCTTCGACAACGCTGCCGCTTCTCCTCTACCGGATATCCATAGGTAACCTCCTCCACCCTTCTTCGACGTCGCTGTCGCTTCTCTCCATGGAACCCCCATCTCATCCACCGTTGCACCCATCCACCCAGATGTCCACACGCCATGCACAATAATCAGCTCGTTAGACCGGATGCTGAATGGGATAAGTGTGGATCTCCCCAGGAACTTTATCGTGCTAGCAAAGATAGATTTGCTTCTGGAGACTATGTTAAATGTGGAGCAACGGACGCTACATATGGATCAATGGATGGATCAACGGATGGAGAAGATAGAGGCTGACATAGCAGGTATACATCATTTGCTCGGTGTTAATGCCCCTGTTTCCCTGACGCCGGAGCAGGGGGTGACATGGATGTGATTAATGGGAGCATCGACCCCCTCCACCAGAAGATGTAGTGTACATGTATGCCGTTGAGGAGGACATGACAACCTCATCAAGACCACGCCAGGAGACAACATGGCGACCAAGACCAGAGGAAAGCATCCTCCCAGACAACCTACCATCGCCCGTCACCTCAAGCACACCCGCTCGCAGAAGACCTACATTTGCTCGCATCGATACGGTGCCCGACATCACCCTGTGCGATCTGCCACCGGCGCTCAGGGAGAAGTATAGGGTGAAGAGTGCTAGTGCACCCCACAAGTATGCCTTGTTACTTTTTAAGCACCATGTTCCCTACTCATTGTACTGCGACTGGGCCTTCAGAGTGAACTACGACAGAAATCGCGTAAAAAAGGCGCTTCCTGCCAATTTAAGAAAGAACATTCGGGATGAAATGCGGCGCTTTTATCCAATTACAGATCCTGTAATGAAAGGCGTTCGAGACTGCTTTAATGGCGTTTTGCGCCATGCAAGGAATCGGCCATGGACAGACAATGTAGTGGACATTACGGTTTAATCACGGGAACTATAAGACCATACTGTTGTGCTGAATTGTATTTAACTGTATTTAACTTTTTGTTTTAACTTGCTGCACACACACACAGGACCTGTACAATTCCAGTCCCCGAGGGCCGCAAACAGGCACGGTTTTCAAGGTTATCCTGAAAACCGGGCCTGTCTGCTGCCCTCGAGGAGTGTAGTGGTGCAGGCCTGACTGACTGTTTTGCACACCATCCCACTGTATTGTATACTGTATGTTTCTTTAATAAAGGAGATGTTGCGTTTTGTATACTGTATTTTATGAATAAAGATTTTTTTTTAATCACAAGTAAGACCATACTGTTGTGCTGAACTGTATTGTACATGTTTTGACCTGCTGTACTTAAATAAAGGAGATGTTGTTGTGTGTTTTTTAACTTGTATTTATACAGAAATGTTTTAACTTGCTGTACACACACACAGGCCCTGCACAATTCCTTTCTCTGAGGGCCGCAAACAGGCACGGTTTTCAAGGTTGTCCTTAAAACCGGGCCTGTCTGCTGTCCTCGAGGACTGTACTGGTGCAGACTGTTTTGCAGACCATCCCACTGTATATGTTTTGACTTTAATAAAGGAGATGATGGGTTTTGTATATTTTATGAATAAAGAATTTGTTTTTAAAAGATGTGACTGTAAACCATACAGACTGACTGTAAATGTTTTTACTTTCTATACATAAATGTTTTCACTACTGTAGCAGTAAACCATACACCTGTTGATGTTTTGAATTGCTGTGCATTTAAAATGTTTCTACATTGTACAGTTTTTGTAAATAACTGTTGTTGTACTTACTCCACCAATAAAAGAACATGTTTATTTATTTTACATTGTTCCATTGGCTCCTTTGCTACTGTAACAAAATACAGTGTTTCTATAATGTCGAGGCATACTGCACTGTGTACTGTAGGCATGCTCAGTATAAGAGTATTAAAAAAAATAGAAGACATATACTGTACTGTACTGTATGTACTGGCACTGTAATACATGTAGAATAAATGCATAGTTTTTATTTTTTTGGGTTTATTCCACAGTATACTGTATATAAAAAAGTATTGTATACTGTACGGCCAGAAAACATCAGCATACTGTCTCAGGTACAGTATTCTATCCTAATCAATAACAACGGCCACTAAACTGTAGACTCCGGTACGTGGCTTTTTTTTTTGTAACTTAAATTTTATTGCATTTTTCCAAACAAGTGATACAGAATACAGTATACATTACATTCATTTTTAGTGTTAATCTCCGCTATAGACAGTACCGTATGTCAGCTTGTGAGAAATATCCCGGTTTTTCGGGCCCTACTCGACCGGATTGTTTTGGGTAGACTAGCAATAAAGATAATAACATAATTCACATAGTACGATTGATTCAAATTGACAAACACAAAATCAATAAAGAAAAAAAAAAACAATAATAAAAAAAAAAAAAAAAAAAAAAGGAGGTGGGTAGGAAGGGGGTAAAGGGGTGGCGCGGCCGGAAGAGGAGCATCGACTCGTGCTAGGTCTCTTCACCGCTCCTAGTAAGGTTCTTTGTGGGTTGCGTCCTCTCCAGTTTAACACCTCTGTAGGCGTTCTGTCTATTTGTCTGTGTAGTCGTCGTGAGCTGAGTTTCCGCTCCTAAAGGAGAACGCACCTGCATCTATCACAGCCAGATTGTGTTCCTCTCTTCGTGGCTTTATAAATCTGATTCAGCAATGTGCAGGCATTGTTTCACAAAGCGATATTAGCCATCGAAATCCCTCGATTAGCCGTTTTCTTTTCTGAGGAAAAACAAAAAGAAAAGTTTTACTGTAATGGTCAGACCCCTAAAGAAGTTCCCAGCCAGTCCCACCAATAATTTTCTCGGGGGGCGTCTCCTGTTCACATGCGCATGCACCTACCGTCGATGTAATGACACGCATATGCGTTTCAAGAAGGTTCCAATGCGCATGCGCCTAGCGTTCCACCAATTGTTCAGTATCTGCAGTACAGTACTGTAGAAGCCGCTCAGCCAATGATATTTCTTACAGGAGAGTCGCTTGACTTTTGAATCACACCAATATTGATACTGTATTGTCAAAATAAAAAAAACACAGAAAATAATACGGCAACAATACTCACCAGAGAATTTCCCATTCAGCTGGCGCCGGCGCCGGTCCACTGCCAGTCCAGTGTTTTTGATCATCCACGTCGATAGTTTGCAGCGGGACTAGTCCACCTGTAGTCAGCTGATGAGGCTGGAAATTGCTTAGGTACATGCAAGCTTTATCGAAACTGCACGCGAAATCCGACTCAGGCTCAGGGTTGTCACTGACGGTGGGACCGTTATCGGAAGCCGGTGCCGGTGCATTGCTTGGCAGCGACTGCCATTTCTTAGTTGGTTTTAACACGACCCTTCGCCTTTTGCCGTCTGCATGATCATAGAAACAGGAAAAAGCCGGTGATACACACCAATACCCTCCAACAAATTGTGGCTCAATACGATAAAAACAGGGATCGCTACATAACTTTTTCCTTATTGCATGCTTCCACGGATGAGGAGCTGGCGAAAATATGTAAAAGTCATAGTTTTCGATAAAATACTGATAATTTTTTAACAACTGTTGCCATCTTATCATCTGTTGCATTAATCGCGGCCCATATCAAATACGCGTAACTTCTGTCGGGTTTATGGAAAACGGGCTGCACTTGAACACTCATGGCGACGGCTCTCTGGAGAATACTGTAACAGAAACTGGTCTTTGTCTTTATTTAATATGAAAAGCCTAAATTGATACATTTTTGCAACCTCTTCCTTCAGTCTCAAGGCCAAGTTACAATAGCACACTGTGGTATCTTTTTTAAATGAAACACCTGCAAGTCGACACATTACTGAAGCGCATGCGCATTACAATTCATGAATATCTGCCATCTGGCGGACACGCGAAGAATTTCAACCTATTAAATCCGAACCATTCTCAATAAATGCATCAACCGCGCATGACCCGCGCATGACCCGTGGCTGAGAACGCAAAATGAATGCGGCATGCTCCAGGTGAAGTGCGTCGCATTCCAGGAAAAAGCCAGGGAAAAACCGACGATGTGTTAGACTCAGATGAGCCTCAGCAGTAAATGTAATATCATGAAAGGGTTTATGGGGCATGGTGTATCTAGGCATTTTGCCTTAAAGCAGTCACAGGATCCCCATGGACTGAAGGTTTTGGGATTTGAGAGCATTTCCATTGGGACAGCCAGAGGAGATCGATTTCTGAGACTCAGACAGAGAGAATCCTATTGGATTTTAGATTAAACACCATGTCACCAGAAGGCATGAATGAAATACTGGATCTGCTTGCGTTCCAGTGACTGTAGTACTATGGTAAGGTCCTGTATACTATCTATTGGGGACATTTATAAGACTACTGTATGGGCCCGGTGACTCTTAAATCCTCCCTCTAGGCACTATACTTATATGGGGCTTACCCAGTTCCTATAAGGGTCCTACATATGTTATAATGTAGGACAGGGGATTGTATTATACAGCCCCATGACCGCTGGGACTCTCTATTTATTTTTCCCTACACTAGAATGTATTCACTAGTGCGCTTTGAGGTTATAAATTGGGCATCGATCAGGCCAGACTGTAGCACTGAGGTACAGTAGAGTTTATATTTATGTAACCCTGCTTCCCCCCCCCCAAAGACTCTACGGTGGTGTCTAGGGCACATGAGGGCAGATTACATGCGGTGTGGTGCATACCTGTTAGGAACAGGAGGGCCTGAGCTTCCCGCGGTGTTGTGGGGGAGCCAGGACCGGGCTTCTGGGGTGGTAGCCTCCATGATCTCTTTGTGTTGCAGCGCCTCCATCTTCTATACTCCCAGGGTAATGGGACAGGACCGGTATAGAAGAACCTCTCGGGTCCCAGGGTTATACTCTCCAAGTCACACACAGTCTTTATGGATGAAGAATAGTCTCTTTATTTGACAGAGCAACAATATCCCAACGATAAGGCTTCCAGCAGCCGCAACACAATCGCCAGGACGGATTATACACAGTTCACCTCCGCCCAAGTACTTCCTCCTCTCCTTCCCTCCAAGTCAATCTTCTGTCAGGATGGTCTGAGCTAGGGCTTCAATACCCCGTGGCCCACCCCCGAGGTTAGCCTCGAGGTGGGTCTTGAATTCTCCCCCATCACCCCTGGCAGTGGGGTGAGGGCATTGGTCCACCAGTCTATAATTCTATCAGCTCTACCTATAGACGCTGATTGTTTCAGTTCCTATCTCTATCTCTCTTCTGGCACTCTGCACCCGGGAGCCCGAAGCCTCCTGATACTCCTCGGACCGTTCCGCAGGATTCGTGGCTCACGGCATAATAACCGTCAACTCTAGACTCTCGATATCACGGTTCACTCGGCTCTTCCAAACTACTCTCTCGAACTAAAAACCAGAAGGGGGCCCACTCTGCGGAGTTGGCTGCTAAATATAGAGCTAGCCCCTCCCCTCATGGTGTCAGCAGAACCTCCCCTCATGCTCACGCGTGCAGCAGAGTCCAGGCCTGCACCTACCACTCAGGAAAGGGCTATGACGGGGGAAAACCCATGATGATCACTTTCGCCTGATCTTAACAGGGCTTATCACAGTAGAAGGAAGATAGGTATAGCCTGAGCTGTTTACAAGGGGCTACATTTATATACTGTATGAGGTGACTTTGTTAACTAAAAACTGACTGTGCTCTTTTGATATATTGATTGACATACATACATACATCAGGTTTGCTGACTACAAAAGCTTAAGTTGCCTTCCTCCAAACTCGGTCCCAAGTTGATTGGACCTTACAAAATCCTGAAACAAGTCAACCCGGTGGCATTCAAACTGGAACTTCCGGATAACTTAAGAATACCACCAACGTTTCCTGTCTCCCTCTTCAAACCATTCGTCCAGAACACATTCTCTCCTCCGATTTTCTCTCCTCCTAGACCGTTCTTGGTGGATGGTCAGAAGGAATTTGAAGTACGCCAGATACTGGATTCCTGTAGATCCCGTTGCGGGCTACATTACTTGGTCCATTGGAAGGGTTATGGACCAGAGGAGAATTCATGGATCAAATCAAGGGCTGCCCATGCCCCCAAGCTGCTCCGGGCATTTCATCTGAGATTTCCTGCCAAAATGGCTTAGATCGCCCGGAGGTCTCTCCTCAAGAGGGGGGTGCTGTAAGGATTCTGCTCGAACCGTGCCAAGTTTTGTTGCAGTTCGGGTTTTTTAGGTTGCCTGTCCTTTCTGATATGAACAACAATTACCGGTAGACAACAGAACTAAGAGATGCCGGTAGACCAATGACATCCCCTTATGTCAGCACTCAATCACACAGTATAGTACAATAGTTAGATAACCCCAAATTAGGGTAAAGGACAGAACTTCAAACATCCAAAATATATGATATTGTGATATGATATATAATCTAAAAACAGTTTATTATTAATTATAATATTAAAATAAAGGGAGTTAAAAAGACTCCAGGGTACAGCACGATGAGCCATAAAAAGTAAAGGCTCAAAGTGCTGTAATATTGTTACTGTCCCAAAAATAGGGTAGTAACCTGTGCTCGATTGCCACAAAAAATATAGGCAGATGAGCATACTAGGAGGAAGGGAGCTCCTAGGCAAAATCCCCCCTCCCACATCTACTCTACTATTGTTACTATATTAAATGATAGCCATGCTCATAATAAGTGCACCAAACATATATATCAATGTATGAATAGTCAGTAGAAAACTAGTGATAGCATAGTAATAAGTGTATAACTCAATGGAGAACAACGAAGACGAGCTAAAAAATGCCAAGTCCCCCTCCTTTAGTCACATATACAATAAGGGGTAGTTCCCTATTGACTGTTAAACCCTGTGTAGGCACATATAACAGGGTATGGAGAGTATGGTAGCATAGGTGTTAAAAAGAACACTCACAATGAGCTGTGCTACATACCACTAGTACATGAAAACAGCTAAAAGATATCAGAAAGTAATAGAGTACTTACAATTCAGTGGTGATGTAAAGGATACTCATTGCAACTGCTACACAGTATATATGGCATACTCTGTGGTCGTGGACTCAACAGGCCATGAAGCTAATGCTTCCAGTGGTACTTAGATAATACTTTAATACCCCTGGTAGTCTAATGCGGCCATTTCGCAGAGGCGTTTTCTGCTCAATTTGGCCATTTTGTGTACTGGCAGCCTGCAAAATAAGGCTGCAGTTCCAAGTGGGAATCGCCGAGCAAGGTTCTAACGTTTTCAGTTCCTGTTGGCTTCGGTGTCATTCCTTACCCTTTGGCTGTTTGGATTCTCCTATTGCTGACCCTGGACCGTGACCCCGTCCTCACTGCTTTCTGCCTGCCCTAACCTTTTACCTGTTTACTGGATTTTGTACCACTGCTGCCAGCCCTGACCTCCTCTCTGCTTACCGACTTCGGATACTCTAACAGGACTCTGTCCCTGGGCTCTGGTTGGTTATTCTGCATCCCTACCTCAGCTCTGTGGGTGAGCTTCCTTATTGGAGACGAGCGCCATCACAAACTGTTCATGGCCTTCTTGAGAATAAAAAGTTTTATTGGTATTGCTGTTTTTATGGGTATTGCTGTTTGTTATATTATACTGTATTAACCGGATTTCTTCAAGTTGCAATAATGTGAAAGTTGAAGTGATATTGAGTATTTACATTTTTGTTTGACTTCAAGACAGTGCTTTATTGTTGTGAAAGACAATAGCAGAGGACTTTCTGGACAACTACATGTACAATACACTGTCGTTGCCTTGACTGTCAGTGGTAACTAGACTTATTTAGCAGCTCTTTTATTACCTCACAATAGTCTCAGAATTAAATTGGACATTACCATTTTTAACTGGCTTCAGAATTCTAGGACACTTTTAGGACAAAATCCACAAATTCATGGTGTTTCAAAGTTTATTTTACACTGTCTTTCATTCTGTTTTATGAATGTTATGAATGATTTAGGTTTGCTCACTCATCCAGTAACACAGTATAAAATATAGCGTTTTCCTCGTTTATCAGAATAGCTACTCCTTCTTTTTCATGTATGGCTGGTGAGAATATGCTGTGTCCCACCCATCCTCTTTGCAGTTATAAAGCTTTCTTTGTAGACTAAATTGTTTTCTTTTATGTACGGTAGGCTATATCAGCCTTATTTTCTTCAAGTAGTGTAATATTTTCTTTCATTTTATGGGGTTATTTAATCCCGTTCCACATAATTATTGGTATAGGTATTTATTTTTCACAATAGTAATTAACCTTTTAACTGCAGTAATGATTTTATCATTAATGTTGTAACTATATAATTTATTCTTTTGGTGGACCTCTATTTTTTCCAGATGATTGCTGTCCCTTGATTCCCCTAGTGTCTGCATTCCCCTGGGCATTTGTGATCCTTTTTATCTTCTTATCTCATGTTGCTTATTTTTATTTTGACGCCTTTTTTGACACAATATTGTCAATAGAATTTAAATTTTCTACAGTGTTTGGTGTTGTACAGTGTCTAAAAATTCAGGTATTTTCCAATATGTTAGCACTTTTCTCTGTTGTGGGAGAAGATTGGTAGACTGAAAGCTGAAATAGCTAGCATTTGTGTATTCTTTTGCTTTACACAGACACCATATGAAAGAGCACCACTGCCTTAGAGGCCTGCGAGGAACAAGCCTGCCTGGACTATTGTGGGCTCTGGGAGGTGGAAGGTTATAAATCAGAGGTACATCCCACAATATGTGCCACTGAAAAATCCTATGCTGTACTTACAGATGAGAACTGCACCATACTGTATAAGCACAAACTACAATAGAAGTAGAAGTGGTGGTTTCTGGAATTAATTCAAAGAGGGGGTGGTATTTTCTGGAATTCATTTGAAGCCCACACTCAGAAAAACAGGTTCCCAGAAGTGGAGGCAGCTCCTCTTGGCAGATTCTGTTGAAAGAGGTATACAGTAGATATAGGATTAGGTAGTGAGGGAAATATATAGGTACAGTGTTTGCCTCTCAGTAATTAGAGGTCACAAGACAGTGGTGAGATTAATAGATCAATGTCCACCTTGGGATTAATGACTTTGCTAGGGATATAGTTAAGGTAGTGCAGGAGGAATGTAGGTCATTAGGAGCAGGTCATAGGCAGGCACTGTACCATCCTACTGTAAGTTGCATTTTCAGAGGTATTGCCAATATATAGGGTTGGAAGACAGGACTCTTGGAACCAATGACTTTAATGCACGATTGAGGAAATGGTGGAAATAACACTAGATCTATTGTTCTATTCTTTGCTTGCTCAAACACTGAGCAAGGGTTTTTTTTTAAGTGTAAGTTACATAGGGATAATCTAAAATGGGCTGAAGAGGTCGCTTAGAGGTAAGAGACTGAAGTCTCCCAAAATTAGGCACCAAAATTAGATTAGGGCCGGTTTTCTTAAGTAACCTGTCAACACTACTGTATATGAACAAAAAACAAAATAATTGATAATTTCTAAATCAAATACAGGGACTAAAATATATTTTATAGAGCGAACGATATCAATAGTAATTGATACACAGACCTGTAGGATTCATTTATTGTATACAGCAGATGGCACACTGAATATCTTTGCCTATACAAGATACAATGTAGCAATGTCACTAGAAATATCTAGTTTGAAACATACTGTACTATATCATCTTTGTTTGTTATAACCTTGTACTGTACGTACCCTGTACTTTTATTAAAAAAATAAGCTGAAGTTGCTTCCTCAGACTGTTTTCTCAACGTATTGTTAAAAATGTAATTGGGCGCTCTATGTTAACTGATTTAATGGTATAAATTTTAAAGTGCAAGTGGCACCTACAGTTCAAGTAACAAAAAATAATAACTGTGAATAAAGTGATCAATTATACTGTAACACAATTATATCAACATACGAGGTGAATAAATGTGAATATAGAATATTAAATAATTAAATACCACCACCAAATGTGAATTGTGATTATAGTGATAATTGAGAAGCAGCTCAAAAAAACCCATGAAATTGTTCACTGGTCTCTGAAGTACTTGATGGTTTCTCCAGGTGGGGGTAAGCGCAGAGTTTCATAATTTAAACATGAAAAAGATAAATAACACACACTAGTGCGACCAATATAATATTGCAATCTTGAATTAAGTATATATGTGTCAGTTTCACTCACAGATTTCTAGATAATAAAAGGCATATCAGAGATTCAATCTCTCTCTGATGGTGTCACGGTTGCTCACTGCAACCTGGACTGAACCGCGGGCCGAGGTGGGGAATATATATAACCACCGCCCTAAGCCATGGGGGTTGGTCCGGATTGCAGAGTCGTGAACATAACAGGGTCAGGATAGGTGAGTGGAGAGGGTACAGGTACTTGCCTATGGTCCGGGATTAGAGAGCATAGAGTAGTCAAGATCCGTAAGCCGTAGTCGAGGATAGGAGAGCGTAGAGTAGTCGGTATCCATAAGCCGTAGTCGAGGATTGGAGAGCGTAGAAGTCCGTTTAGCCAATCCAAGGTTCAGGGATACAAGAAGAGACAGGTAAGGTACAAGCAGGGTCACAACAGGTAAGCGAGATAACGAGAACAGGTACTCAGGCTGCAAGTGAGCACGGTGCATAGAAGGTCTATGCTCAGCGACGCCCAAAGGGTGAATGAGGTTAATATACAGAGGAGTACCAATCAGGGAGAGAAGGGAGGAGACTTCAGACATAGGTAGACCTGTGATAGGCTAAGGCAGGGTGAAGCTCAGGTGTATCCCATCTGAAGTGAGTCCAGGCATAATTGCAGGTTTTGGTCCCTTTAAATCGTGCATGCGCGTGCCGCGCGCGTGCCCGGGGTTGGAGCATGACCTGCCGAGGTGCATGAGAGGACGGGACCCGCCGCGTGCTCCCGGAAGGTGGAGACAGCGCGCTGATGGGACGCGGGCCGACAGAGGAGCGGAGGGAGCGGCTGCGCGAGCCGCCATGATGGCACGCTGGCACCGGCAGGTAGGGAGGTGCGGGCATGGACCGTGCAGTCCTAACAGTACCCCTCCCTCGAGGGGAGACCACCGGGCGACCCAAGGATGGCTTAGAGGGGTATTTGTGGTGAAATTCCCGGCTACAGTAAGTCTAGAGGCATGTACTTGATCCTGGCATATCCACTCCCGTTCGTCTGGACCAAAACCCTTCCAGTGAACCAAGTACTGTAGCTTTCCCCTGGATACCCATGACCTGGACCTCGAACTCCTCTTGACCCTCCACTAGAATGGGACGAGGAGAAATGTTCCTGCGTGTGACAGATATGTCGGGTAGAACGGGTTTCACGAGCGAAACGTGAAAAGCCGAGGGGATTTTCATGGTTGGAGGAAGTTTCAGCCGTAGACCACTGGATTAATTCTCTCCAGAATTGAGAATGGTCCGATGAATCTCAGTGCCAGCTTATGAGAGGGAACAGTTAAACAGAAAAAAGTGTGCAACCCAAAAAACACTAAATCATATTATAGACAATGTCTAATTCATACACCATATAATTATTCCTTAGTGATAAAAGTGAACAACTTATAATCACACAAGGTTCAACCCCACTGTGGAAGTGATAAATATAGTTTAAACCATACAAAACCGTTGGTGTAGCGTCTGCTGCTAAATAAAAGAGTGGCTCAAGACACTCCCACGAACTAAGAGATAAGGACACAAAAAACAGCGCAAAATGCAAATGGTGAAGTATATCAAAAGTATATATTAATAATGAAAAAGGGTGAGTATTCTGCGTACATCAATGTTATGAAATAATCGCATTTACGTGTATAACCACACGAAATTATTACCACACGGCAAACATCAGATGGAACGGTCTGGAGGATGCAGCTCTAGGCAATCTGGTCCTGTAGTCTGGGAATATCGCCTGCGTCCCCCACGATCTCTCACTATGGCAGCAGCATGGAGATGGTATCCGCAGCATCCAGCAAAACCACTCGATCAACAGGTCATATGTCCCGCATTCAGGCACTCAGCCCAAACGATTAGAGTCTCTGGTAGCCGGTAACGTGGATGCACAGTGGTGCACTCTTACTGCGGTCTCAGCAGCTGGTACTCAGCAGTGGTATTCCGTCGGTGAGAGCGCACTGTGATGACGTCACACACGCAGCATACAGCTCCACACGAGCCGGAGCAAATCAATGTAGGCAAGAATCATATAGTAAAAATGCTCAAATGAACATATAATAAAGGCAAATGATATATAAAAGGTACCACAATCGTAACAAAAATAATAATAGTAATCCTACGCGTTTCGAAGCTGAAAAAATGCTTCTTCATCAGGGTTAAATTCACTGCCACTACCTCAGAGCTTATATACATAAGGCTAAATGTTAATTGGTCAAACAATCAGACCAGAGCCAATCAGATAGAGATGCTCAAATTCGAGGGCGTGACAGTGACTTTAGATAATACATATTATAAATTACACACAGGTTTATTCATATAACAATTAATTGTCTGCAAAAGAAATAAGGGAAAAAAGGGGAGAAAAAAACATGATTAAAAACACAGCATGGTTAAAATTGAATTACTGCGATCAATATTTCATGAATAGGTTTAATACATATGGCAGAACCCATAGATTAGGAGAAAAAACTCCAAGTGATATGTATCAATTTACTGCATTGTTCAATGGACATAAATGACCACACATAGCAAAAAATAGTTAACCCTTAACATTCAGATGAGTGGCAACTGACAAAAATGATCCTAAAATCTTAATAAAGGGCCCAAACGTCCAAGTCTTCATTTAACCCTTTAGGGGCCATACAATCCAATTTATGGATCCAAAAGGATTCCTCACTAGAAAGAGCTTTCAATCTATCACCCCCTCTCCTATTAATTGGTACATGTTTAATGCCTATAAAGGTTAAAGAGGAGGGGTCTCTCTGATGATGAGTCAAAAAATGTCTTGAAACGCTATGCTTTTCATAGCCATTTTTAATAATACGAACATGTTCCTGTATTCGGACTTTCAAATTGCATTTAGTCCTCCACACATAGTGTAACCCACATGCACACTCGAGTAGGTACACTATGTAGGTTGAATCACAAGTAATAAAATCATCCACCTGAAAGATCACCTTTGATTTCTTGGAAACAAAGGTCTTACGATTGGAGTGCATAAACTTACAGGCAGAGCACCTAGCACAGTTAAAGTTACCCGTCGGTTTAGTACCAAGCCAGGTTTTACTGTTATTTACATTTGTCATTAGCCCAATGTCACTAGGGGTAAAAGTATTTTTTAAATTAGAAGCCTTCCTATAGATGAATCTCGGCTTTTTGGTCAGATGTTCACATAGAACTGGATCATGACTCAAAATGTCCCAATGTTTAGTGAATACCTTCTCAATGCTCTTGTGAGCTGAGTTAAAGTTAGTTATAAATGCCACATCTGCTTTCTTTATATCCTTTTTGCCTGATTTCTTTCCCTGAATCAGCAGTTCATTACGGTCTATAAGTCGGACCCTTTCGAGTTCCCTTTTAAGATGTTCAGAATTGTATCCTCTCTCAATAAAGCGACCATACAGTTTTTCTGCTTGTATGTTAAAAGTGTCATTATTGCTACAGTTTCTTTTCAGTCTTGTAAACTGGCCCCCGGGATATTCTTGATCCAGGTTTCCTTCTGGTTGCTTGTTGCCATTAATAGATTATTTGTGTCAACATCTTTTAAGAATGTTTCAGTCAACACTTTTCCTTCACATGTGGATATCAATTTAAGGTCTAAATAATTAATCACTCTTTCATCAGTCTGCTGTGTAAAGACCAAATTATAGTCATTCATATTAATGAAAAACAAGAATCGGTTAGCTGATTCGAGGTCCCCATCCCAGACCACCAGGACGTCATCTATGTAGCGTCACCACATGATGATACTACTGGTGAAGGGATTTTCTGTCCAAATGAATTTGTTTTCCCAATCTCCCATATACAGGTTCATGAAGCTAGGGGCAAAACGAGTGCCCATAGCTGTACCGCAAACCTGTATGTAGAACTGGGTGAGAAACATAAAATAATTATGCTTTAGTATGAATTCTATCAATTTCAAAATGAACTCCCTATTTAGGGGATGTAATTGGGGGTCCTGTTTCAAACAAGATTCAATAGTCTCAAGACCTTTGGTGTGGGGATTCTGGGTATACAAGGCTTTAATATCACAAGTTAGCCATCTGTAGCTGTCTTTCCACTCGAAAGACTGGAATAATTTCAAAACTGCAGTAGAGTCTTTAATGTAGGATGGTAATTTGACTACATATGACTGCAAAAAGAAGTCGACGTACTGGGACGCATTCGTAAGTCAAAGACTGAATCCCAGAAACGATAGGTCTCCCTGGAGGATTAACAATACACTTATGAACTTTCGGTAGATGGTAAAAAATAGGTAATCTCGGGAAGGCAGGATAGAGAAAGGAAAATTCAACATTGAAAATTACTGACTGGGCTGTGGTTTGAGTTAAAAGGGTTTTGAACAGAACCTGAAACTCTAGGGTGTGGTCTTTACTTAGTTTGTGATAGAAGGCAGTATCATTTAATAATCTAAGCGCTTCGCCTTCATAATCTTTACGG
This sequence comes from Ascaphus truei, assembly GCF_040206685.1. Classification (NCBI taxonomy): domain Eukaryota; kingdom Metazoa; phylum Chordata; class Amphibia; order Anura; family Ascaphidae; genus Ascaphus; species Ascaphus truei. Next base: position 174,792,570 of record NC_134484.1, read on the forward strand.
TTTTGTAGAACCACCCCACCCCCTTTATCTGCTTGCCTGATAATTAACTCTTTATTATTTTTAAGCATTTTTAAGGCAAGGTTTTCTTTTGCATTAAGGTTCTGTCTAATTTTACCCATATCAAACTCCTGTGTTAAATTATGTAATTCATTATTCACCACTGTGAAAAATGTGTCGATGTGGTGTCCCTTCGATTGTGCTGGGTAAAATTTGGATTGGCTCTTGAAAGGCGTATGCCTAATAACAGGTGCTAAGTTTTGCGTCTGTTGACTTACTTGTGTATTCTGTACTGGTTCTAAAATTAGAGGACCAGACTCCATTTCGCTCTTCAAAAAGTGTCTTTTGAGCGTAAAGTTACGGGTAAACTTATGGAGGTCCTTGAATAACTGGAATGAATTAGGACCACATGTTCGTTAAAAAGTCAATCCTCTACTCAGTACTCTGATTTGATCTTGTGTCAGAATACTGGTAGAGAGATTGAATATACCATTATCTACTGTAGAGAGCCTTCTAGAAAGCTCTCTTTTCTTTTGGATGTTGGCGCCTCCTCTGGTTCCTCGCCTGACAGAGATCTTTTTCTCTGTCTGGCTGGATGGAGATCTAATACATTTTCTTTTTTCTTTGTTTCTTGCCCTAATGGGGGTGCTAATCTTGTTTTCACCATTTCTGAAAAAGAAGGAGATGATTGACTTGGGGAACGTGAATATATATTGCGTTTTGGTATAACCTTAGGAGAGTGTATGTAGGATTCTGTCCTTATTGGAGTATACTCCTTATTACTCTTTTGCTGGTGTTGGTAAGGATTCGATCGGAAATTAGGTTTAAAATCTCTAATATAATTCTTACCTCTATAATTAGGGTTACGGACATGATTGTTATATTGGTGGTGGTAATGTTCACTTCTAGTATTATGACCCCCACCATTGGCATGAAAATTCCCACGTGATTGATCAGGAGGCTTATAATTTTGGTCATGGGGATCCCTCTGTCTAGAGCGAGAGGAGTTTGACTTATCCCTTACATTGGGGACATAGGTTTGACCCACTACTCTCCCTCTTTCCTCTTTTTTGGCCCAGTCCCTTTGTCTGTTGTTAATATAATCTCCTTTATCACGTAGGAATTTATCATGTTTCACTTTTAGGAGCTCCTCTTCCTCATTTTCAAGTTTACACTTGAGATCATGCTCTAATTCGGAACAATCATAACAATTCGGAATTCGGAATTCTAATTCTAATTCGGAACAATCAATAACCAAAGGTTCAAGTGTTGCTATGATCTCAAGAATATCCTTTTCAAGGTTTTTTATCGTACGGCTCCTCTCAAAAATAATCAGTCTCATTAGGTCCATTGAAAAAGCATCTAAAATTCGGTGCCATTCTTGCATGTTGTTTTTTTGAGGACTCGCAAACCTCTTGGAACTCTTTTGCAATCCATATAACTTTGTATGGTCCTTTTTTCAAGCCATAACTTATTCTCTTCTAATAACAGTTTCTCTAAAGTTTTAAAATGATCCTTAACAGATGTTGATACAATTGACTCAGAGGACACATTAACAACCTCTTCAGAAAAGAGGAGATTAGAATGCTCCTCTTGTTTGGCCCTACAATTGGCTAAACTCCACACCATGCTGGAGGAGAGTTGACCGTGTTAACCCTAAGTGTGATTATAAGTTGTTCACTTTTATCACTAAGGAATAATTATATGGTGTATGAATTAGACATTGTCTATAATATGATTTAGTGTTTTTTGGGTTGCGCACTTTTTTCTGTTTAACTGTTCACTTGCTCTTTATTTGTGCTGCACTTTTATTCACTGAGTCACTTAGGGTTAACACAGTTATTCAAGGATCTCCATAAGTTTACCCGTAACTTAACGCTCAAAAGACACTTTTTGAAGAGCGAAATGGAGTCTGGTGTATGTGTGGTCATTTATGTCCATTGAACAATGCAGTAAATTGATACATATCACTTGGAGTTTTTTCTCCTAATCTATGGGCTCTGCCATATGTATTAAACCTATTCATGAAATATTGATCGCAGTAATTCAATTTTAACCATGCTGTGTTTTTAATCATGTTTTTTTCTCCCCTTTTTTCCCTTATTTCTTTTGCAGACAATTAATTGTTATATGAATAAACCTGTGTGTAATTTATAATATGTATTATCTAAAGTCACTGTCACGCCCTCGAATTTGAGCATCTCTATCTGATTGGCTCTGGTCTGATTGTTTGACCAATTATGTATATAAGCTCTGAGGTAGTGGCAGTGAATTTATCCCTGATGAAGAAGCATTTTTTTCAGCTTTGAAATGGGTAGGATTACTATTATCATTTTTGTTACGATTGTGGTACCTTTTATATATCCTTTGCCTTTATTATATGTTCATTTGAGCATTTTTACTATATGATTCTTGCCTACATTGATTTGCTCCGGCTCGTGTGGAGCTGTATGCTGCGCGTGTGACGTCATCACAGTGCGCTCTCACCGACGGAATACCACTGCTGAGTACCAGCTGCTGAGACCGCAGTAAGAGTGCACCACTGTGCATCCACGTTACCGGCTACCAGAGACTCTAATCGTTTGGGCTGAGTGCCTGAATGCGGGACATATGACCTGTTGATCGAGTGGTTTTGCTGGATGCTGCGGATACCATCTCCATGCTGCTGCCATAGTGAGAGATCGTGGGGGACGCAGGCGATATTCCCAGACTACAGGACCAGATTGCCTAGAGCTGCATCCTCCAGACCGTTCCATCTGATGTTTGCCGTGTGGTAATAATTTCGTGTGGTTATACACGTAAATGCGATTATTTCATAACATTGATGTACGCAGAATACTCACCCTTTTTCATTATTAATATATACTTTTGATATACTTCACCATTTGCGTTTTGCGCTGTTTTTTGTGTCTTTATGAGAGGGAACTTTGAGCCAAATATTCTTCGTGGAGAGCCAGACGTTTTGGCCAGGAAGATAATTAGGAGTACCGCGGCGGTGACGATCAGCTTGTTTACTGTGGAGAACAGCGGCCTGTCTTAGGTTGTTTTGGATCTTCTCCCAGGACTGCTGAAGAAGTCGGACCCTGTCCTCCACTGCAGGAACCCCAGAGTTGGGGACAGGAGATGAAAAGAGGTAGGGTGAAATCCATAATTAATGAAGAAGGGAGACTGTTGAGGGGACTCGTTGCGAGAATTGTTGTGCGCAAATTCTGCCCAAGGAAGAAGTTCTGCCCAGTTATCCTGTGCATCCGAGACAAAGCAGCGAATATATTGTTCAAGTGACTGATTGGTCTGCTCGGTTTGCCCATTGGTTTGTGGGTGATAGCAAGAGGAAAACTGTAACTTGATACCCAGTTTTTAACAGAAGGCTCTCCAAAACGTAGACACAAATCGAGACCCCCGATCCAACACTACAGTTAGGGGTGTCCCGTGAAGTCTGAAGATCTCCTTAATGAAGGTTTCGGATAATTTGGCAGCCGATGGTAGTCCTCGAAGAGGGATGAAGTGAGCCTGCTTTGAAAAGCGATCTACCACTACTATACCGTATCTATACCCCTGGATTTGGGCAATTCGACTATGAAGTCCATCGAGAGGTGGCTGCACGGGTGGTCGGGGATGGGAAGGGGCAACAGGAGACCAGGTGGTTTATTGCGGGGTGTCTTGTGCTGGGCACAAGTAGTGCAAGAAGATACAAAGCTCCTAATGTCTTTGCACATGCCAGGCCTCCAGAAGGTGCATTCCAAGAGATCGATGGTCCTCCTAATACCAGGGTGACCTGCCGTCTTGGAAGCGTGACCCCCCCCCCATGACCTGTCTGTGAAAGGTGGGGGGAATGAACAACCATCCTACAGGAACCTGGATGCCCTCAGGGATGGTGTTCTGTGCCTTCATGATCTAAGGAAGAGCGCTGAAGACGTTTGTGGCAAGAATGCACGTCGGGGGCAGGATCGGCTCGGGTTGATCCGGGGTTTTGTCCTCAGTTAAGAACTGCCGGGAGAGTGCATCTGTCTTAATGTTCTTGGAACCCGGGATGTAGGAGATCACGAAGTTAAAGCGGGTGAAGAATAGAGCCCAACGTGTCTGGAGGGATCCTAGGTGGCAAGCCCCTTCAATATAAAGAAGATTTTTATGGTCCGTTGAGATGGTGATAGGGGTTGTGGTACCTTCCAGAAAATGCCTCCATTCCTCCAAGGCCATCTTGTAGCGAGAAGTTCGCGATTACCCACGTTGTAATTTCTCTCAGCGGCAGAAAATCTTTTAGAAAAAAAAGCACATGGATGGAGTCTTGCTTGGGGATCCCTTCTCTGGGAGAGTACTGCCCCATCTCCGACATCGGAGGCACCTAACTCAAGGGTAAAGGGTAGTGCAGGGTTCGGGAGCATGAGGATGGGTGCGGATATGAAGGCCTTATTTAATTTCTCAAAAGCTTCAATAGCTTCGGTAGGCCAGTGAGCCGGATCGGCTCCCTTTTCGGTTAGTGCAGTGATAGGTGCGACTACCATGGAGAAGCCCTGTATAAACCTCCGGGAATAGTTTGAAAAACCCAGGAACCTCTGGACAGCCTTGAGAGATAGTGGTCGTGGCCTTGACTTTATCCGGATCCATCGTCAGGCCAGTACTAGATATGATGTACCCAAGGAACGTGGTGGAGGACCGATGAAACTGGCACTTCTCTAATTTAGCGAAGAGATGATTAGTGCAAAGTCTCTGGAGAACCTGTCTCACATGTTCGGAGTGCTCAAGGACGTTCTTCGAGAAGATCAGTATGTCGTCCAAGTATACGACTACGCATTGGTCGAGTAGATCCCTGAAGATTTCATTCACAATTTCCTGGAACACTGCGGGTGCGTTGCACAAACCGAAGGGCATAACCAAATACTTATAGTGTCCGTTGCGAGTGTTAAACGCCGTCTTCCACTCATCTCCATGACGGATCCTCACCAGGTTGTATGCCCCTCTTAGATCCAGTTTCATGAAGACTGTGGCCACTTGAAGTCTGTCAAATAATTCAGAGATCAGAGGGAGAGGGTAACGGTTCTTAACTGTTATTTTGTTGAACCCCCGATAAGCTATACAGGGTCGGAGAGACCCATCCTTCTTTTTAACGAAGAAGAATCCTGCACCAGCGGGTGAAGAAGATTTTCAGATGAAGCCACTGAGGAGGTTCTCTTGTATATATTGTCTCATGGCCTGAGTCTCTGTTGTGGATAGAGGATAGGAGCAACCACGGGGAATAGAGGCATCGGGCAGGAGGTCGATGGGACAATCAAAAGGGCAGTGGGGTGGCAGTTCTTTGGCTTGACCTTTGTCGAATATGTCCCGGAACTCTTGGTATATCTCAGGTAGAGAATCTCCAGGATCCGGTAGTACTAATTCGGCGAGGGTCTTGAGTGTGTCCAGACATCACTCCTGGCACAGAGTACTCCAACGGATAGGCAAAATACCGGTCCAATCCACCTCCGGGTTGTGTTGTTGGAGCCATGGTAGGCCTAGAATGATATCTGCAGATGGGGAGTGGATAACATCGAGTTGTAAAGTGTCAGAGTGACCGCCGGGGGAGTGATTAAACAGGGGGATAGTTTAAAGGATAATAAAGGCCGGTTGGAGAGGACACCCGTCGATTGCCTCAAGACCCACTGGGCAATCTTTGGGGATTAAAGGTATCTTTTTTCTCTCCACAAATTTCTGGTCGATAAAGTTGCCCCCTGACCCGGAGTCCAGAAAGGCGCGTGTTGTCGTCTTAAAGTTGTCTCCTGACAAGGTGACGGGTATGTGGATCCTGGTAAGAGGTTTGGAGGAGGAATGGGACATGGCTCCCAGTGTAGTTCCCCCAATCTTCACTGGGCGTTGGCTTTTCCCGGCTTTAAGGGGCAGGTAGCGACTAGGTGTCCCTTGTTGCCGCAATACATACAAAGTCCCGAACGTTGTCTCCGCTGTCTCTCTTCGGTAGACAGACGGGTGAGTCCGAGTTGCATGGGTTTCTCCATGCTACGGCTGGGAAATTACCACTGGGGGTAGGATATGGAAGATATGTAGGTGAACGTCGGGAGCGCTTACCTTTCTCAGTCTTCCTTTCTTGGAGGCGCTGATCCATCCAGATACACAGGGCCACTAACTCCTCTAATCCCGACGGACGTTCCAATGATGCCAGTTCGTAGTTGAGGCTATCGGACAGCCCTTGATAGAACAGTTCCAACAATGCTTTGTCATTCCACCCCGTCTCAGTGGCAATTATGCAGAATTCGAGGGCGTAGCGTTCCCCTGGGATATATTTAGAAGAGGCTGCCGTTACCTTCCTTCCTGGAGTGTCAAAAACTCTTCAGAACTCTGCAGTGAATTGGTCCACGTCAGATGTGAGATCAGGTCTTCACTCCCAAATCAGTGAGGTCCAGCCTAGAGTATCGTCCATCAAGAGGGAGAGAATATACGCCACCTTAGAGCGAGGAGAAGGAAAGTCTGCAGGCAGTAATTCAAATTGTATGGAGCATTGGTTTAGGAAACCCCAGCATGTCAACGGATCGCCTCCATAGCGGTTAGGTGTTGGAAGGCGTGGAGACAACCTCGGGGAGAGCGGAGCAGGAATAGATGCCGGTACAGCAGGCGGAAGTGCAGCGGGTTGGAGGGTGGTAACCCGGGTATCCAAATCTCCTTATGATCATTGGAACCCCTCCATCCGTTAATTATTTTGATTCAAATATTCTTTCATCTGTTTAAACATAGATTCAATTCTTTGTAATTGTTGGGCCACCTCAGTGGGGTCAGGTGCGTTGGGCTGAGCATAATATCACAGTTGCTCACAGCAACCTGGACTGAACCATGGGGCCGAGGTGGGGAATACATATAACCACCGCCCTAAGCCACGGGGGTGGGTCCGGATTGGAGAGTCATGAATGTAGCAAGTTCAGGATAGGAGAGTGGAGAGGGTACAGGTACTTGCCTATGGTCCGGGATTAGAGAGCGTAGAGTAGTCAAGATCCATAAGCCGTAGTAGAGGATAGGAGAGCGTAGAGTAGTCGGTATCCGTAAGCCGTAGTCGAGGATTGGAGAGCGTAGAAGTCCGTTTAGCCAAGCCAAGGTTCAGGAATACAAGAAGAGACAGGTAAGGTACAAGCAGGGTCACAACAGGTAAGCGAGATAACGAGAACAGGTACTCAGACTGCAAGTGAGCACGGTGCATAGAAGGTTTATGCTCAGCGACGACCAAAGGGTGAATGACGTTAATATACAGAGGAGTACCAATCAGGGAGAGAAGGGAGGAGACCTCAGACATAGGTAGACCTTTGATAGGCTGAGGCAGGGTGAAGCTCAGGTGTATCCCATCTGAAGTGAGTCCAGGCATTATTGCAGGTTTTGGTCCCTTTAAATCGTGCATGCGTGTCGCGCGCGCGCCTGGGGTTGGAGCGTGACCTGCCGAGGTGCACGCGAGGACGGGACCCGCCGCGCACTCCTGGAAGGTGGAGACAGCACGCTGATGGGACGCGGGCTGACGGAGGAGCGGAGGGAGCGGCCGCGTGAGCCGCCATGATGGGACGCTGGCACCGGCAGGTAGGGAGGTGCGGGCATGGACCGTGCGGTCCTAACAGATGGGAGCTTTGTTGGCCGGAACTCAAGTCAGTACTCGTAAATGTTACAGGAGACTTCCAGATCCATTCATGAAAATAATGGAGAAAAATTCTCATAGGGCAGTAGTTTTGCAAAACTTGTATTCCACGAAATAATATAGGAAATACACTCACATTTCAAAAATATATTGCGCACAATGCACTGAATAGCATGCAATGAGACATCTTATACTGTAGTTGTGCTTCTCTGATATTCTTTGCCATTCAGGAAAGTTCAGATAAGAGTGTAAACCTCTCTGAAATGATCATTAAATCCCTTCCAAATACCCCTTTAATGAAGGTTTGAAAAATTCTATTTGATACAATTTAATCATGAATTATTGCATTATTAGAATCCCGCATACCCTGGCATGTGGGGTGGGTTTTGAAGCCTAGAACCATCATGGTGTGATATGTTCTAGCACAGCAAATTTAGAAGGAGACAGTAGATGAGTAGACCTCCCACCGATCCACCCGAGTCCACCCGAGTCCACCTACAGCCCGGTGTATGTGTAATGCATGATTGGCTCCTACAACTCTGTTCAGCACAGCCCGTTGAGCAATTTCTGCAACTACGGCTTGGATAATTAAGATAAATGTATGTACAGAATTCAGTCCATACAGTTAACATGGAACCCACATGTGCACAAATTAACTTGATATGTGTTCCATACAGTTGACATACCGGTAGATACAGGAGCACAGTGTAAGTCAGGCCTGCACAACATACGGCCTGTGTGTGTGTGTGTGTGTGTGTGTGTGTGTGTGTGTGTGTGTGTGTGTGTGCGCATGTGTGTGTGTGTGTGTGTGTGTGTGTGAAAAAAGGGCTGGTGGGGGGGAAGGTGTGAAAAACGGGCTGTTGGGAGGGTGGGTGTGAAAAACGGGCTTGTGAAAAAAGGGCTGGTGGGGGGTGGGTGTGAAAAACGGGCTGGTGCAGGTGTGGGGGGGTGGGTGTGAAAAACGGGCTGGTGCAGGGGTGGGAGGGGGTGGGTGTGAAAAACGGACTGGTGCAGGGGTGGGGGGGTGTGTGTGAAAAACGGGGTGGGTGTGAAAAATGGGGTGGTGCAGGGGTGGGGGGGTGTTTGTGAAAAACGGCTGGTGCAGGGGTGGGGGGGTGGGTGTGAAAAACGGGCTGGTGCAGGGGTGGGAGGGGGTGGGTGTGAAAAACGGGCTGGTGCAGGGGTGGGGGGGTGTGTGTGAAAAACGGGGTGGGTGTGAAAAATGGGCTGGTGCAGGGGTAGGGGGTTGGTGTGAAAAACGGGCTGGTGGTGGGGGGGGCAAACAGAGTGGTGTGGTGGGGGGAGAAGGGGTGGGGGGAGAGGGTGAGAGGAGGCAGAAGGGAGAGAGGGGGGTGGGCAGAAGGGAGAGAGGGGGCAGAAGGGAGAGAGGGGGGCAGAAGGGAGAGAGAGCGGGGGCAGGAGGGTGAGGGGGGGCAGAGGGGAGAGAGGGGGTAGAAGGGGGACAGGAGAGGGAGAGGGGGGAGAGACAGGAGGCAGAAGGGAGAGAGGAGGCAGAAGGGGAGAAGGGAGAGAGAGGGGAGAAGGGATAGAGAGGGTGGGTGGAAGGAGAGGGTGGGAGAAGGGAGAGGGACGGGGGAAGTTATGAGGAGGGGAGGGGTGAGGTTTGAGGAGGGGGAGATGTAATGTTTTTTTCTGTATCACAATAAGAAAACAGTTAAGTAAAAGTTGCGCGCTAAAATATATTTTTTCGTGGTAGGTGCGCTTTGTGTTCGGGGGGGGGGGGGCTGCTCCTTTCATTTGTCCCTGGCCCCATAATTTCTGTTGACGGCCCTGTGGGTGATGTGAGGTGCAGGGGGAGAGAGGGTAATGGGTGATGTGAGGTACAGGGGGGAGAGGGTGATGGGTGATGGGAGGTACAAGGGGGGAGAGGGTGATGGGTGATGTGAGGTGCAGGGGGAGAGGGTGATGGGTGATGGGAGGTGCAGGGGGTGACTGGAGGTGCAAGGGGGTGATTTGAGGTGCAGGGGGTGATTTGAGATGCATGGGGGGTGATTTGAGGTACAAGGGGGGTGATTTGAGGTGCAATGGGGGTGATTTGAGGTGCAAGGGGGGTGATTTGAGGTGCGAGGGGTGTGATTTGAGGTGCAGGGGGGTCATTGGAGGTGCAAGGGGGGTGATTTGAGTTGCATGGGCGGTGATTTGAGGTGCAAGGGGGGAGAGTGATGTGAGGTGCAAAGGGGGAGATTGATGTGAGGTGCAAGGGGGGAGAGGGATGTGAGGTTCAAAGGGGGAGAGTGATGTGAGGTGCAAGGGGGGAGAGTGATGTGAGGTGCAAGGGGGAGAGTGATGTGAGGTGCATGGGGGGGAGAGGGATGTGAGGTGCAGGGGGGTATGATGTGTGTGCTGTGCAGGGGGGTATAGTGTGTTTGATATGGAGGGGGAGTATTATGTGTGTGGGTGAATGGGAGAGATGGGGGTATGAGAGATAGATGGGGAGTATCGCAAAGGTTGATAGTGAGTGGTTCTGGGGGAGATATGATGATGATGATGAAGGGTGCTGGGGTTGATATGAGGATGATGAGGGGTGCTGGGGCAGATATGAGGATGATGATGATGAGGTGCTGGAGGAGAGATGATGATGGTGATGATGATGATGATGATGATGATGATGATTTTACCCGTGCGGCAGCCCTTCTCACTTTACGAGTTGTGCAGGCCTGGTGTAAGTCATACATTTATTTCTTCTTGATTTAGAAATAACAAGCACAATTATTTCACAGGTGAAACTGTACAATAGATATCCAGAAGAAGATGGCAATTGAAGAAGATTATATTATTTCACAAAGTCTTTGTTCTTTTATATCTAACAACATATTCTAGTTACTATACTCTTCCAGCAAAAACAAAATTATGGGTAAAGTTTAAAACTTTACTGTAAAACTATACATCAATTTAATATTTAAATGTATTGAGTACTGACATTATTGCTTACTAAAATGCAACACTTACTGTAGGGCTTTGGACACAATACAGACCTATCTTGCATAATTTGTTAATTATTGTAAAGTGCTTATTAATTAATAAGATTAGTAAGACCAGTCAAAGGAAGAAGTCTACCAACATTAGGGAAATTAAAAATAGAAGTCTGAACAAAAAATAAATAAAATTTTCCTCAGAGTGATGCACGCTCATAAATTGATAGAAAACATTGTGAAGCCAATTTTAAATGAATGCAGTAAATTGTTCATTGACATCTTATATGTTATGTAACTGATTTGAAACCTTTATGTTACTTAGTTGTTATAGTTAACATTTTCTACTGAAACAGCAATACAAGAAGTATGTCAAAAAGCAAATCATAATAGCTCATGGCTATTTTCCACAAATAAAATACAGTCTATGTCTGTCAGATCTTTGTGAGCATCATGTTTTACATGAACTTCAAGAGCCTTATATTTCATGCTGCTGAGAAACTGTACAGTATGTCTAGATTTCTGAAAAAAATCAGTTTTCCTGTACAAGCTGAAACAAATTATGTTCTGTCTTTAGGTGTGAGGCTACCAATGCAGAAAAGTACATTTTGATAACAGGGTAAAGGTAGAGAAGAACACTTGTCAGTGACACCTTAATAAAAAAACTGTGATTTAAGGATGAATTATAATAGACATGATTTGTTGAGACAGTTTTTGTTACAATACTTGTAATTGCACCAAATATAGATTTTTTGGGTTTCTTTCTCCTTTTATCTTGAAACCTTTTGACAGAAACTCATACCTTAAAGCCCCAAGTGATTTGTGCGTTTCCTAACAATAACAATAGATGGAACACAGTATGTTGTACATATGACACAAAAAATGCAGCTTAGTTTCAAAACAAAATTTTTGAATCTCTAGAAATGCCACATATTTTATACCGCTTTCATAAATGCAAATCTCTTAAGATATATTGAAACCTATTAAGACTCAATATTAAAAAAACGATAGTTTCTTGTGATCGTTTTAATTTACCCTATTCCTTTCATTAATCACATACTGTATAAAAGAAAAATAAGTATAATAATCTTTTTAAACCTGGAAGTGTGTTGCTTTCTTTACAAAAATGCTAAAAAATATTCTAAAGTAGTATACTGTAAGTCTTTGAGGGTTTAGCACTGAAAACTCACATAAGAGAGGGGATCTTAGGCATCGACATCATCTATGGGGTTTAACAGACTGGCGACTGCTTCTTACCTTCAGAGTTGCTGGGTACTGCACAAGAAGACGGGGACCTGTGCAGCTCATCAAAAAGGATGGTAGTGGCTTCTCTTTTTGCCTGATGGCCCAACAGGATTAACTATGCTGGGTACCCTTCAGAAGCAGGGACGACCGCAAGCATTAATCTTTCCCAGCTGTTTATTGTTTTCAGAGCTCCTGACGGTGCTACTGTATTTCTGTGGCACCTAAAAAAGTAACTATTACTACATCTATATATGGAAGATTCAATAAAGACAGTGAAATCAACTGGGTCAGAACACCTCCAGATTAAGTAACTTTATTGGGCACTAGTATACTATTATAGTATATAATATTCTACTATACTATTAACTGTATAAAACACTACAGTACTGTGCTCTTGTGTGTGTTTGTGTGTTTTGTATTTGCCTCGAACTTATTAGAACCCCTTATTTAAACCCCATTAAACTGGTCAGGCATGCATTAATGCACCATCTGCACAAGAATGCGAAGCCCACTAACAAAGATGAACTAGTGAAGGGGATACATAATTACTCAAATGAATGTCTAAGTGAAGAAAAATGCCACAACTACATCAACAATAAAAAATAAATGTGTTGCCGGTAGTTATTGAAAAAACAAATGAATGTCCATAGTTATTATTAAAAGTACAGAAAATAATTATCAGTTGCAATTGTCATAAAATATGTTTTATTTTTTATTCTCATTTAAGGCACTATTATCAAGTTTCTTTGCTTAAAAATCTCATATTGGGCCCAGTACTCTGAATAACATTAGGCAGGACTTCATGAACAGCTGACTAGAATCGACTACTGATGGGGTGAAAATTGTTATTCATATTTGCATATTTGGTAAGAAAATACTGGCTGAGGGAAATGGGCCAGTACTCTAAGTTTTATTCAGACGGGTTACTAGTCACCCAATCTACATGCAGAGTAATAACGGAGTGATAATGGCTTTGTGTATGTATTGCAACCTTTTGTTAGATAGACAAAGCCCAAGTCACAACCAACTCAGACAGGAACGCTCAGTGGAAGGTCCGGGGGTGTTACTATGCTTCATGCTTAATGCTTAATGCAGCTGGTGTGTAAAGACTACAATGCCTGACGGGGAAAGACTGAGTTCAGTATTGTTTTTGCTTTATTCCCAAACTGCATTTTTCTTTGTTTTCATCAAGCTACAGCCATGACCCTGTGCTCTGAAGCATAATACAATTGTTTGGGCAGGACAGGGGGAGGGTAGGATTTGACAAGTTTGACCAAAATGGTGGCTGGAAGGGGCCCGTCAGCTAATGAACATATTACGTTTTTTGTGTGACTACTACTAATACTGAAGTACTAGTAATATATACATGTAATACACAGGTAAGTTACAAACTAATTCCTATATAGTGAAAATTCAAGTAAACACTTCAAACAATTGTATGTTCCTAAAGAAGTATTACAAAAAATAACTACATTATAAAAATATAAAATATTTGTTATATTAAAAATTAACATCTTCCCCACATGAGAGAGAGTAACCAAACGGACAGGCATCCATAGACGGCTACGGGGGGCTTCATTCCCACGCATGCACACTTTGCCCCTAACCATGCTTACACTCGTGGAGGCTAGATGTAGCTAGTGCTACAGAGACATCCCCAGCATGCGGGACTGCTATCTGGAGGGATTTGAACATCGCCCCTGCATACCCTCTCAAGTGGTGCCTGACTGAAAAGGACCTCGTCTAGATCAGGACATATTAAAGATTTACTATATGTAAGTGTTTACTTTTTATTTTTTGTTTCACAATATACTACTCTTACCTTGGTGCGCTCCTGTGTTCTCTTTTTCTTGATCTTCCCCACATGAATACACCCAAATCATAACCCACTACACAATGCTCCCCCTCCACCACCACAACACACTTCACCCGGCAGTAACATACTGTATTCATCCCCTGCCACCCCACAGTAACAGCCTACCAACCCACAACATTAGGACTCTCTGGCTGGCCCTGCCTTCCTAGAATTTAGCTGACTGGCTGTCCCAGTTTAGAAACTGTTGGGGAATGGAATACATTCTTGTATTATTTTCTATACATTAGAATATATGTATTGCATTCAATCTGAAGTTTGTCGTACTTTCAATGGAATGCTACCATACTAAAACTATTTTTTTTATAACAGCCACCTCAGCCAGCACAGCTGCACTTCCTCCGCTGTTTCTACTGTATGTTCAAATGATAATACAAATAAAAACTTGTCAACAGCATCATAATAAAAAGTTACAGCTACTAAATGGCAAATGAGACAGTAATTTTAAAAACACACCTCCATTTCCCACATGGAGATGATGGAGAAGACCCCACGTTTCAGAAAAACAAGGGTCCAGTATGACCACATTCAGGATTCGCATTACCTAAAAGGTATGAAGAGCCGTCCATCAAACAGGTCCTTCAAAAATGTGCACTGCACTACTCTGGACTAGTCCTAAACAGTATATAAACAAAATTTGAATGCACAACTTTGCCATTACTGAACTGGACAGTTGCACCAACACTAAACTACTGAGAACATTTACCAGTTAGAGGTGGCCAACATGAAATCCCAAGCCTGACTCGTACACCCATTTAGTGTGATGGTCACCGCTGGAAAACAAGCCTCTCCAGAGCTTGGGGTGTGGCTACAGATGCTTCTTATTTTGGTTTCGGTTTCTGTGTGTAGTTGTAGACTGCGCATGTGCTGGCTTCAGCAAATTTAAAGAGACTAATATTGTGGAGATAGAAACAATGACAATATAGTGAAGGTAATGCTACTGTAGTTAGTAGGGGGAGCGTAAGTGGACTATATTCATTTTTTGCTAAATTATATGTTACAATGTTGGATATTGTAGTTACGTTATTTTGTTGGATATTGTAGTTTAAGGAACATTCATTTGTTTTTTTACGATTTGTTATTCATAAGAACTTCAACATTATGTTTTTAGCAGAAAAAATAATTATTTATAAATTAAATAAAATATATAGGGAAAAAAGACAAACTCCCACCATCCTTAACTCCCTTCTCCCTTAACACCCTCCCTTTAAACTAGAAAGCCCTCCTCTTGGCTGGTGGATTTGCTGGACTGGGCAGAAACCTCTTCCTCATGTTTGAGCTGGAGAAGGGGTCGGGGTCAGACTTTAGGTGAGAGGTCCTCAACTTTCTTCTCCTCCACCTCCTCATACTGGAGGAATAAGACATGGACATTAATCTGGCTGCAGTTTTAAGAGAAAGTATAGATTATTTAATACACACTATCTTTTCTATAAATTGTATGAAGCAGTAACACAGTAAACTATCTACACTTGATACACTGACAGTACTGAAAACAGCCCTAAGTACAATACATAGACAATGATACTCACGGGATCAGTAAACAAGATCCTCCAGGCCCCATCGTAGTTTTCCTCCCCTCATTCAGTCACCTTGGAGGTCATGGTCCCCACCAAGCTGGGGCCAAGGGGCCATTCTTGCTCCTCCTCGTCACTCAACCTGAGCAGGAGGAGTGTGTTAGCTCAGCCAGTGTCTCTATACAAAACACACAGTAATAGCAACTTTAAACACTAGAGTACATTGTATATATAATTTGAAAACAAATGCACAATGCCATATTCACCCTAACTCTGGTTGGGAAAACTACAATCCACACACCGTCCATCATGTCTCTATATACCCTTGGGAACTTCCATCTCCAGAATGTGGTGATGCTCTGTTGGGTCCCAGCTAGTGTGGCATCCTGTGTCTGACATCTTAGAAATTATTATACATTTCTGACATGAGGGCATTACATTGTTGCTCTTAGTTAACCAAGTACAGTACAGTATAAGGAAAAAGATGGAGGTGTTGATTGACCTTAAAGAAATAGCTGTCTCCATTTTTCTCCTCTCTGGGTGTCTGGGTGTCTCAAAGTGTCTCTATGCCAAAATGATGTCTTATGTTTTAAGATACATTAGAGAAATATCATTTATTTTAAACAATTGCATACCACTGAAAGCAGTTAAAGTGCTGTATAAAAAAAAACCTGTTAAGTTCTTGTGGCGTTCAAAATGCTCACTGCGGGCATGAACAAAAGTATTCAATGTGCCATCTGCTGGACACATGCTGAATTGCAACTAAATAAATATATCCCACAAAATCACGATTCATTTGTCTGCCCAACTGTCAGACCGCGGTGTACAAAGTGTTGCTGCAGGTGGAATCCCACGCCTTGTCATGGTACAAGACCGTAAATCTCGCTTAAGCTGTAGTGAACACCTGGAGGACTAGTGGAAACCACAGTCGGAGCTTGCAGTGGCAGCCACAAGCAGTCAGTCCAGAAACCTGTACAGTACCTCATCTTGATACTGAAAATTGGCTTACATTTCTTTTCTACAGTTTCTAATAACAATATCAACAATCAAATTGTGTGCTCATGTATGTTGCCATATTTATAGTTTATGGAGAAATTCAATCAACTGTGATATGGTCATCTATTTTTTCTGAAAATATTTAGCACACATTGAGTGGAAGGTAATTTAAAACAAAAATCCGAAGGTGAGAATATCTGATGCTGCTTTCATAACCACTCTCACGGCCCAGCAGAGAGTACATTTACCAGAAGGGATTAACGCAGTGTGGGTCGCTACTTCTGAATGGGACTTCTACAGCATTAATCCTAATGGGCAGCCAGAAGTCTGAAGCTTTGAGTTTATTTTTAGCACACAATATTGAAGCATGGGGTGTCCGGAGCTGAACTCCATTCATTTTAAGTCCAGGGACCCCCTGATTCTCGAGATACAGACCTCCGTATTGGCTACCGGTATCTTGGGGCTGTTTAAATATCCCGGTCACGTGGACAGTGATGTAGAAGTTTTACATTTGCAGAAGATATCGGCACACTATACGGAGGACCTGTACCTCTGGAATAAAGGGGTCCCTGGACATGAATTAAAGGTGATTCAGCTCCTGAGACACCGCTTCAATGCTGCATACTAAAAAATAATAATACAAATAGTGAGATTTGCTGTAGGTGCTGTGTGGGGAGAAACAGAGAGACTGCTCCCCCTGATCTCTCTGCACAGCTTTTAGACTGGTTGTGGCCCAGTAGGATTAACGCTGCGGGAATCCCATTCAGAAGCAGGGACCCATGCTGCAGTAATACCTTCAGATCAGCAAGCATTACCGGCTTTGTGGGAGCTGTGGTTGGGCTCCCTTCATCAGCACCTTTCCTCGTACTTACACCAAAAGAAAATTGTGCCAGATATGTATGTACAAATCTTTCTACGATCTCTATTACAGATGTGCACTAATTTTACTGAGGTACGCAAATCAGGAAACATTTGTCATATTTTTGCACTCAAAAATCAGAAATACATGGTTTTGGAAGACAAATCCGCCAAGCATTATAGGTTGATGCAAAAGATCACATGGCCCTTTATATACAGGCACTGGCTGGATCGATTGAGGAGTGTGCTGTTCTGACGATATAGGAAGCGGGAGTATTCCTGGAAGTTACATCAAACGTCGGAGCGCTTGGCGAGGAGATCCAGCACTCCCCGGTAAACAACACGAGGACCATAGGACTGCCGATACACAGTGCCTGTATTCCAAGAGCAGCACCATGGATCAAGTCACCTACAGCTTAACCTTTAAACTTTACTTGTAACAACTTCACAAAGTGTTAGTATTACTTTATGTGTTTATGTCAACACTAAACTTTTTTGTCTATTATTGGACTGCACTATGCCTTTTTCTTTACCTTGAGGTATATCCAGTGTCGTTACCTGCATACCTTTGGAATCCACAAGCCAATACAACATTAAAGAGGCACACAACAGCCAGTGGTTGTAACTGCTTTATTACTTCATATTTCTTGTAAGTAGGCATACATATGAGCCAAGCTCAATTCCACATTCTCATACCTATAGTGCACAGTATACACTATTATTGTTTTCTCTTTTCTGGGATGGTCCTGCTCCTTCTGGATTTTGCAGGAGAAATGTCTCTAATCTCTGTCAGAAAAAACATATATGTAAGTATTGTCATAAATGTTGTCTTATATAAAAAGAATATTTTGTTTCTGAAATGGGGCACTAATACAGTTTCATCTAATGCCATACAACTTCTGATTATACATGTTTCTATAATACAATTGTCAAAAAGAGATAAAATAAATAAGGCGGATGCAACGAGCAAGTTTAGGAGTATTATTTTTTTTGCAGTCAAATAATTAGACTTCTTTTCATCTAGAACAGGGGTGTGCAAACTATTGAAGTTGCGCCCCCTGCTTTGTCCCCCCAGTGCTCGCACCCCCATACCTCATTTTGTGGTGTCAAATGATGTCGCAGGAACATGTGGCATCACGTCGTGACCCCACATCGTCATTTGATGCCGCGTTGCCATGGCGATGGGTCATGTGATATCACGTCGCATGGTCCAGCAGCGTCAGTTGCAATTTTAGTAGTTTAATTTTAATAGTTGTTAAAGTAGTAAATCTAGAAGCTATGAAAATGTTTGTATGTGTTGCATAGCCTCCCATCCACTACGCCTTTCCTGGGCCCTACCAGTGTAAGCCCTGTTAGGTGCAGGCAGTGGTTGGGCTAATTCCTTCAGAAAGGCTCTGTGTGCTTTTGCAGCCTTGGATGAATTAGATGTATCCAATGGCGGGCCTTAGCAACAACCAGAAAGTGTCAGTCTGAAGGGTAAGTACTGATTGGATCGCACACAGGATGTGATGACCTATCAGTATTCAACATGCTCTGTTAAGGGGCAGGGTTACAAACACCGACCCAAAGGCTATAAGTACTGGCACTTTACTTAAATCTGGGTCTCTCTCTGTCAGTTTCTCTCCTCCCTCTGGGAGTGAGCACCCTCTGCCCTCCATCTCAGTAGGAGATGTGAGGAGGAGTCCATCAGTTCTGGTCTGGGCCTCAAGCTTTAACCAGTGCCTTTCACTAAGGGAAGCTGAGGGAAGAATGCACCTATTATGTTTATTCAACCTGCATGCAATAAATATCCAGTTGGACTAGAATCAGTGTTATTCACTGTCTTGCTGAAAGAACAAAGGTGTCAGTATGGACCATCCACTGCTATCACAGAGGATCCATGCTGACTGGAGGTGCTGCACCGATGAATAACTAAGGTAACCTATAAACCTGTCCTGTTCTCACCACAATATTGCGGAGCACTCCTGTTACCACACAGGTACAGCACAACACCTAAGAAGTAGCTAGAGAAGAAGCAGAACCCCAATATCACTGAGGGTGGGGGTACAAGGGCTACATATGTATAAAAATTAAAGTTTTTTTTATAACCAAGTACAGTAGTTAGTACTGACATACAAACACTCATTGCTGATTACAGTAAGTGTAATGCTTTTATAATGTCAAATGACCTATATCATCATCTTATAAATGAAATGTATTTTCTGTATTTTTAAAATGCTTTGATTCAAACTTGTCTAGCTGATGGTAGTAACGTTCAGCAAAGTATTTAATATTTTTTCACATGCATGGATGGAAAGAAATTGCCAGACTTAATAGTGGCTTGTTTAGAACTGCTCTGTTTAGCAAGTTTCTCCGATATCCATATTTATGGTAAAAATAGGTCTCCAAACTGGAATAATACAGAAGTAGCAAAAATCAGTAATTACAGTCATGGGTGCACTGTAATGTGGAGGTACAGAATTAATCCAACTGGACAAGCTCTGAAGAAAAATAATAATATGTAATATATGATAGTCAATGTTTCAGTCCAGAACATTGAGCTTTGTTTAAAAAAAGCTCCACAGGTTTGCTAGAATCAGTCACCATTGTAAATTAAATGCAGATTTTTCTTCACTTTAATGCCTTCTATTAAAATGTATCAACATGAGTACAAGTGCGAGCAAATAATAAATTAGCCACTGTATTAAGATCTAGTAAACGCGATAGGATTTTCTTGATTTAAAAGGCACTTTAGCCAGGTGCCTCACTAAGTACAAACTTCTAAACCAAAGTTCCCAGATAGGATTCCTTAAATTTCAGTAAAGGGTCTCACTGTGGCAAACATATGATGAAGAAATTAAAAAGATTCCGCCTCATCTCATAAATTATTGTTGTAAACCAGACTCTACTTCTGAGTATCTGAAAAAAAGGGCGGCTCACAGCTCAAAACAGAGAGTATAAGGAAAAATATATAATAATGTAAGTATAATGCAGAACAGCAGTTGCTGAGTGTGAGGGGAATTTCAGGCGCTGGGTATGACGATGCGCGGAACACGCCCCCATGCGGCGTGTTCCTTCCTTACCTGTTTACTTTTGATCGCCGCCCTCTAGCTGCGAGTCAAGATCCTGTGTCTTTAAGGATTCTGAATCAAACAACGCCATCTTGCTTCCTGGCAAATCCTGCCCTCTAACTCCTGACAGGAAGTAAGCCTCTCTCTGACTTTCTCATTGCGGAGTGTCCCCTGAGATTGCCTTTGCAACTCTGCTCTATTGCGCATTGCTTCTATTGTGCATGCGCGATCACCTAACATGGCGGCACCCTGATCGGTGGTCCGCCGCAGAGCTTCGACGGCACCAGGCAGTCCGGCAACTCCCCCACCCGCAGCTGACGTAGGAGCCCGACTACATTATTATGGAACTTTTTGTTGCTTGTCAGAGGGTGTGTATTTCAGCAGACTAGGAGAGAGACACACTTTCTTTGCTGTTCTTTCTTTTGGGAATGCTTTTTAAAAATATTTTTTGGTTATTTTATATATTCACTGTCCTCTGCGCAAAAAAAATGTAATTTGGGGGAAAATATCAAATTATAAAGCATGTAGAAAACAATACACACATAAAACAATATATTGTAGAAAGCATTTCTATCTCCAGAAAGGGACAGGGTGGAAAACATGTTTTATTACTATTCATATTCCTGTGAAAACACTACAGATAATATCTAAGAGGATGGAGAGTTCCAATATTTGCAGTATGTGCACAATTTCAGATATGACAAATACATTTAATAGCTTCTTTCATGTTACATGAAAAATAAAAGAATAAATGGTACTTGATAGATTTAGCCTGGTTGATCTGAATTGTATTGTAGTACTGTATCATTAGACAGGACTTGCGGACATGTTTGGATACTCTTGTATCACTTGTCCACTGAAGATATTATGCACTTTAAGTGAAATTGTCCCACCTATTAAAAGAAACAGTACCCCTTAGCAACATATATTGGAGTTACGTATACAAGAAAGAAAAAATAGCCAACCACTACTATTTTATAATGCTTGCTTCATTTTTACTGTCTATATCACATAGCTTTGAAATTGATGCTCACTGACCTAATTGTTAAAAAGCAAGATAAAAAACATCAGAGAATAAATATAATTACTTAAAATATATATTGTGTTTGATAGTGAATATTAACTGGCCAATAAAAGAATGCACACTAAGGGCTAGTTTCGGAAAAATGAATTTCACAATGATGTGTATGAGACCAATAAAATTGGAATACAAATTAAAATGTAAAGGCAATATGGATTTAGTAGGTGGTCTGTGGAACAGGATATTTATGTTAAAATTGGCCTAAAGTATCAAAGAAGATATAACATACTGTAATAATAAAATTAAAAAAAGCTGTGTGAGCTGTGCACGCGCATAGTAAGTGAAACTTCTTTGTGTGTTGTCAGCAACATATAAAGTAACAATATTATTATTACTGCTTAGAGCATGAGTAAATTTGATTGGCGGGGTCATGTTTATTGGCAGCAGTGCAGTGGCAGCAGTACCGGCATCATGGATGTTGAGCAGGGGGGGAGGGAAATAGGCACATCATTCAGGGGCGGTGTTTGGCGCATCACTGGGGTGTGTGTGTCAGTCAGTGTGTGTGTCAGAGTGTGCGTGCGTGTTTCAGTGTGTCAGTCAGTGTGTGTGTGTGTGTGTGTGTGTCTCTTTGTGTGTGATGTGTATGTCTCTCTGTCTTTGCCCTGCCCTCAGCACCCTTGCCCTGCCCTCAGCACCCTTGTTCTGCCCTCAGCACCCTTGTCCTGCCTCAGGGGAGGGGAGATACTCAATGTCACTATCCAGTGCAGCATACCCACTCAGGGGATGGGAGATACTCGGCATCACTGCACAGCCCCGCATGGCAGGGGAGGGGTCAGACAGAGGGGTGTGCTGCTCCATGCACTCTGCCCGGGGGCTGGGTGTAACATTGCATCCGGCCCTGTACACAGTGCAGCCCGTAGTGGGCTCATGGCTCCGGGACCCAGCATATCACAGGAGCCCCCCCTGGGGCAGAGGGTCACACCCGGCCGGGTCACCACACTTCCCCCCCCCCTCCACAAATTCTGCGCACCACCTCCCCCCCCTCCTGAGCTGGGGGGGACATGCGCCCGGCACGGGCATGAGTGACCTGGGCACCGCGCCGATCTCCCGCAAGCAGCGGCTCATGGCAACTCTGTCAGAGGGTGAAGTCGCTTCGCCCACAACGGGTGAGCCAGCCGACTGCGCCCCGGCACTAACCTACTGCTTTATCTGCGGCGGGGGGTCCCCCGCGGGTGAGAGGTGCGGTTACCAGTCCGCTACCCGGGTCACCCTTTCCTCCAGCAGCAGGAGCCCGGCGGGTTGCGCCCGGGTTTGCGCCATGTGCCACCGCTTCCTGCGGGCGCAGTGGGATGCGTTCCAGCCGGAGAAGCACATGTACTGGCTGAAGCGGCCCTACCAGTATGGGGAGGGGGCCCGGGAACACCCGCATGAGTGGAACCCGGAGGGCGGAATGGCGCTACTACCAGCGGCCGTTAGGAGCGTATGGGGGGAACAGAGCTGCTGCCAGCCGCTTCTGCGCATGTGTGGCGTCCGTCAGCGGCGCCATCACAACTGCATGTGCGGCATGGCAGCAGGCGCGGAACATATGTCAGCGGCCATGTGGGGGGTGCGGTGGCCGTTAGGAGCGGCGCCAGCGGCAATCGCCGCCGACCCGCATGTGACAGCAGGCATGTGGGGGGAGCGGGGGGGGGGGAGCCGTGGCGTCACTTACGTTTCACATTTCGTCTCCATCTGTTCAGTTTTGTCCCATCATAACTAGGTGCCACTAAAGAAGTTTCACTTCAAAAAATGTTTTTGTTTCAGCTTAAGTTCATCTATTGACTCTTACTTTCCGACTTTTGTCCTATCAGGCATAATCATCTGCATGTACTGTAGCAATTTGCTTTATTAAGGTAATTAGCAAGAATAAGATGATTGTAAGCAATACAATATTCCCCATGGTGCTAGTTTTACAGTTTTTTTAGAATATGATTAAGAAGGAGCAATTTCAGAAAAGAACAGGGTGACCTGAAGAAAAAGCGAAACATATTTTTTTGCTCTTCATTTTTTTTAAAGTCCATTCTATATCAGTGGGATTAATGAAAACGGAAGTGGTATATATGGTAACTCTTTAAACTGGACTACCTCATTAAGTCTCCCCTCCAGCTGTGTAGAAACTTTGAGTCACAAACCTTCAGGCCAACACAAAGGATGACATTGAGCTAACCTGTAGAACAGACAAAACAAAATTAAAGTACAGTAGGAGCTTTAGGCTCAGTCATTTGAGAAAAATTTGCAGAGAATGATAGTTGCATTTTGTTTTTACTGAATGTAGCTCCACCCATCTACATTATATATTGCAAAAGAATGTGATGTATTTAAAACATGCTTTCTGCTTGTGTTTTGGGGATTTGAATATTAGCAATGCTAGCAGCAACAGAAGTGCCATCACTTGTCTGATTTGTCTAACATAAAGGTATTATACCAATAACATATTGATGGCAGCAGAGGGTTGATGGGAGGTAGTCTAGTGTGAGTGGTGTGGAAGGTTGGTGGGCAGCAGAGGATGAATGGAGGGGACAGAGGAGAGTTAATGGACTGGCTGGGGACAAAAGAGGGTGCAAGAATGATGGATAGCGGAGGGTGAAAGGACATGTGTACCTGCTGTTTTGCTGTGCGTTAATTGCCTCCAGCTCCAGGAATTCTGGGGCAAGAAAACTGTAAATGCAGGACACTCTCATAGAAACTCCATGAGTTGACAAGTCTGATCCCAGTTTTCCTCTGATTTGTCTTCTGGCTATCAACACTGATTGGTGGTACTATATAGTATACTGCCATCAGTAATGCCATCACCCTATGTTAACTGCTGGTACAGTAGATTGTAGATGACTGAATATAGCTCTCTAGTGTTCCACCTCATGACGTAGAGGCCCATATTCAACAACTACATCATCAAAGGGCAGAAAAGACCAGAATCTGTAAGAACTTCCCTGCGGAGACAAGGAGAGAGCTTTTCTCTTTAGGACTCCTCTGCACAGATACAGTATTACAGACTGTCCTACCCGGGACAATTAACAGTGCTTTAATCCTCCCAGGTTTCAAAATTTACTGTTTCGGGGGGCCACGGAGGCAGACAAGATTACTACATCTGTATATACAGTTCATGCTCAATCTTTTCCTTAAACAACACATGATGAGATTCCTGTGCATAAAACTGAACACTCTGCTTTTTTTCCTGACAGAGCTATGGAGCAATTGAAAGAAACAGTTGATTTTACGTATAATTGGTCAGTATATCGAGTTACCTGGTGAAAAACTTTTATTCTTTATTAAACATTAAAGTAATCTAAATGTGTTAAAGGTAAATAACTGCATTGGTAATTTCTTTACATTTGATTTACAGTAGACATTGCACCTTAATATCAGATGGTAGTCTCAAGGGGCCAAGGCTGATGTATGGAACGCATAACATCAGCCACGGAGCTACCCATATGCTTTGTTAAGGATGTGGGTTTTAAGATGGGTCTTAAAGGTGGATAGAGGGTGCAAGACACATATTGAGGGGAAGGGCATAAATGAAGAGAATATATACATACAGTACTGTACCGATGTAGCCAGCATTGTTGCACTCGCTTTCATGCCCCTGTGGGTGAAATAGGGCAATAGCCCTGCCTCCTTCTCATGCGTGGCTGATTAGAAACAATGGCTGCTTCTCACACTGGTGTATTGTGTGTATCCTGCTGCAATGCATCAGTGGGAGTAGTAATGTTGGCTAAATCTGTAGTATGACACAACTAGGATTCAACATGGGTATGTGAACAAGAAACCATAATTTAGGGTGCAAGCTTGTATTCTGGAATAAAATACATTTGAAAGAAAAGACACTGATATTTTGTGACCTGCTAAGGTGAGTCAGTGATTAAAGACCAGGAGACAGGTAGTAGATTCAGTTTTTACTCTCTTGCTTCTATTCTCTTCTGTCTCAGACATATTTACAAAAGATTTAAATGAATTTGTAATTATATATGTAACGGTGTTTCCCTGGGCCCTTCTGATCCTGACCCCCATATGTGAAAAACTGTCCCAGTTACATGTCTGTGTAGTGTGGTGCACCTGCTGGCTCACAGGACTCCTGAGTCTCCCGCTCGTTGGTAATGGGGATATCACCATGACAGGCGTCTGAGGTAGTGTGCTGAGTCCTACTCACATTTGGTACAGCGCCTACATCCCATCCAGATCCCCACGATAGCAGGGAGGAGTGTCTGAAAGGGAACTCCTGGGTGCACCTTCTCCCTGAGTAACTCCACTCACAAGCAAGAAGGGTCTTTTCATGGGCATCTTTATTAGCATGTTGTGTGGCAGACTGCCCATCACAGCGGCCGACACTTAGTCGCACATCTTGTAGTGACACTCCATTCAGAAGGTTCCTCCTGACTAGTTAATCAAGTTGTCTTTCCACCTCTCCCCTAAGGGAGACCACCAGCTGTGCCAGAGCCATGGGCACAGTGTGTAATCCGATTGTCCCTTTGCCACTCTGACAGACTTGAATTGCTGCAGACACTTAGGATGAACACCTTGAACTCACTCCAACTGTGAACCACACTAACTTTAGGAAGTGCTGTGCAATATATAGGCTCCAGAAAGACCCACCTCAGTGTCACTAACAGTGGACACAAAGCATGCTGTCACTTCCTTTGCTACATATGACACATCACAGGGTTTGAGGGCAAACCTCCATGATAACTACTGGCAACCCTGCCTTCTTACCAGGAGTTACTGCTCAGTATGAGAGATCTGTACACCAATTTTACACATGGCTACACATACTTTTACCTTCTTCTGACTTTAATACATCTAATTGTATAGTAACTGTATCTGACATAAATTTATCTTGTACAAACATGGTGGCCCCTGACATTAAAACAAACTTTTCAGCACAACATCTTTAAAGTAGTTGGCAAGGCGCATTACACCTATCTACAACCAATGAGTATGTATATTTATGAGACCAGTAAGAAAGGTTATTGACAAGCATGCTAGCAAATTCCACCTTAAACACTGTAATACAGTACATTATTGTATACTGATAGAAAATCCCTATCTGAGTTGAATCAAGACAAACTGCAATCATTAAATTGTCAGAAAAAGTGGCATACATTGTTGTTTCAAGCTTACTTTATGTATAAAGAGAAAATAAGTAGATTAAGTGTATTATATTTAGACACTTAATTAAAAATCTAATCCAATGTTTGTCCCAAATGGTCAACAGATGAATTGACAAGGAAAAATGACTCCAGACCTACATTTGATAACATACATTCTGGAAAGAAACTAAAAATAACCACGTATTTTTCAATATTTTTTCATTTTTCTAACTTATTTTTAGCTTACATTTTGCTCAGATTTAAAAGTGTGTTTCAAAGTTTCCCTCTATTTTTACTTTTTTTTTATGTAGCCGGGATCCCCTTTTTCACCCTTGGTATGGGGGAGGGGGGGGCGCATAGAGAGAGTACTCCAGTAGGGAGGCTCTGCGTCATGCAAGACGCCATGTTCTGGTTGGCATCCGTAAGATCTGACCTCGCCAGAGGTTGCGCTTGCGCAGATTTGTTTTTGCCAAAACCCGCGAAGGAGGAGAGTTCTAATTGGAGGGAGGTAGCGAGACACTTGTCCCAGTAGCACCCGCGAGACCCCATGATAGGATTGAGCCAATGGGTTGAGTTCTGGAGGAGGAAAGGGAGATGGTTGCGCGCACGTTGGGTCAGAGCTGGGAGGAGAGGAGATGGAGCTTCGGTGCAGGGGAGGTTTACCGCCCCTGCGTAGGCCACATACCCCATGCCCAGTTAGGCCCTGAGTCCCAGTAGAGACAAGCCGAGCTAGGGACCGCCATAGCGAGGTTCCAGATTCCCGTTAGTACCATACGATCGGAGCTGGGCTGTTCTAATTGGTGGGAGGTCTGGGCTCAGACCCCGCTAAGCAACCACGGGTGTCCGGGTGGGATCGCCCTGGATACCCATGTGGGTGTGCGGACGACATCTACTTCGTACGGAGCCTTTGTGAAGATTGTAGCGGTACCCGGTATCGGAGTACCCGGCAGGTATTTCTACAAGTGCACCAACGGTACCCTCAATTCATTCGGGACACAGTGGCTGCGCAGTCACACTCATATATATACACATACATACTGTAGGGAGATAGGACTTATCCCTTGGGGATTGGACACGGGGTGGGATCACCCGGTGGAGGGATACGGGAGGGTTGGCGTCTGCCGTGACGCGAATAGAGTGTCTCCGCTCGGGAGGGCCGTTGACCTGTATATGTATAAGAATATTCCTGCAAGTAAAGTCGATTGGTTAAGTTATTCTGCCGTGTGTTGGTATTTACTGTGTATACGTCCTGCGAAGACCCACTCCCCCTCTGGCGGGAGCTGTCGCAGCTGGAGGCACTGCACCCCTTATAATCATTACGCGCGTACCCCAGGCTCTCCGTGGCAGAGACTTAGGCCCTGCGAGCCTACAGGTGATACAGCATATCGTAGCTGCCTGCGTTCTATAGGAAGCAGGGCTACATTTAGAAGATAGGAAAGTCTGGATTTTGAACCTACAATTCTATCTGTCTACAGATGTATTTAAGGTTCTTGCAACTGCTCATAATGCAGAATATCACGTTATAACGCAAAATAGCACCAATTATCCCTAGGATTCAATGGTATTAATAAAGCAGAATAACTCAGACTATCCCACCATAATGTGCCAAGGAGTGCAATAACCTTGGCTACATCTTTATCTATCTATCAATATTACAAACATTTATATACGCTGCACAAATTGTGCAAAAAAAAAAGTGTGTGTGCCGAGCACGCACATTTTAAGTAAAAATGATTTGTCTTTTGTCACTGTTTTGTCAGAAATTGTATTTGTGATGGTGATCTTTTTAATTCAAAATCAGAACACCATTTCAGTAACAAAATGCAAAGAAGTTTGACTTAGGCCACAGGCATGGTCAGCGCTTAGACGCTGACCCGCGCTGAGCCGCACTCACGCTTGCCAGTGAGCCCCTGCAGCCGCAATGAGAGCGGCTTTAGCAGGGGCTCGCGCACGCTTCCCCAGGCATGCGGAGGCGTAGCCGGCAAAATTCTTTTAGTTTAAGCGCTCACGAGAGCGTAGGGCCGGTCACATGAGCGGTTCACCCAATGAGGGCAAACCTGTTCCGTGACATCAATGGCCCGCCCCCAGACACGCCCCCTCAGCCTCCGCGCGCATCCGCACGGCTGGAGTCTTTCTGGACTTGGCCTTAGACACACACCTCCTGTTTTAGCTATTTGCACTTCTAAATTTATACTAACTCTGAAACCTCATATGTGTGTGTCTCAGTGTCTCAGTGTCTCAGTGTCTCAGTGTCTCAGTGTCTCAGTGTCTCAGTGTCTCAGTGTCTGTCTGTGTTTCTGTCTGTGTGTGTCTGTGTGTCTGTGTCTGTGTGTCTGTGTCTGTGTGTGTGTGTGTTTCTGTGTGTGTCTCTCTGTGTGTGTGTTTGTGTCTCTGTGTGCGGTGTCCCCGTTTTCCAAATTGTGGCGGGGTTGCTGCTGCTCCTGTGTATGTGCGCTGCTGTGCATGAACGCTGAGCCGCACTTCTTTATGTATAATAACTGTGAATTCCTTGTGTGTGTGTGTGTGTATGGTGTCTCTGTTTTCCATAGTGTTGTGGGGGTGCTGCTGCTCCTGTGCATGCTCGTGGCCCGGTGACTATTGCGCATGCGACAGCCTCTTTTGCCCACAGTGTCGTACGCCGACGACCTCTTTTGCCCAAAATGATGTCACTTCTGATACTCTACTTCCGTCACCATGAAGGTAATTTGTGTCTGCAAAGAAGTTGCACTTCAAAAAAACGAATCCATGTTACAATTTTAAATGCTGTGATCTAATTCAATGTACTTTTGTGAAAACAAAACCCTGAACATTTTTTGTGAACTCATATCCAGCGGCGGATTTCCCATTAGGCCCAATAGGCCCGGGCCTAGGGTGGCAACATTTTGGGGCAGCAAATTTCCTTTTTTTTTTTCCCATATACAGTGGCCCACTCCCTTCCCAATTTATTGCCTAGGGAGAGCTTGGGGCCTCTGTAAAGTTCTTACCCTCTTTCCTGCTGATAAAGAAAGGTACTAATGCTGTATATACTTGCTGGCTCAGCGAGATCTGGGCCTCCGCTAACTGGGAGCCTGGGATAACAATATGTACTTGGCAGCGCCTCCACTTACCCAGGATCCCCAATAAGTAAGATTTCCCTGGGCAAGAATAATGATAATAATCCACAACGTTGTAACCTTTTTCTATTACGTGAATGCAAAACATGAACATACACACATCACGCATATAACCACAGTGTGTGTATGTGTATATATATATATATATATATATATATATATATATATATATATATATATATATATATATATATATATATATAGCAACTCAATAGTCAGATACCCGTGGCCTGGCCACACTGCACCCTGGAGTAATGTCCCCTTCCACCACCGCGTGTACCCCACACCGTGTCAAATGTACTGGACCAGTCCCTTATGTACTGGACCATGGCCATGCCCCCTATGATGTAGATGTGGCGTAAAAGTACAGGCATGGAGGTATTCTGGCAGCACACATTCTCCAGCCAGAAGCAGAGACACCGTCAAAATGTGAGCTTGAGATTGCCAGTGCCTAAATCATTCATATTGCCTTTTTGCACTATTGTGCTACTAGACTAAGGAACTAGTGTTTGGACTGCTTTAATTGGTTCCCCAGCGGGAATCTTAGCTGTGTGCTTACTGCAATCACTGCATTTGTACTTTTGCTCTTGCTACTACCTATAGTAGCTACTTGGTGCATATGAGCTTATTCTCATACAGGATTTCTGGTTGCATGTGTTTATCAGTTTTGGTGCTCTTGCTACTACTACCTGTACCCTGCTGGGTGCATATCTGCTTATTCTCATAAAGACTTTGTGGTTGCAATTGTTTATCAGTTTTGTTTTTAGGAGGCGAGGATAAAGGGTGAGGGAAGTAACTATGGTCTAATAGATCACAGGGAATGGGCCAAAAGAAGGGGTCCATCCCCAAAATGTTTGCCCCCCTCATTTGCCTTTATTCTCCCTTTTGCTTACACCCCTTCCTGACCCCGCTCCCTCACCCCCCTCCCTCCTTCTGTTTTCCCTCTCCCTTCCTTACCATACTTCTTGTCCTCCTATTCATGTGTTTTTCCCCTTAGGTGCCTTTCTCACACCTTGAGCCATTGCCTTCCCCCTCCCCTTATTTTGGCTATCACTTTGCATCAGTGTCTGTATGTGATTATTTTTTATTTGTTCATTAAATTTCTTTTTTTGCTTATTTCTTGACTATTCTCTCATTGAGAGCTGGGATCTACTTATATAGTTACATTGATCCATGTGGACCCAAAAACTCTGCTGTCTACGTTTATGTATAGAATCAGATGACCTTTGTACACGTAACATTACATGTCCCATAATATCAATGATGTTGTAAGGTCCTTCCCAATTTGCTTACCATGGACCTATTTTTCAGAATGTTTTTATCATTACCCTTAACAAACTTTGAAAAATCAGGCAGAATCATCTTTTACATTTTAGATGCAACATATGCAAAATAGTTTCAAGAATATTTTGGAGCAATTGCAACCATTGATTTTTGTAGCAATAGCATATTTCTGTGGAGTGGACAGAAATGGTTCAAATGGAAAGTTTAGTGGCATTTTCCTACCCGCCATACAGTAGGTTCAAAAGGTGTGTACTGAGTTGCAGAATAACTTGTACAAATAATGCTCATTAGAACAGCAGGTAATACTTCTACCCATGTGGTACCTATCTCAAGCAACATTTTTGCAATTCTTGATTTTAAAGTCCTTTTCATGCGCTCTACAATACCCGCTGATTGGGAAATGATAAGTGTGGTGATAGGGGGTTAATCGGGCCATTAATAAAGGCATTATACCTGGCTGATTAACCCTCAATCGCGTTGGGACAAAAGGGGTTAATTGTATGTGCACTACACTGACATGTTTTCCACTGCACCATCTTTATTGTCACCATTTTGCAGCTCAGTTCATAGCTGCAGTGAGAAAAATATGTAAACTGTGCCAATTGGTTTTGCGACACAAGGGGGAGCTGCTAGCGCTAAACCCAGCGCTGATTGAATAAGCGTGGCTAAGTATGGGTGGCCGCTTTGAATTATAGGGATCAATTTCTAACCGCTGGACCTCTCAACTGCAAGGTTAATTGGATAAGTGGTTTGCGGTTTAGCTGAAGTGGTTTTCTGTCACAAAGTAACAGTCATCTTGTTAGCTCCTTAACTTGAAGGGGAACACCGCATATTGTCGTGGGAAGTATGTTAAACCGCAGACCACATCACAGCCCCATTCAATTAAGTAGCTTACTCACACTAGGAGTGAGCTAGCACTCTAATTTTTGGAGTGCAGCAAGGAAGTAAGAAACCATACACCTACATATAAGGTTTATAATAGTTGCACAAGCTGAACATACTTTTATTAATAAACTGTATTGTACTGATGGTTTTAAATGTCATGGCAGGAAAATGTTTTCTGTCAGCCCGGAAAAAAATCCTTTAGCATGCAAATATGTTAAGGGTGAATGAGCTGAGGGATTTTTCATCTCCGTACTTCAGAGGCACCCTGCAGAGTTGGGGCCTCATGTATATGAGAAGTCCGAAGTTGAAAAGCCTTAGCAATCCTAGGTGTTAGGATGGCTGGAATATTGTAAGTGCCAGATACCAGAGTAAAGTATGGGTACTTCACACTTGGTGGCCAAACCCCAGACTTACTGTCCCAGATAAGGGGTTGGCCCCGGTATGCTAAGGAGCTCAGGTGTGATGTTGACACATGCTCTGTGCAAACTGGGAGACAACTCCTGCCCTTTCTGCAAAGTACTGGCAAGTCGGGGATAGGTGGGGAAAATTATTCCCACGAGAGGAGTAGGTGCATATGTTAGGTATAGGACCCTTAATCCTATAAAAAAATGCCTGCAGCTCTGTCCCAGTCAGATTCACCTGATTCATCCAAGATGTTACCAAGTTTCAGCGTCAGCGGTTCCAGAGTGTGAGGGGTTAACCAACATCATAACGAAGATTTGCCCCCTCTTCTGGAATTCGTTAGAGCTAAGGGTTCTCGAACAAACCCTGTAAGAACTGAACGAACTTCGTCCCCTTGGCGGAGATATAGGGGTGGCAACTTATGCTCCTAGCCAGGAACTATTACCCGGATCAAATTGCATACCCACTTGCATGCGTGCAGACCCCAATGACTTTGTTTAGTTCCAAAGACATTGTTTTCATTTCCCCATCCCAGTAAGTGTTTTATTAAGTGTATATTGTGAAGATTTGTGTGTTTGTCTGAAAATAAATAAATTACAATTTATTTTACTCATCATGTGTGCTCAGAGCAGAATCCCGGTATTAATGTGTAGATACAGTAAGACCTGGTCTACCGTGACAATTAGGAACATGACATCTTTGTTCAATCCCCAAAATGTCACATGTAGCTTTCATAACCTGACCTGTGAAATGAATACACCTATTTGACTATTTGATTTAAGAATGTGTAGGAAACCCCATCTGGAAAAAACATGAACCCATAACACTCGTGCTGTAGTAATTGCATCGTCTTTTCTGACTGGAATGCATTCCATCCACTTTGAAAAGACATCTACGACAATAAAAGCATATTTTAACCCATTCTTCCATAAGGGCAAGGAGCCAATGTAATAAATTTTCAATGTGGACCATAGGCCATATGCGGGTGCAATACGTTGAAGAGGTGTTTTTGTCCTTTGAGCCTTGGATTTATTTGTACACAAATAAGACATGATTGTACCACATGTTTCACTGTATCCTCCATTTTATCCCAAAAGATTTTTGCTTTAAGTACTTCCAAAAGTCTCTGTTGTTCTATGTGACCCAAACTTTCATGATTGTAATGAGTAAAAAATACCTTTACATGTTTTGGGACTGAGATGCAGATCCTCCTTATGGTCATGATTTAAAGTCTCATTCTTATGAATAAAAGGCTGTAAATCAACCCGAGAAATGAAACAGATCCTTTGCCTGTTCCTCTGTAAAGGAAAGGAATTGTGTATCTTTGTGTCTAACTGTGGCTATTGAACTAGTCTCTCCTGTTAAAGCTGCTTCCTTAGCCAAAGAGTCAACTATTGCATTCCCTTCAGTGAGAAAAACTTGTCCTTTCTTATGTGCTGGAATAATGTCTGCAATTGAACCCATTGCTTCTTCTGGTAATCTGTACTGGCATTGAGCAGGACTATCTTGTTCCTTTTCATCAACAATTACATCTTTAAATCTGTCACAATCATTTTTTTTCCAGTGCCCACAATTTTGGAAAAGTTTGCACAACCTGCTAGAGACAAAAATTATCATTTATTTCAGGCAGTTGAAACTCACCAATCCATCCTCTTTTTTTGCATTACATCCGTACCAATGATATTTTCAACACCTTCACTAAACAACGAAAAAAAGGTAGTGCTAATTTGAATCACCTGGAAATGGCCAGCAGCCTGGGATATAACTCTGACACCCAAGGTCAGATATGGAAAGAAGGGGAAGTATATCTATGGCGCTTGGCCCCAAGGTGTACTAAATAGAAAAAGGATATATACAACCAGATGGAGGGTGATATCCACTTGGGCTCTCCTCGTGTCGACGATCAATCATGTAAAAGATATAAAAACAAACATAGTGTAATACAGTAACTAACAAAAACATAAAACACCACTAACAAATACTAAGACAAACAAATGCTGAGACAAACAGATGACTGGAATAAGTAAAAGGCATTTAATACAACAACCGTTGTTCAATAAAAATAAAAACACACAATAATGAAAGTCCCAATGGTATCCTGTAATTGGCTGAAATGCCCGCTTACCGGAGCCTAGATGGTAATTAGCAGTGGATAATCGGAGAGTATCCCCTCTCATAGAACGCTGATGCAGCTCCTGCATGTCTCTCTGGCGTCTGCCACTTGTAGCCATGTGGAGTCAGAAGAGTCAGTAGATGGAGCGTCCATCCACGCTGTCACAAGGGCAGGAGAAGCAGTCTGAATGCCTTGCCTCCGTCCTCCATTGTATGGACATGCGCAGAAATGCCAGGCGTCAGGAGAGTCTAGCCGCAGAATCACCAGCTCCTCACGGTGGCGTGGGGAGCTAATGGCGGCAAATTCAAAGATGCTTCAGTGAAGAAGCAGCACAGCACGGCTTGCGGGGAACAGGACAGCTGATGGAACGCACAGTGATACCAGGGACCACCCTACGCGTTTCTGAAAACTGCGCTTCCTTCCTCAGGGGTAAAAAAGTAGTTTTTACTCCAGAAGGATTTGGAGAGACTGGAAACTTGGGCAGGTAAATGGCAGTTGAGGTTTAATACAGATAAATGCAAGGTTATGCATTTGGGAATCAGGCATGACGTCATCGCGTTGACGTCGTGGAGGAGGAAGTAACGGGTGAGATCATTCTGTATGCGGTGGTAGTCACTGGTTGCTTATTGTATTAGATATGTTTATATTGGGCGCAGTTCACTATATACTGTTTGTATCTGCCCTGCAATCTATCTTTGAGCATACCGCTGAGAATTTTGACCTAATGGTTTGCCTTACGGCATAGGTCTGCTTACATTGCATTGCACTCCACCCTGAGTTAAAGAGACATGATGGGTATTTGTATTTTGACATCAATTCACTGACTTTGTCTCACTTACTACGATCCATTCACCTGGTTCAGGGATCTATATTGAAAATAATTTGGATGTATCCATTGTTATCCCTGGACTGGTTGTCACCCGTTATATATATGTTTTAATTGTTTTTATGATAGCTTTGAGTATGTGTTATGTATTATGTGTTATCTTGGTTTATTAATAAAATATTTATTATTTTTGCCATTTGGCTTTTAGTGGCAATTGCCCTCCCACAGTGCTGGGAGCGATTGCTTATCTTTACCTTCACAGCCAATTAAGTTACTCATATAGTGGGAATACCCTGCTGACTATTCCTAGCTTTGTTGTGCAGCTAATGAGGATCTTTCAAGAGGACTCTTTTTCTCCTTACGTGTTTATTTTTTTACGTGTCAGCATTATCCTCTTTGCACCAGCAGGAATTACACTATACCTTATGATCATACTTATATTATGGTGAGCGGTATCTCACAAGTTATGTATATATGCATTTGGGAAGCAAGAATAAACAAGCAACTTACAAATGAAATGGGTATAAATTAGGGGAATCCTTGATGGAGAAGGATTTAGGAGTGCATGTAGACAGCAGGCTTACCAATAGTGTCCAAAGTCATGCAGTAGCTGCAAAGGCAAACAAGATCTTATCTTGCATTAAACGGGCACTGGATGGAAGGGAAGTAAACATAATTATGCCCCTTTTATAAAGCATTAGTAAGACCACACCTTGAATATGGAGTACAATTTTGTGCACCACTCCTTAGAAAATACATTATGGAACTAGAGAGAGTGCAGAGAAGAGCCACCAAATGAATAAAGGGGATAGGCAATTAAATTTATGAGGAGAGGCTAGCCAAGTTAAATTTATTTACATTAGAAAAGTGGCATCTATGTGGGGATATGAGAACTATATACAAATATATTCGGGGACAGTGCAAGGAGCTTTCAAAATAACTATTCACCCCAAGGACAGTACAAAGGATTTGGGTCATCACTTAAGGTTGGAAGAAATTAGATTTCACCAGCAACAAAGGAAAGGGTTCTCTACAGTAAGGGCAGTTAAAATGTGAAATTCATTACCCTATGGAGACTGTGATGGCAGATACAATAGATTTGTTCAAAAAAGGGTTGGACATCTTTTTAGAAAGGAAAGGTATACAGGGATATACCAAATAAGTAAACATGAGAAGAATGATGATCCAGTGAGTAATCTGCTTGCCAATTCTTGGAGTCAGGAAGGAATTTATCCTTCCCCTTTTGAGATCATTGAATGATATGTCACTGGGTTTTTTGTTTGCCTTCCTCTGGATCAATATACTCTAAGTACAGGTATAGGATAAAATATCTGTTGTCTAAATTAGCATAGGTTGAACTTGATGGATGCATGTCTTTTTTTCAACCTCATTCTATGTAACTATGTAACTGCTAAAGTTAAGAGATCCAGATATTTGAATTTTTTTATTTGGGATATGGATTTTTCATACATTTTATCTTCTATATACTCTCTAAATAGTAATAATTTTCACTGGAACTTCACATTTAACTCTAATTATCAAAATGTTCACTATTTAGATTTATTATTATATATTGATCTTCCCTCTAATATTCAAACAGGTATTTTCTGCAAACCAAATTCACGCAATAACTTTTTAAAAGTGGACAGCTGTCATCCAAGACCTGTACTTAATGGTATTCCTACGGGGCAATTTATGAGATTGAAGAGAAATTGTTAAAATCACGAGAATTTCCTAACTCAATCTTGGGACCTTTAGGACAGATTTAGGAAAAGAGGTTATCAGATACAAGTTCTCGATCAGGATTTTGAAGAAGTGACACTAATGGATAGATTATCTTTATTAAGGCAGTCTAGGAGAGAGAGGAGTTAAGGGATACTGCACTCTTTAATGCCCATTATAAAAGACAAAATAACCAAATCAAATAATCATAGAGCAACATTGGGATATCCTGACTTTGGATCCTGTTTTAAGGTCGTATACTTTTTCTGGTCCCAATTTTGAATTTGGATGGGCCAAAACCATGGCAAATTATGTTTGAGTCAATTTAGTTCTGAGGACTCTATAGAGATGTCTAGTCTCCAAAAAGGATCATATAAATGTTGTTGCTGTAAAATGTTTTCCTTTATGAGACTCTCTGTGTGCTTTAGTTATGAAGTAGGGCAAAAGAACAATAAGGCAAAGTCTATCATTAATTGAAATACCAAATACAGTGGTGGCCGCCTTTAGCCTCCTGCGGCCTTTTCCCCGCGATTTTAAAAATCGCGGGCAGATGCGGGCCATTTTCGTCAGTTTTGGGTGCCTGCAGACACTTTCATTATCTAGCGCTAAGCGCTTTCATTGTCTAGCGCTATTAGCGCTATCTGGTGATTTCGAGCCGCACGGAAAAGTCCGTGAGAGACGGGTGAGAGACGGAAAACATCCCCGAATTTTTTCGGGGATGTTGGAGGTTAAAAGGGGCCGCGACAGTAGTTCATCAATCTACATACCTGTGGGTGTGGAAGACAATACGTGGGACGCACTGTGAGGACCCTTAAGATTAGGATCATGGAAAATGTACGGCTAATAAGGAAATGTGATTTAAATCAGCCAGTTTCAAAACGTTTTAATATGTGTAGACAAAGCAATATTCACAAAGGTACCGGTATGGGGATCAAGCATATATCACCCCCAATTAGAGATGGTGATATAATCTATTAATTCTATCACTGTGAGGCTTACTGGATCTACAGTTTAAAGACCCGTGTTTTACTGCTCACAATACTGACTAGGCTTCAGCCATTTCTTTTAGATATAAACATATTCTTTAAGGATTTCAAGGTGCATGTTGACTCGCAAATTACCAGAATAAAAGAATAAACTGCAACATGATACAACTCTGTGTTACAAATGATCAGATAATTGTGAATATGTCGCTATTTATACTCACACTTTGTACATTTTAATCAAGCATAAATGGATACATCTAAGATTCTTTAGGATCCACTTTTCAAAATCTCCAAACAACCTCCGAAAAATAAAACAGAAGAAAACACAATAGTGTAAGGTACTTGCCACCAATTTCTGGTTATGTGTGTTTTTCAACTTGGGGCTTGCCAGTAGGAGAAGAGTGTAATGAGTTTCCAAATACACATATGCTAATTAGATGTATCATATTCTATGTCAATATGTCTCCCTTTTTCATCTTTTTATAGCATCCAGATCAGCGCTATAGATGCACAAAACATTTGCACGGGATTGTGAATCGCACTGAACACACATTTTCTTTTATAATACATGGAAAAAATGATGGTTCAGAGTTTGCAAACCATTCTCCATGACTTAATAAGAAGAAATTCCACACCCTGAAATAGGGTTATGAGGGTAGCTTATTTCCCAGGCATCTCAGATATGTACACAGGTACATACTGTTTGTCTCCACTTGTATAAAGGAGAGTTTGGGGAGGTATTTACAGTCGATGGGTATTATTTAAAATAGTCTGCCTACTCTCCTCTCTTCTGCAAAAGCCTTAATTTAGAGTCTAGCTCTTAAAAGCTTTGCACCAACCGTGAATTAATGAGGGAACATTTGTGAGATGTTTAGTACTTTAAAAATTAGGTAAAATGGTTTGTCACGAATCAAATTTAGGGGAGAGATAAACTGGCTAGCAATTCCTAACAGATGTAAAAAAATATCCTCTCATATTTGATTTGAAGGCACTTCTACATCATACCTATTGTGTTTCAGATGTTCAGTAGTTCTTGATTTTCTGATATTGAATAACACACACAATTCCTTTACTCATCTATCTATGCTTAAAGAGTAAGTAAAATCTAACTCTCCCTCTCAGATGCTGTATACTCATATGAATGTAACCAATGTAAATTAGTTGATAGATTTATAGGAAACCCAATAATTACTGTTTTGCTTGCAAGCCAAATTAGAAAAACAGTCAGTCAGTAATTGCAACTTACTGGTAGGCCATGTTAAATAAATATACACACAGTATGTTTTATAGAACTAAAAGGTGGCCCTGCAATTGTATGTCTCATTCTCTCACCTTAACATCAATAAATGTCACAGCCATTTATTTGTCCAAAATT
Source organism: Ascaphus truei (assembly GCF_040206685.1). Lineage (NCBI taxonomy): Eukaryota > Metazoa > Chordata > Amphibia > Anura > Ascaphidae > Ascaphus > Ascaphus truei. Next base: position 174,831,486 of record NC_134484.1, read on the forward strand.
CAACATTCCTGGCTTGTATTTATGAAACTGAAAATGGCATGGCATGTATTTCACAGGGCATTTCACTCTCTACATCAGCATTGAATTTTATGCCAAGAAAAAAAGCTAAATTGCTCAAGGAAAGCAGTGACAATTTGGGAGCAAGTGTTTTTGTGTTACGTTTTGAATTGTGTTTGTTTGCTTTTACTAGAATGTTGAACTGCTACAGAAATGCTAAAAATCTAGCATTAATATTACTGCAAAGAAACATGTCTATTAAACAATATGAAAGCACGCCTTTGTAAGAGGCAGATGTGTAAGGAAGCATAAGCATGAAAAGACAAAAAGATTGAATGACATTGCAATAAAACACAGTCAATCAAAATAAACCATCTCCAAGCTTATTTTGCTTGAAAGATATAAGTGGTAGGCAGGCCTGTCAACAGGGGGGGGGGGGGCAGCCGGTGTTAGTGTTCCGGGCCCGCAGGCGCGGGGTGACCCGGCTGGCACTGCACATTTGCCCCACCCTGTGGCCAGGCCCTGCTGCCGGTTGCGGTCGGACCCCGGCTCTCAGCTGCCTGCATGATATGTCCCACGGCGCAAAGCTACCACTGCCGGCGCGCGACCATGCTCTGACGTCGGTGTGCCAGAAGTAAGCTTGGCCCAGCTTCTGGCGCACCGCGTGCTGACATCAGCAAGCCGGCAGTGGAAGCTTGGTGCCGTGAAATAGAGGTCATGCAGGCAGCTGAGAGCTGGGGTCCAGCCACGACCGGGAGCAAGGCCACAGGTTGGGGGAAATGTGCAGAATCGGCCACTGATTCGGAAGAGTTTGGCGCCACAAAGCTGTTCAGCAGATGGAAAGCAGTATCCACAGACGGGGAAAGATCCATTTGCTAGTGATATTGTCCACATTAAGGCTTGAGACCTAGCCACTTGATGTGAGCAGGGTTTCAATTTTTACCCACGGCGGAGGAGGGTATTAAGGAAGTGACTAAGGTCATAACCCCTTTCATTGCTATATTGTGAGCACGCCATATGTGCTTACAAATGTATTTTATATTTTTATTGTCATACCTTTTTTATTAAATTGTTATCCTTTGCCATATTTACCTAGCTTATTACTTCTTTATATAGGGTATATTATATATATATACTTTATACTTTATATTTATATACATTAATAACCAATTTCTCCTATACCGCCATTGAACATATACCCTGTCATGCTAGAGGCGGATATAGGGAAGGTGTACTAAATAAACAAGAAATGTACTGGGTGTACACCTTGAACACACTCCATCCGGCCGGAATCAACCAGGATTGGGAGCTCAAGCACTTCTTTGTGGGGTAAAGGCCCTTTGTGGAGGGGTGTTCATGGTGTGCACCCTGTTACAGGTACAGTTATATTGGGAGGTATGAAACATCATTAATTGATGCTAAAGATAATACTGTTAATTATCCACACCTTGTATAGTTGTTATTAAATTACATAACATATAGATATAATCTCATGATATATATTGAATTTATTTTCTTTTCTTTATTGAAGTAATCAATTCCCACTATCCACTATCTACCGATCAAATCATTAGTTATTTATTAAATATCTATTCTGATACCAGTATTCGAACATTGAGCTTTGTATGTTTTTAACTTTACTTAGCATCATTTATGCTGCTTTTTAATATTGTTTAATAATGTATGTAATTTTTGTAATTTTTGTATGTCCACCCATGTAGGGAGTGACATGTTGTAGCCAATCATCCAATTAATTATATGTAGGTGGGGTTTAAGGTTTACCCGAGAGATGATTGGTGGCTGATCTGGGTCACCCCCTATATGAAGATGGACATTTTGCATAGACAGCACTCTTTGAAAAAGTCCATGTCTGGACGAAACGCGTCAGAGTGATCATGCTGATGTTCGTTGCTGGTTGTTAATAAAGTTTTTTTATATACATACGTTGGCTGTGGAAGGTGCTATGAACCACGGAAGTATTCAACTTTTTTCAATCAGTGAGAAGGTTTAAGGTGGGAGAAAGCTTTGAATACAAAAGGGGTAGAGAGAAGGCATCCTTGAGCAGAATGCAAGAGCCAGGATGGTGTATAGTGAGAAATTTGGACTGAGATGTAAGGCGGAGCAGAAGAATGTAAAACTTTAAAAGTGAGGAGGAGAATTGAGTGTGTGATATGGAATTTGATAGGAAGCCAGGAGAGGGATTACAGCAGGGGAGACGCTGAGACAGATTTAGGAAAGAGCTGAATGATTCTGGCAGCAGCGTTAAGGATAGATTTTAGGGGAGACAGGTGAGAGGCAGGAAGGCTGGACAGCAGGAGGTTACAGTAATCAAGACTGGAGAGAATGAGAGCCTGAGTCAAAGTTTTAGCAGTCGAGCAGCAGAGGAAAGGGCGTATCTTTGTAATTTTGCGGAGGAAAAAGTGACAGGTTTTAGAAATGTTTTGAATGTGAGAAAAGAATGTGAGAGAGGAGTCAAGGGTGACCCCTAGGCAGCGTGCTTGGGCTACTGTGTGAATCATTGTACTTCCAACTGTAATGTAGAAGGAGGGAATAGGGCCAGGTTTGGGAGTATGTATGAGGAGCTCTGTTTATGCCATGTTTAGTTTAGTTTAAGTTGACGGAGGACCATCCAGGATGATATAGCCAACAGACATTCAGAAACTTTAGTCTGTACAGCAGGTGTAAGGTCAGGGGTAGAAAAGTAAATTTGTGTGTCGTCAGCAGAAGGTGATATTTGAACCCAAAAGAAGTGATTAGGTCACCTAGAGAGTGTGTGAAAAGAGAAGAGGTACCAGGACAGAGCCCATGGGTACCCCCACAGAGAGATCGATAGAGGAGGAGGAGATGTTTGCAAAAGAGACACTGAAAGTACGATGGGAGAGGTAAGATGAGATCCAGGAAAGAGCTTTGTTATGAATGCCAAGAGTCTGGAGAATATGAAGGAGAAGAGGGTGGTCCACAGTATCAAATGCTGCAGAGAGGTAAAAGAAATATGAGAAGAGTGTAATGACCTCTGTCTTTGGCAGCATGGAGGTCATTAGTTATTTTACTGAGGGCTGTCTCAGTAGAGTGAGCAGGGCGGAAGCCAGATTGTACAGGGTCCAGGAGAGAATAGGTGTTGAGAAAATGGAGCAAGCAAGAGAATACAAGATGTTCAAGGAGTTTAGAGGCAAAAGGCAGGAGGGAGACAGGACGATAGTTAGAAAGACAAGATCAAGCTTGCTGTTTTTTGAGTAATGGTATAACTGTTGCATGCTTTAAGGAGGATGGAAAGGTACCAGGGTAAAGGGAGCAGTTAAAAATGTGTGAGCGTAGGGATTATAGTAGGAGAAAGAGGTTTTAGGTGATGGGAGGGAATGGGGTCAAGAGGGCATGTGGGAGAAGAGGAGATCAGCAACGACACATCCTCCTCCGTGACAGCGGATAAACAGTCAAGGAATGCAGGAGGAGAGTTAGGAAGAGGTGTAGGATGGGAGGAGGATACAGAGGGGATGGCCTGATGTATGGATTCCACCATTTCCTTGAAATAGTCGAGACACATGCAGTGCTTACTCGGGGCTTGTAACGTAGTATCACATACTGGGACACACTTGGTTGTAAGATTTCCCTATTATGTTACAGATCTAGCGCATTTATGCCGAAGAGGGTAATTTACTAACAGCCTTGGCTAATAGGACATTTTCGGTACAGCTACTAAGTGTGATAATGTAATCCTAATTATGTTGACTCTCAACTGATGTGGTCAGATGTGTTTACAGGTGTATTACTTGGCAACTTTGTAGTCAGGTCTCTACTATTTCTTCATTGTGGCCATACTGCACATACCTATATGTATACTTGTGAACTTGAATATACTTAGCATTTATGCTGGATTGACTTTACATTGGGTTTTGTATGTCACTTGATACTTCATATACTGTGTGCCAATTAGGTAATTATACTAATATTGGATATTCTTTACTGCGTACCACCCACTGCATCTACATTACAAGTGTGTGTTAAGGATTGTAATCTCACTAATTGAGCCTTATCTCATCAACTGACTTACACCTGTTAGGTCTCGCTATTCAACATCCCATAGGGGATTTTAGTAATTTGTTTGTTTTGTAATTTTAAGTCGTCGTGGTTGTTATAATAAATATTTTTTATTTTTTGGAATTATTGGTTTTGTGAGCTCTGACTCACTTTAGTGTGTCGTTAGGTAGGGGTGACTTTACCTCACTTAGTAGGACAATTGGCATCCCAGGCTATTTTAGCTACTAATACTACTTTGAGTGCAGCTAACTGGGTTCTTTTCGTTATCCTAGAGTTAACGTGTTGTGTTATAAATGCAGATCTACAGCAGTGTTATTATCATAATGATGAAAGGGAAATATTTTAACATTTGTTTAAGAAAATGTATCTTGCTATATTAGCATCATACATCCCTGGGTTATTAGTTTTTTTAACGTTTAATAAAGATAATGTTACCAGAGTCTTTAATTTTATGTCAGTTATATTTACTTTAATATGCTTTTTTTAAAATAAATATTGTAAGTAGTTCAGATGCACTCAGCTACGTATGTTAGACTATTTATCCCAACGTTAACTTAAAATAACGATCGTTTAATCAGATGCACTAAAGCAAATAAAATAGCATTAACCCAGTGCTACTCCATAAATAACGTAGGGTTTTTTTTCTGAGCCGTTAGTGCTAATGATATACAAATGAAGCATTCCCTCCTAATTGCATATGCACTAAAAGCCATTCAGGTTAACTCAGGCAAATAACATTAGGTCTTATCTAAAGGTGGTGTTAGCTCCCTCCAGGAGCATAAAATATGGATGAGAGACAGTCAATTTATTTGAAGCTAATGCAAGGTATTGCTAAATTAACATGACCCAATGCTAATGAGATATATACTATGGCCATTGTTTTTGCATATAAATATCTTAGTGGATTTGAGTTAAACTCTGGGAGAATAACATCCATTACTATTTTAAGTAATCTAAAGTTATTTACCCCGATATGGCCGAGCTTAGTTCATCTGACCCTCAATACATATTATTTTCGGTATTGCTCACTTTCCAAATCTTTCAATCTTTGTATAAACAATATGTGTTCCACTGAACTATTTTGATTAACTGTGTACACTGTAAACTACAGAGTTGTCCACCTTTTATATTAATTTATTTTATTTATCAATCTAATCAACATACAATGTTCATTCACCTTTTCCATTAACATGTACTGTTCCCTATTGTTCACCACTTAAAGTGTTTTTCATGTGTCCAATAAATATCTTTATAGAATTCTTGCTATTAACTTACTTTAAACAATTTTATAAATACATGCCGATACATATCTGTTTTAAGTATTCCATTACACAGGCAATATACAAACATGCTGCATAGTACTAAATAAAAATAGGTTATTTCAAAAGTATGTAGTATAGTACTTTACTCGTACTGTACTTCTGCATTCTAACAATAAAAAACAAAAACACTAAAATAGTGTGTTCCTCCAGCAGCAAATGTTAAGGAAAAAAAATCATAGACATTTATAATTTTCTGAGATCTGTTTCTGCTTGTTTGTATCCCTGATAAGGAGAGCAACGTAAAAAAAAAGCAGTTGTATCTATTTTATTAACTTTCTTTCTATTTTGATAACATCATACAAAAGATATTGTATGATGTGAAAGTCAGTAATATGTATACCAATATGACATGTAACATTAGTTTTACTCTACAAAAAGTGGACATTTATACGGCACAATTTTCTCACAAATTTATAATAAATCCTTACAGGGCCACAAATCATTCTGATGAGTTGTGAGTTTATACACTGATGAGTTCATATAGTGCATAAGTAGGAGATTACCAGAGCATTTCATATCTGCCCGTGTCCTTTTGTTGCCCTTGATCCTTGTTATTCCTTTATAACACTTTAATAAAGTTCATGTCTGTTATCTACCGTACTGTAAGTAAAATAATAAACATTTTTTTTATTGTAGGATAAAAATACTACTCATTCCCACCTTGTCTATAGCCCTATTTGAGCTCCATGGGAAATCTTGTCAACAAGAGGCTGAAAACACCAGTGATTTTTACACTATATCTTAGAAACTCAGAAAATTGATTGTGTCAAAGCTTACTTCCGAAACCGTCAAAATTGAAAATAAAGTTGTCACTCCACAAGCTATGCCCTTGTTAAGAAAACAAAGGGCATATGTGGTGAAGGTATTTTTTTAAAGAAGGTTCTGCACAAATCAGTGAGTGGCTCCATGACAGCAATCTGGGTCCTCCTCTCACAGTACATTTACCTACAGCACTGTAGATTGGTTGTGAAAGACTTAGTTAGCTTGATAAAGAGGAAAATAGAGTAGGAACACAAAATGTAAACGGAGTAAAGTGCTTGGAACGTTTTGGTATGTGTTTATTATTTGTTTATATGTCATAATTAATTTTTTCTGACTTTTGTTGAACTGTGAAAAAGGCCTGATCGTCACTACCTATAACCACTGCCAGGATTTTGGTTATGACACAGTAATTGAATAAAATTGTCACTATTGAATGAAATGTTTTGTGATTTTGGAGGAGTGCAATCTGATCAGGAACCATTTTAGCAGTATTCCAGTTCTGATTTAATATGGTTAAATTTACCAACAATATTATATTTTTTTACCAATTTCTAATATACTGCGCATGCATATTTACATTCCTAAGTTTTTTTCTAAACATTTAAAATCTGGTGAATAAGTAAACCGAAATCAGACATCTCTTAACTTCTATTATTAATTATATACCACTAACTCCCCCCTCCCACTGTTATCTATATGAATGACCAATCAGGTAAGTATGTTAAGATAAATGCATATATTCATAGGGTCACTGCAATGGGATGCACAACACTAAACACACAACAAAACACTGGAGTGCTAGTGTGATACTCATGCATGAATGGTGAGGAGATAAGAGATAAGATAAGAGACCCATACACTAGCAATAACAAAGTATAATACTTGCATTTGCGAATGGTCTCTCAAAGAAGCTCCTACATATGCTCCCAATGCAGTGTACATACAGTGGCGACCGCCTTTAGTCTAAATCGTCTAGATCAGCGATTTTCAGATTATCCCGGTTTTGTGTCGTTTTCGCCCGGAGTGAACTACGTTATTTTCGCGCTCGTGATATTAGCATTTTATTCTCGCTGTCTGCAATACTGCAATGCCGTGTAAAAACTCAGGGGGGCGTTTGCGAGCTGTAGTCTTGGAAGTCTAATACCTACGTCAGTAAACAGTCTGTGTGTGCGCGCACAATAATTGTAAATTTGCATATTTAAAGTATACATGCATTTGCGGTGCTGTGCTGCTGTACAGTATGTCTCATTTGAAAATTGTTGAAACGCATAGGTGTGTACAGTACTGTAACAGTGTCAAATTTCTGCATATACAGCACTCTCCCCTCGCTCAGGATAATTAACTGCACTGCAGGATATTTCAAATTCTTATTTTCTGTGCAATGCAGTACATCTCTCCCACACCATTCCTTTGAACGTGTGTCCGGTTTCAATCACATTCCTGCTTGACAGCAGGAATTTACTGCGCATGCGCCTGTATCTTTGCCCACCACTGCTTGCTTGCCTGAGTGACCAAAAAAAATTAAGAATTTTTTTTTATTGTAATTATTTTATTTTTATTTTCTCCACAAGCCTGCAAAAACCATCTTACTGCAGCTTTTTTCTGCGACCCTCTGCGTTTGACTGCACATGGTTGATTTGTGTGCTTTTTACGTACTGTATTTGGGGGTGTTATTATTATGATGAACTACCTTTTGAAATTAAAGTATGTCTTTAGCTTTGAACTTCATGCGGCTGTCTTTAATTTTTGGAATCTTGCCATTGTGTTTTGAATCCGTCCATAGCCGAGCTTCAAAGCCTCACTGCGCCTGCGTGTAATCCTTTTTCAGATGGGAGCTATTTAGCTGCTTAGCTGCTTACTGTGCATGAGTCACCCAACCCCCCTCTCCACAGTCATTCATTTTCTGAAGTTAGTCATTGTGCTTTTAATCCGAACCTAGCCGAGCATCAATCGCCTCACTGTGCCTGCGTGTACTCTAAGCCTCTTTAAGATGGGAGCTAGCTGCTTACTGCGCATGAGTCACCCAACCCCCCCCCCCCCCCTCTCCACAGAGTCATTAATTTTCTGAATTTTGCCATTGTGTTCTTAATCCGTCCATAGCCGAGCTACAGTACAAAGCCTCACTGCGCCTGCATGTAATTCTCTTTGAGACGGGAGCTTTGAGGCTTTGTTTATGGCAATGTTTTGGAAAATCCCTTCTCGAATTTGATTTGCACAGAGCATCACCTTGATATTCTAATAATAATAATAGCATGTTTTTGTATAGCGCTGTTAGTTACAGTATACGTAGCACTGTCCAGAGACATTTTGCAGGCACAAGTCCCTCCCTGTCCCATGGAGCTCAAAATCTACTGTATGTTTTTGGTGCCTGAGGCACAGGGAGATAAAGTGACTTGCTTTTATGTACTGTATTTGGGGGTTTTATTTGGGGGTTTATTGATCAAATTATTATGATGAACTGCCTTTTGAAATTACTGTACTCTACAGTATGTAATTTCTTTGAACTGCAGCACAACTAATCCTTCATCCCTCCCCCACGTGCACACAAACTATTTTCGACATTCACCTCCACAGAGTCATTCATCTTCTGAAGTTAGTCATTGTGTTTTTAATCCGTCCCTAGTCGAGCGTCAATCACCGCACTGCGCCTGCGTGTACTCTAAGCCTCTTTGAGATGGGAGCTAGCTGATTACTGCACATGACTCTACCGACCCCCCATAGCCTCTCTTGCATCCCCAGTTAAAATCAACCCCACACTGATGAGACCAATCAAGGTCGAAACAGCTGTCTGTGGGTGGTTTTTTGGGTATGCACCTTAACCCTGGCTGTGCTCAAAGCTGTGACCATGCAGCAAGCTTAAGCCTATAGGGAACCATGTTAAAAATGGTTATTGAGGCAAAAAGTGACACTGTGTGCTCATTTGCATGTCATTTCATAGAATCCCTTGCTGCAGTGGAAGTGCTGTATGCTGGGTGATAATGGGGAAAGGCGGTGTTGCAGACCTGCCTAAGACATGCAGATGAGCATACAGCTATATTTGCATATATATATATATATATATATATATATATATATATATATATATATATATATATATATATACACTGGCGACACACTTTATTCGAGCTCGGCTAGTCCCACGAATTCGGGTATACCCGGGTGTATTGAGGTTTGTGACTGTTTTCTGCCCGAGTGCATTGAGGTATTTTCCAGGCAGGGATTGAAGCATTCTATTCCCGCTGGCTGCAATACTGCACAGTATATATATATATATATATATATATACTGCATAAAAATTCATGAATTTATGCCATCTGGTAGACACGCGAAGCATTGCAGCCTATTAAATCCTAATCATTATCATTTAACAGATCAGCCGCCCGTCAGCCAGGCATGAACCTAGGCTGGGAAGGCAAACACAACGGGGCTTGTCAGAGGTGAGGAGCGGCGCATTCCAGGTATCTGCCAGGTACATACTGGGTATTTGCTCGAATAAAGTGTGTCGGTGCAGTATATATATATATATATATATATATATATATATATATATATATATATATATATATATATATATACAGTGTTCGACAAACCTATACATTTGCTCGCCCCGGGCGAGTGGATTTAACATCGTGGCGAGCAACTATTGGCCCAAGCAGCATACGTTTGGTACTAGGTGGCGAGTAGATTTTTTTGTGTGGCGAGTAGATTTTTTGGTGATTTGTCAACCACTGTATATATAAATATATATATATATATATATATATATATATATATATTATACTGTACATAGTAATATTATTTTTTCTGTCGTTATCTTGTTCCACATTCCGTGTACAGTACAGTAGTTCATTGAGAGAGGAGAGGTTTTGTGTACATCAATACTACTGTTTATATACTGTACATTTGACTGTACAAACAGATTAGACTGGACACAACACCCCACCTCCCCCCAGGCCACCCTTTTTTCCTGAAACGACAAGAAAACAAAAAATGAATGCAGTTACTGTATGTGCGTACTGTATTATGGCATTGTGTGATATGTAGTACTACTTTAGATGGCTGGTGCTGGTTTCTCTGCAAAGAAAAAAATGACCAGTTAGTAGGCAGTTACTGTACTACTGTCAAACTAGTCTACTGTATACTGGAACTGCTGTACTGTATACTCTGACTACTGTTAAATACAACTGTATGTAACCTGATGGCTGGTGCTGCTCTCTGTAAAGAAAAAACTGTAACTACTGTACTGTATACTCTGACTATTGTGATAGAAAAAATCTGTGCCATACTTACCTGTATCATACTGTACTTACAATACTACTGCACAGTACTACTTTCCTGATGCTTGGCCATTACACGCGATCACAATGGGCAACACAGTCGCAATATGGTCTATATATTTATTGCATCGTTCCACGGTGAGTACATCGTTCCAAAAACTCATTATGCCTTTCAACAACTCGTCCTTTTTGGAGGGTTTCGACACTTTCCGGATATGGTCCTTCAGCTGATGCCAGACCATTTAGATCGGATTGAAGTCTTGCGATCTGTTATTGGAAAAAAAGGACAATTAGTTTAAGAGATACAGTACACAGTAAAAACAGTGGGGAAAAAATGAGACATGGTCTACTGCACTTACTCCGCTGGCGTCTTCACCCAGTTGATACCGCGCTCAAGGATATGCGCTGTTGACGCGGTGTGCTTCGGATCTTTGTCCTGGTAGAAGCGGTGACCATTGGGGAACTCGCGTGTTTTATATTGCACTATCTCAGGGACAATGTTGTCTTGGAAGAAAGCTTTATTCATTATTCCTATAGCAAGAAAAGTGCTCAAAAAACTGCACAATAGTACAGTACAGTGCATACATTAAGGTTACACTAGTAAAGTACAGTGCATAAGGCTACATTATAGTTGATATATTTTACCTTCAAAGATGACAATGCATCCTGGTCCACGCCTAGAGATGGCACCCCACACATGCAGCTTCACAGGGTGTTTTGGCCGCGGCTTCAAAGATATGCGGCCTTTTGTGTGAAATGCAAATCTTGCAAATCTCTCCAGCGACATAGTAGACTCATCAGTGAAGATGCAATCCTGGAAAGTCTCCCCACTGTCGATCCATGCCTGGGCCTGGACCACTCTTTTGATTTTGTTTGCGTCCTGTATCATGGGGTACGCTCTGTCATGACAAGGAATAAATCATTTTAGTGGTACAGTACAGTTTCCTAAACAACACTTTTACCTCCTGTTCTGTCCAGTACTAACCTCACACGTCCATATTTCCATCCAATGCTGCGTCTCATCTTCTTTATGCTGCTCTCGGATACAGTCAGATTGTGCTTTTCCTGCAGAGTGTTTTTGACCCTTAATGCACTGTTGTCATCATTCTCCTCACTTATTTTGTCCACCAGAAGAGTTGTCTCCCTACAATGTAAAGAAAATATATTGTTTTTATTAATATGCAGCAATATAAAATTTATATATAAATATACAAAATATATATACTGTTGAAATATAAATATACAAAATTTATACTGTACTGATATAAATATAAATATACAAAATGTATATACTGTTGTAATATAAATATAAATATACAAAATATATATACTGTTGTAATATAAATATAAATATACAAAATATATATACTGTTGTAATAGAAATATAAATATACAAAATATATATACTGTTGTAATATAAATATACAAAATATATATACTGTTGTAATATAAATATAAAAACATATATACTGTTGTAATATAAATATTCAAAATATTTATACTGTACTGATATAAATATACAAAATTTATACTGTACTGATATAAATATAAATATACAAAATGTATATACTGTTGTAATATAAATATAAATATACAAAATATATATACTGTTGTAATATAAATATAAATATACAAAATATATATACTGTTGTAATAGAAATATAAATATACAAAATATATATACTGTTGTAATAGAAATATACAAAATATATATACTGTTGTAATATAAATATAAAAACATATATACTGTTGTAATATAAATATACAAAATATATATACTGTTGTATTATAAATCAACAGAAATAACAAAAATATTAGATTTAAATTAAAATTTATTTTATTTTTAAGTTGTATAAATATACTTACACGTTAGTTACCCTTGGTGCCCTTTTGCGGTCTCTGTTTTTTCCGTGTGCATGATAGCTCACGGTGGTTGCTGGCACAACGAGGCCAGAAGTAGCTAACCAGCACTGGATAGCAGCAATTCGGTGTCCGCTCGTGTACATCTCCTTAATTCGCATGCTGAGCTCATTGGAAATCTTTTTAACAGGCATTGCTGCGAGTTGAAAGAAATACAAACACAAGAATGTATACTCGATGTTTAGTCGATGTGTATTCAATGTGCAGTGAATCCACAAAATGGATGTTGTATTTATATGGTAATGACTCACATTAGAGTACGCCCACTTTCAACACCTGTACCTGGTCGCCATGCATAAAAGTTTACACACTTTGCATAGCCCACCACTCGATGATCTTTATCTGAACTTGCCCTTGTCCAGATACTGCATTGTGCCACCTGCTTCCATGGAGCAACCCCGATTCTATGGACGCAGGAACCCACTCGCCTCTGCCGTGCCTGTAAAGCAGAAAAAGCGAAAGGCGGTTGCCGTTTCCACGCCAAGGCAAAAGTGACAGGCTAAGGCCAATAAAGAAAACCTTCTGCTGACCCCAAAGGCTAGGGGTTTTCATAGACGTCAGCCTTATTATGTCAAGAAGATATACGGTGATGTACTCTCGACTCAAAACGATTGGCAGCCAACCCATCGAACCTGCAGACCACTTCCTCACATACGCTTCGATGACTCTGCCGCCGCTGTCCCAGAAATCTTCAGCCCGTCTTCTCCACCCTTCATCCTTGACGCTGCCACTGCCCTCCCGGAAACTCACAGGCCATCTTCTCCAGTTCAATCCGACGACGCTGCCTCTGAAATCCGAGGGTCACTTTCTCCTTTGTTCTTAGATGACTCTGCTTCTCGGCCGGAAATCCAAAGGTCACTTTCTCCATCCCTCTTCGATGATACTGCCGCTTCTCCTCTACCGGATATCCACAGGTCACCTCCTACACTCTTCTTCGACGTCGCTGCCGCTTCTCTCCATGGAACCCCCATCTCATCCTCCGTTGCACCCATCCATCCAGATGTTCACACGCCATGCACAAGAAGCAGCTCGTTAGACCGGATGCTGAATGGGATAATTGTGGATCTCCCCGGGAACTCTATTGTGCTAGAAAAGATAGATCTGCTTCTGGAGACAATGCTAAATGTGGAGCAACGGATGCTACAAATGGATAAACGGATGCTACAAATGGATAAACGGATGGTACATATGGATCAACGGATGATACATATGGATCAACGGATGCTAGATATGGATCAACGGATGCAACATATGGATCAACGGATGGATCGATGGATGGAGAAGATAAAGGCTGTCATAGCGGGCATACATTATTTGCTCGGTGTTAATGCCCCTGTTTCCCCAATGCTGGAGCAGGGGGGTGACATGGATGTGATGAATGGGAGCATCGACCCCCTTCCATCACCAAGCGCACCCCCTCCACCAGAAGATGTAGTGTACATGTATGCCGTTGAGGAGGACATGACAACCCCATCAAGACCACACCAGGAGACAACACGGTGACCAAGACCGGAGGAAAGCTTCCTACCAGACAACCTACCATCGCCTGTCGCCTCAAGCACACCCGCTCCCAAAAGACCTACAGTCGCTCGCATCGATACGGTGCCCGACATCACCCTGTGCGATCTGCCACCGGCGCTCAGGGAGAAGTATAGGGTGAAGAGTGCTGGTGCACCCCACAAGTATGCCTTGTTACTTTTTAAGCACCATGTTCCCTACTCGTTGTACTGCGACTGGGCCTTCAAAGTGAACTACGACGGAAATCGCGTAAAAAAGGCGCTTCCTGCTAATTTAAGACGGAACATTCGGGATGAAATGCGGCACTTTCATCTAATTACAGATCCTGTAATGAAAGACGTTTGAGACTGCATTAATGGCGTTTTGCGCCATGCAAGGAATCGGCCATGGATGGACAATGTGGAGGACTTTCTGTAAGACCATACTGTTGTGCTGAACTGTATTGTACTCTACATGATTTGACCTGCTGTACTTAAATAAAGGAGATGTTGTTGTGTGTTTTTTTTACTTGTATTTATACAGAAATGTTTTAACTTGCTGTCCACACACGCAGGACATGCACAATTCCAGTCCCTGGGGGCCACAAACAGGCACAGTTTTCAAAGGTTACCCTGAAAACCCACCCTGTTTGCTGCCCTCAAGGACTGTACTGGTGCAGACTGTTTTGCATACCATAACACTGTACAGTATATGTTTTGACTTGTCGATGTTGCGTTTTGCTTATTTTATGAATAAAGAATTTGTTTTTAAAACATGTGACTGTAAACCATACTGACTGACATAAATGTTTTCACAAATGTAGCAGTAAACCATACACCTGTTGATGTTTTGAATTGCTGTGCACTTAAAATGTTTCTACATTGTACAGTATTTGTAAATAAATGTTTTTGTACTTACTCCACCAATAAAAGAACATGTTGATTTGTTTTACATTGTTCCATTTGCTCCTTTGCTACTGTAACAAAATACAGTGTTTCTAGAATGTCGAGGCATACTGCACTGTATTATACTGTAGGCATGCTCAGTATGAGTATTAAAAAAAAATAGAAGACACAAACTGTACTGTACTGGCACTGTAAACTGTAGAAGACACATAATGTATGTGATACATGTAGAATAAATGCATAGTTTTTATTTTTTCGGGTTTATTACACAGTATACTGTTACTGTATATAAAAAAGTATTGTACAGTATACTGTACGGCTGGAAAACAACAGGACACTTTTTCAGGTACAGTATTCTATCCTAATCAATAACAATGGCCACTAAACTGTAGACTCCGGTACGTGGGTTTTTAAATCCAATTCAGCATGCATTGTACAGCGATATTATCTATCGAAATCCCTCCATTAGCCTTTTTCTTTTCGGAGGAAAAACAAAAAGAAAAGTTTTACTGTAATGGTCAGCCCCCTAAAGAAGTTCCCAGCCAGTCCCACCAATAATTTTCTCGGGGGGCGTCTCCTGTTCACATGCGCATGCGCCTTCCATCGATGTAATGACACGCATACTGTATGCATTTCAAGAAGGTTCCAATGCGCATGCTCCTAGCGCTCCACCAACAGTTCAGTATCTGCAGTACAGTACTGTAGAAGCGCTCAGCCAATTATATTGCTTACAGGAGAATCGCTTGACTTTTGAATTGCACCGATATTGATACTGTATTGTCAAAATAAAAAAAACACAGAAAATAATACGGCAACAATACTCACCATAGAATTTCCCATTCAGCTGGCGCCGGCGCAGGTCCACTGCCAGTCCAGCGTTCTTGATCATCCCTGTCGATAGTTTTCAGCGGGACTAGTCCACCTGTAGTCAGTTGATGAGGCTGGAAATTGCTTAGGAACATGCAAGCTTGATCGAAACTGCACGCGAAATCCGGCTCAGGCTCAGGGTTGTCACTGACGGCGGAACCGTCATTGGAAGCCGGTGCTGGTGCATTGCTTGGCAGCGACTGTTGTTTCTTAGTTTGTTTTAACACGACCCTTCGCCTTTTGCTGTCTTTATGATCATGGATACAGGAAAAAGCCGGTGATACACCAATACCCTCCAACAAATTGGGGCTCAATACAATAAAAACAGTGATCGCTACATAACCTTTTCCTTACTGCACGCTTCCACGTATGAGGAGTTGGCGAAAATTTGTAAAAGTCATAGTTTTCGATAAAATACTGATAAATTTGAACAACTGTTGCCATCTTATCCTCTGTTGCATTAATCGCGGCACATATCAAAAACGCGTAACTTCTGTTGGGTTTTTGGAAAGCGGGCTGCACTTGAACACTCATGGCGGCCGGGTCTCTGGAGAATACTGTAACCGAAACTGGTCTTTGTCTTTCTTTAATATGAAAAGCCTAAATTGATAAATTTTTGCAACCTCTTCCTTCAGTCTCAAGGCCAAGTTACAATAGCACACTGTGGTATCTTTTTTAAACGAAACACCTGCAAGTCGACACATTACTGAAGCGCATGCGCATTACAATTCATGAATATCTGCCATCTGGCGGACACGCGAAGAATTGCAACCTATTAAATCTGAACCATTCTCAATAAATGCATCAACAGCGTGTCAGCCACGCATGACCCGTGGCTGGGAACGCAAAATGAACGCGGCATGCGCCAGGTGAAGAGTTTCACATTCCAGGAAAAAGCCAGGGAAAAAACGGCGATTTGTTAGAATAAAAGCTACCGCAGCAGTATGAAAACAGTAAGCTCAATCCATAATGGAGTCCATGTAATGCTCCACGTGAATGCCCATGGGGTAATTAGCTGCAGCCCCCAACGGCCTTTTCGCTTTGGCGCTTTCTCAAGGGGAAGCACCTAGCACTCCAGTGTTTTGTTGTGTGTTTAGTGTTTATTGCTACTAAGCATAAACCTTTGCCCTACATACCCACCCACAATATGATAGTTGGTGGGCTTGTTGTGTATATCTAGCTTGCATTGTGCATCCCATTGCAGTGACCCTATGAATATATGCATTTATCTTAACATACTTACTTGATTGGTCATAAATATAGATATCAATTGTAGAGTGGTCGTGGGAGGGGGGGAGTTTACTTAGGAACTCTCTTCCTCCTAAAAGGCTCACAATCCTATTTTTGTCAGACATCTCTGCCTTAGTCATTCCCCCTTTTTTAAGGTTTACTACCCAAGCTTCGTTCATTGTAGCTTGGCTCTTTGGGGTATTTTTAACACCCTGTGTTTTATAAATTTTGGTACTATTAAAGTGTTTTAATTATTATCATCATATCACCAGCATGCAATTTCTCAGTTACATCATCTCTCCCGAGGGTTTGAGTATGGACCCAGGCAAGATTCAAGCCGTGGTGGAATGGCCAATCCCTCGAAATGAAGAGGACATTCAGAGATTTGTGGGCTTTGCCAATTTCTATAGACGTTTTATTAAAATCTGCAAAGAGACTGTCTGCGTGACAAGCCAGATGGGCTCTCTTCTTTGCAAGATTTCCGTTCCACATCTCATACCGCCCTGGCTCCAAGAATGGGAAAGCCGACGCCTTGTCACGGTCATTTCCTAATCCTAGTTCAGACAAAGAGCAAGAAGAAACTATTCTTCTAAAAATAATTTTTTTGGGCGTCACATTCTCCTCACATGAATAAAGGGAGCCTACTCAAATGACTCTTTTCTTAAAAACCCTCCTCCGGAAGCAGAACTATTTCTATGTGATGGTCTCTGGAACTGTAAGGATCGTCTGTTTGTCCCTAAGGAGATAAGATTATAGGTGCTCCAACTAATGCACGACTCCCGACCCGCTGATCACCCAGGTGTCCTCAAGACACAGGAACTGTTGTCTCGCTCTTTTTGGTGGCCTAAATTAGCACAAGATGTTAAAGACTATGTCCTCTCCTGTGAGACTTGTGCTAGGACCAAGACCCCTCGAGCATCTTCTGTGGGTTTGCTGCAGCCTCTTCCGGTTCCAACTCGTCCTTGGGGGTCCATATCAATGGATTTTATTGTTGACCTGCCACGATCAAGTGGACATAATACCATCCTGGTAGTGGTGGATCGACTTACAAAGATGGCTCACTTCATTGCAGCACAGAATCTTCCTTCTGCAGACCAGACAGCGAAGTTGATTGTGAAGAGTCCCTTTTTCTCAAATTATGGATTTCATCCAACCTTTATTCCTCGTTTTTCATCTTCGGGTCCCATTCCGGCAGTTACAGAGAAACTGGAGACTCTGCGAGACATCCAGGAGACCCTCAAAGAGACACTTCGTGAGACTCAAGTAAAGTACAAAAGAGCAGCAGACCAACACCGCAGACCCTCCCCAGAATTTCAAGTCGGGGATAAAGTCTGGCTTTCTACAAGAAATCTACGTTTAAAGGTTCCAACCATTAAATTGGGCCAAAAATACATCGGGCCATTCCGCATCTCAGCACTAATAAATCCAGTGTCCTTCAGATTAGAGCTTCTTGAGACCATCAAAATACACCCTGTTTTTCATTCTTCTCTGCTGAAACCTTTCCGTGAGAATCCGTTTCCTGGATGGAGACTTCTTCCCCCTGAACCCATCCTCGTGGATAACAAAGAGGAATTCATTGTGGAGAGAATTTTGGATTCCAGGTTACACCGAGGGAAACTACAGTACCTGGTTCACTAGGGGGGCTATGGCCCAGAGGAGAGGTCTTGGGAACCCAAAGACATGCTCCGCGACTAGTCAAACTTTCCACCGCAGATATCCAGACAAGCCTAGCAAGGATGATCCTGAGAACGCTCGGGAGGGGGGAGTTATGTCATATTTCTCTAGCCTGCTGTACCCATGCTTGGCCACCGGGACTGCTGCCACTCTCAATGTCTTGTTCTAGCCTGCAGTACCTATACTTGTCCACCAGGATTGCTGCTGCTAAACTAAGGAACATTCCAGACCCTGATACCTGACACCTCTGCACCTGTGCTCCTCCTCTCAGCCTGCATATATATAAACCTCCCTTTCCTGTTCCTCCCTTGCCTGTTTATACTGGTTCCTTAGCTCCTGCAAGGTTCCTGTGTTTATTGCTGTGCTAGCTATTGCTATCATCCTGTTCCAGTCTCCTCGTTGCCGACCTCTGCTTGTTACCCGACTTCGCTATCTGCCGCCTGCCTCTGATCTCTGCTTGTGACCCCTACTTCGCTCCCTCCTGTTCCTGCCACTGGGATCCACTTCAGCCGAAGTCCAATCCTTGACACCTCTATAACCCCGACCCGGCTTGCAAGACTATCCTAAACTCTAGCTGCGCCCTCGTGGTTGTGGTCGGCATTCTATACCAATCCCTACCTCAGCCCCGCAGTCGCGCCTCGTTTGTGGTGAGCTACGCGTTACAGATCTAAAGGGCAGCTATATCCTGTTCAAAGAAACAAACAGTGTTACTACAACACTATGATGAAACCTCTCGGCCAATGTGCATATATGATAATATACAAATAGCAAAGGTGCAAAAAGGGAAAATAGTAGAATATATGACTTGAGAAAGTGATCAAAGGATCACATAGTCCCTATACATCCAGATGCAGCCGCCGGTATTAGACCACTTGCCTGGAAAAAATCTGTGGCTATCTCGCAGTAACTCGGTTGATGGTCCAGAGCAGGCTGAAATGGCCCATCGGATTAACACAGCGGGGCCACTGCATTTGAATGGGACTCGCAGCCCGGTAGGATTCACACTGCGTGAGTCCCATTCGAATGCGGGGACACCCGCTGTGTTAATCTGATGGGCCATTAGTCTGGCTGCAGAAATCTCACAGAAATCTCGCAGCGTTACTGTGAGATAGCCACAAATTTTCAAAGGGAAGTATAATACCGGTGGCTGCACTGTATGCACTCATTGCAAAGGAGGCGATAATAGGTCAGAAATTAGATGCCAATATCCCAAAGGGATGCCAATATCTCTGCTGCGAAGTATGTGTGGTAGGTTGCCCACAGAAAACAACTGAGGGGAGATGATCAATGTACTCCAAATTGTTAATAAAACAAAATAATAACATTTTATTAAATAACAAGAATGACGAAAGTGATATGTAAATATATAGAGTGAAAGCAATCTTAAAATTTCCCATAGGTGTGATGGCAAGACTGGTCGTGGTAAGTATGCTTGAAGGCAAACATTATAACCTAATGGCTAGTGACCATATTAGTGTACATACACAGGATAAATTCACATAAATGCCAATGTTAACAACACTGATAGGGTGTTGGTGACATCACGTTAGTGACGGTCATAAATGGGACACCCAACCTACCGCACATAATTCGCAGCAGGGATATTGGCATCCCTTTGGGATATTAGTATCTGATATCTAACCTATTATCACCTCCTTTGCATTGAATGCATATGTATAGGGAATGTATAATGTATCTTCTATGTTCCTCTTTTTATGATGTTGTGATAAGCCCAAATAAATAGACTTTATTTTTACGGTGATCTAGCCCATATTTCAATACAGCTGTGCACTGATTTTTTCCTTCCCGCATGAGATCACACATGCTGCATATCCTGGTCAAAAGAATGCTCAAAAGGAAAAAAATTACACTTGCAAACATATACGCCCCAAACATAGAACAGACAGACTTCCTAGGAAACATATTGTCAATCATTGATATATTCGGAGAGAGGGCCCTATATATGGGAATTTATTTCAATGTAGCCCTTAACCTGACCCAGGATACCTCTAAGGGGTATATAATGAATAGCAGGAAGAAGACTAAACTCCCCACTACATTTTTAAACCAAGATGTGTTCCATCAGGGATAAACTACTTTTATTAATTTATAAGTGGGTATATGTGATTTATATGTAGTGTTATTGTGTGTCAATTAATGTGGGTTCTCGTTTGTATTATGTGTATTTACTGTAGTTAATGGTTGTTTCTATGTAACTGATTGGAAGGCTGGGTCATTTTATCCAGACGGTGATTCCCATTGGTTGAAGTATTAGCCTACATAGGTACTTAAGTATCACCATGGGATCACATGATGCCCCTGAAGAAGTGTCATTTGACACGAAACGCATAGGTGACATCATACACAGCGACATAACGTCCGTGACGACGGACTTCGTGCTGCAGCCTATTGCTCTATGTGTCTTTTGGCCATCATTTTGATTAATTATTTCATTTTTGTTTTATAAAGATTGATGTACTAATTTCGGTCTTTTTCGTTTCTTTAAATGAGCTCCAATTTTTGCGTTTGATAAACTACACATTTTACTCGCATTTTACTCGCACTCACACGACAGTTATTCCAGGATAGAGCAATTTCTCATAGATCAACTTAAATTGGGCAAAATACGTAAAGTAGAAATCGGAAATATAATGTGGTAAAACCATAACCCTGTAACTCAAGAAATTGACGTGGGATTAGGGTCAATACGAACAGGAGTCTGGGCATGCAGATTATATGAGACTGTTGGAGATGTGTGTAGAGGTTTAAACCAGGAGACTTATTTTCAAAAAGATATGTAGGCTTTATTTCTCCCCAAAGCTTAAGCAACAAAAATCGAAGCATTTCCTAGCAAAAAAAATGCAGCAACAAAAAGAACAATTTTCAATTGCAGATTAAAGCCTATATGATACGACAGACGTCTTTGCACATACTGTATCAAGGACATGCATCTGTGGTTTGCACAGCTCGGCCATTCTTGCTTATAGTCCAGGGTTTCTGAGGCCAGAGTCCAGTAGCATAAAGTCCAGGGTTTTCAGTGAACAAAGTCCGTCTGTATCAAGATCTCGCAGGTACAGATGGGATGTCCTGGTGTCCATCTGTATCAAGGACACGTACAGTACATGAAGTTTGCATGCCCTGGTGTCCATAGGTAGCTAGGACATGTACATATGATCTGTACGCAAACCGGGTGAGAGAGACAAACACTTCCATTTCCTGCCGTTTAAACCATTGCTACACTCAGGTGAGCTCGTTAGTAGCCCTGCCTTCTGCCAGACAGGGATTAACTACTATCTAGCTGACACCCAACAGCTCTATCTTTGGTAAAAGACTCCCTTGTTTCTGGAAAGATACTGTTTGCTGCAGTGGAAGTTCATCCCTCCACTCTCTCTTTTGAAAAAATTGAGGCTTAAAAAAGAGTGACTGGAGGGAGAGATACCAGTTAGTTACTCTGGATCTTGAGGTTTCCGCTTTTCAGGCAGTTATCTGGTACTGAAAAGATCAAGTAATGCAACTTGCTATGTCTTTATCAGATCATGGCCAGAACAATATATGTTCGCGGTTAAAGAGAACACTGGTGATAAAGTCCTTGTAGCCGGTGCACATATCCAGTGTCTCTTCAAGTAGGCACTTTAAATGAATATGTTTTAGTCATTCATGGAGGACTTTATCAAAGCACAGGTTTTCAACAATGTACTTAGCTTCCTCACCTTGTGTAGCTCTTCTCACTTACGCTCCTTTTTCCATCTTGCTTTTACCTTCTCACCTCCTACCCCAGCCTGGAGGAAGCCGGGGGCCCTAAAGTAAAGACTTGCATATTACCAAGTTTGTTTTATACTCTAGTTGGTAAAGGAACTTACTGTAGCCCATCAAACCGCAGAGAGGGACTCAGTTCTTGGAATAGTCAGGGTTCCCTATAGGAGCTAGGTCTATTTTGTTTGTTTGTTAACCTTGTTTTCTGAGCCCAAGCATTAGTCGTGTTGGCAGAGCTTTGGC
Organism: Ascaphus truei; assembly: GCF_040206685.1. Classification (NCBI taxonomy): domain Eukaryota; kingdom Metazoa; phylum Chordata; class Amphibia; order Anura; family Ascaphidae; genus Ascaphus; species Ascaphus truei. The sequence continues at coordinate 174,853,968 of NC_134484.1, forward strand.
CAATAAAAGTGTAATAATATTTTATTTTCCCTTAAAAAGCAGTCTCCTGTTTTAAACCTCTGCACACATCTCCTACAGAGACACTATTGAAAAATAGTACAGTGGAATTTATATAAGAGGAAGCCCTCAAAAACTATTTTACCAAAAATGACACAGAAAATATATCCCCAGCAACCCTCTTTGAAGCACATAAAAGTGTAATTAGGAGAGTTTTCATTCAACAAGCTTCCCTTAGGTAAAAAGTGAGAGAAGTCTAAATCTTAACATTAAGCAAAAGCATTCAAGACCTAGAAGTAAAACACAAATGCTCAGGGGACAGGAACACATTGACAGAAGTAATAGCAGTGAGAGGAAAATGTAACTGTGTAACAACACAAACAATTGAAAAATCATTGCTTTGGTTAAAACACAGGCACTATGAGAAAGGGAACAAGATAGACAGACTACCGACCAACCAATACAAAAAATAGCAAAAAAACAAAGTCAACACAACATTAATAGCATCTGAAGACAGGGTTGTAGCATAACACAGGACCCAAGAATTTCGACAATTCTATGAAAAACTCTACAATATTGAAGCCTCACAGGACAAAGATGATGCACAAATAGAAACAAGCATTGATACAATAACTTCCTAAGAGGTACAAATATTAAAACAATTAATCCCAATGTGAGACAAAAAGGATGCACATATTACATGGGAAAATTTTAAATATTAATTAGAGAATTACCTGTCATCACAGGTATAAAGATACGGAACAGAGAGCATAAGTTAGAGCTATATGCGTATGATATTCTACTAATCATAACAAATCCAATAATATCATTGCCAAAAATAATAAAACTGCTGGAGATGTATGGGCAAGCTTCTAACGGCTAACTAATCATAAGCCTCCCAGAAGTGCTAGTCATTCTAATGAAAATAAGCTTCCCATTTGAGTAGAACAATAGAAGAATAAAATATGTGGGAACATACTGTATATAACCCCAAGCGTAGACGACCTATTAAAGGCACTATATACCGTACTGCTGGAAAAACGATAGAAAATGAACTTAAGCTATGGAATATGTGTATAATTTTCTGGATAGGCTGCATTAAAACTGCAAATGCATCAAAATGAATGTATTGCCCAGACTGATGTACATATTCCTCCTCCTCTTCTTCCTCCATCTCACCTCAGGACTTTGCTGAATTTTTTTGAAGGAAAAGGTGGAATCCATACATCAGAACATCCCATCTGTTGCCACCTGCCATCCCACACCACTTCTGAACTCTCCTCCTGCCTTTCTTGACTATTTTTCCGCTATCTCGGAGGAGGATGTGTCACTGCTGATCTCCTCTTCTCCCTCTGCCACCTGCTCTCTTGATCCCATTCCCTCCCATCTCCTAAAACCTCTTGCACCTTCTATAATACCTATGTTCATAGATTTTTAACTCTTCCCTCTACTCTGGTACCTTTCCAACCTCCTTCAAGCATGCAACCGTTATACCATTACCCAAAAACAGCAAGCTTGACCCTACCTGTTCTTCTAACTATTTACTGCTGTGGCAGCTTTTATTCTTAGTAATCGCTGGCATGTACCTGGCATGTTCCTGGAATGCCACTCTGTTCACCTGGAGCATGCCGGGCTCCTTTTGCCTTCCCAGCCAGGCGCATGCCCGGCTGACACGCGGTTGATGTGTTAATTAATAATGGTTCAGGATTTACTAGGCTGCAATGCTTCGCGTGTCCGCCAGATGGCATAAATTCATGACTTGTAATGCGCCGAATCAGTAATGTGTCGGCTTGCAGGTGTTTCGTTTAAAAAAGATACTGTACCACAGTGTGCCATTGTAACTTGGCCTTGGCCTTGAGACTGAAGGAAGAGTTGCCAAAATGTATCAATTTAGGCTTTTCATATTAAAGAAAGACAAAGACCAGTTTCAGTTACAGTATTCTCCAGAGACCCGCCCGCCATGAGTGTTCAAGTGCAGCCTGCTTTCCAAAAACCTGACAGAAGTTACGCGTATTTGATATGGGCCGCGATTAATGCAACAGAGGATAAGATGGCAAAAGTTGCTCAAATTTATCAGTATTTTATCGAAAAATATGACTTTTACAAATGTTCGCCAACTCCTCATACGTGGAAGCGTGCAATAAGGAAAAGGTTATGTAGTGACCCGTGTTTTCACTGTATTGAGCCCCAATTTGTTGGAGGGTATTGGTGTGTATCACCGGGTTTTTCCCGTATCTATGATCATGGAGGCGGCAAAAGGCAAAGGGTCGTGTTAAAACCAACTAAGAAGCGACAGTCGCTGCCAAGCAATGCACCAGCACCGGCTTCCAATGACGGTCCCACTGTCAGTGACAACCCTGAGCTTGAGGCTGAGCTGGATTTGGCGTGCAGTTTTGATGAAGCTTGCATGTACCTAAGCGATTTCCAGCCTCACCTGCTGACTACAGATGGACTAGTCCCGCTGCCAACTATCGACGTGGATGATGAAGAAAGCTGGACTGGCAGTGGACCGGCGCCGGCGCAAGCTGAATGGGAAATTCAATGGTGAGTACTGTCTTGTTGCCGTATTATTTTGGTGGGGCTGGCTGGATACTTCTTTAGGGGGCTGACCATTACTGTACATTAAAACTTTTCTTTTTTTTTCCCTCAGAAAAGAAAACGTCTAATGGGGGGATTTCGATGGATAATATTGTACTGTATGCTGATTTTTTCCGGCCGTACAGTAAACTGTGTAATAAACCCTGATTAAATAAAACTATGCATTTATTCTACATATTCAGTATCGTTCCATTATTTGTCTTCCACAGTATACTGTACAGTGGTATACAGTGCCTACCATCTATGGGCAAAAAGAATTTTATTCCTAGGTGCCCTAGAACAGAAGTTCCCACGCCAATTGCCCATGAACTTGACCACGGCCCTAAGTAGTTCCCACGCCAATTGCGCGAATATAATGTAAAGTAACCCGTTCTGTGGGTCTGAGTGGGTTGAAATTTACCTGGTCAACATGCGGGAGGACCCTTGCCATAGTGGCAAAATATCAGCTTTGCACGACCCACGGAACCGGAGATACCAGAAGACAGTTTAAAAGCACATTACCAAAGTGGCTTTTTTTCTGCCATGCAAGTCAATGGCAGAAACCTGAACTTTGTGCAAAGTGAGGGTGAAGGAAAACGGCGCTAACTCTATTAGTGTGCACTGGTGTTTATACAGTGGGTTAATAATAAAATCAAATACTTATACAACTTTGTGACGTGATTCAATAACGTGTGAAACAATAAATAAGTTCAAACCCCCTGCTCAAAACCCAGCTGGTGGGGACTGGTTTCACTAGTCCCACAATTCTTCACTCTCCAACTGCAATCCAGGGGGAGCATAAAGGGAAATAGAACAAAAAACAAAAAAACAATCTAAGTGCAGACAGTTTTTTGAAGGGGTGTATACATTTGTGTTGTCTCGGCTCTTATGTGTTGCCTACTTACAAGATGTAAGTCAAAAACGAGCGGTTTTGACACACAATGGTCTCTGCTAGGAAGATTTCTTAACCAGGTGTAGGGATCTCCAACTCTCAGCTCAGCAACAGTGTATATGTAAAAGAAATAGTACCATAGTGCAGACCAGTAACAATAAAAAACTCGACTTTATAGGGTAAAAATAAACACTTACAATAAGTGCCACTTACACTCCTGAGGAAGCCACACACCTGGCGAAACGCGTAGAGTGCTAGCCACCCTGTGAGAAGAGAGGAGAGATCTGGGAGCTGACACCCTTACAGCCGCGACCGGAAGTGACGCAATAGACCAAGCGGAAGTGACGTATCGGAGGAAGCAAGGCGGGACCATCGATCGGTGAGAGAGCTGGAGTCTGAGTCCTCTGCAGCACCTGCATGCACCCAGCTAAGGTAGCCGATTAGCCCACTTAAGAGGGCATTTCTGATGGGACGAGACCAGCGAGACAGCGAACACCAGCGGAGGTGAAAGGTCACAAAGAGCGGTGGTCCATACACAGTCACACCGGAGGAGGCGGGTGAGCCTGGAGCTAACCATTTTCTCTCCTCAATCACTATCAATGTGATACATGCCTTAACCAATTGTTTTTATTGTAAGTGTTTATTTTTACCCTATAAAGTCGAGTTTTTTATTGTTACTGGTCTGCACTATGGTACTATTTCTTTTACATATACACTGTTGCTGAGCTGAGAGTTGGAGATCCCTACACCTGGTTAAGAAATCTTCCTAGCAGAGACCATTGTGTGTCAAAACCGCTCGTTTTTGACTTACATCTTGTAAGTAGGCAACACATAAGAGCCGAGACAACACAAATGTATACACCCCTTCAAAAAACTGTCTGCACTTAGATTGTTTTTTTGTTTTTTGTTCTATTTCCCTTTATGCTCCCCCTGGATTGCAGTTGGAGAGTGAAGAAACCTGAACTTTAACATCACCCTGACTCCGTTCTGTTGCCACGAGAGGGTCGCAATTTGCCATGCAATCCTGCCGCAACTAGGGCTACATGGTGACCGAATTTGAGCGCTCTAGCTTGAACAGTACCGGAGTTCTGGGTCCCAGGTTTCTGCTCATTGTGACGTAGCCGCTTCAAAGCTTTCTCCGCCATTTGCGCTCAATGGTAGGACCCTCCTCGCCGGAGTGACCCTTTCTCGCCGCCATTACTGCTGGGACCCTGTTGGGGTCAAGTGAGGGGGTTCCTAACATCTAGGGGCCAAATAAATTTTATTTCTAGGTGCCCTAAAACAGAAGTTCCCACGCCAATTGACCTAGTTCCCACGCCAATTGCCGTAGTTCCTACGCCAATTGCGCGACCAGCCAGTAAAAAAACAGTGCAGCAAGCCGCTACAGAACAGTACATTTGTTACACTGGCAAAGGAGCAAATGGAAACAATGTGAGGCAATTCAACATGGTCTTTTATTCGTGGAGTCAGTACAAAAACATTTATTTACAATATTGAAACATTTAAAGTGCACAAGGAAACATTTTTGGTGCATGGGGCAAAGGGAGTTAAAGTGACTTGCTTTTTTTAACCATCCATACACAATAATACATTCTGCAGCCTTTATTACAGTACATTCTTCTGCCTGCCACAAAACATTTTTGGTGCGTGGGGCACAGGGAGTTCAAGTGACTTGCTTTTTATGTACTGTATTTGGGGGTTGTCTTTGGGGGTTTATTCATCCAATTATTATGATTAACTGCCTTTTGAAATGACAATGCTGTTAACTATTTCAGCCACACACCTCCAGAGTTTTTAATCCCTCCCTAGCCAAGCATATTGGCATTGTGTTCTTAATCCGCCCAGAGCCCAGCTACAAACACAGTACAATACGCCTGCGGCCTGTGTCTAATCACACCATCCCCCTCCCCCAATCCTTAGAGGCCTGTTCTTTGAACGGTACTGTAATGCTTTGAAAAGTCCCCTCTCGAATTTGAAATGTAAATCTGATGTGCAAAGCACTGTGAGAATTGAGAGTACACTGAGACAGTATTTCATCAGGGTGTGAAAATATTTGTCAGTCACTATGGTTTACAGTCACATGTTTTTAATACAATACAGTACATTCTTTATATAATGTCACGAGAGCTTATGACAGGCTGTAATTTACACCAAAACTATATATAAATATATATATATACCTGGGTTTGAACTGGGACGAGACTTAGATATAACAAATTGTATTTATTCCTTAGGATAGGTGAACACACAAAAAATGTACAAATAACAGCAAAATATAGACACTTACCTAAAAATTATGACAAGAAAGCCATCAGGATTACAGTCTGGGCCATCTCTTCCATAGTTCAGCTGACATAGTATAGTAAAATTAATTTTTCTTTTGTATTTATGTTTCCTCATTCTGTCTGCAGTACAGTAGTTCATTGAGAGAGGAGAGGTTTTGTGTACATCATTGCTGCTGTTTATATGCTGTACATTTGACTGTACAAGCAGATTTGACTGGACACAACGCCCCCATCCCCATAGGCCACCGTTTTTCCAGGAACGACAAGAAAACCAAAAATTAGTGCAGTTACTGTACTGTATTATGGCAGAACTACTTTAGATGGCTGGTGCAGCTTTCTCTGGAAAGAAAAAAAATGGGGCAGTTAGTGTAGTACTGTCCAACTAGTGTACTGTACTGTACTGTATACCGTACTGGAACTACTGTATACTCTTACTACTGTTAAATTCTATGTATCTGTTACCTAATGGCTGGTGCTGCTCTCTCTGTAAAGAAAAAACTAACTACTGTATACTGTACTCTTACTATCTGGAAAGAAAAAATCCGTGCCATACTTACCTGTAACATACTGTACTTACAATACTACAGCACAGTACTACTTTCCTGATGCTTGCCCATTATGCGCGATGAAAATGGGCAACACAGTGGCAATATGGTCTATATATTTATTGCAGCGTTCCACGGTGAGTACATCGTTCCAAAAACTCTGTATGCCTTTCAACAACTCGTCCTTTTTGGAGGGTTTCACCACTTTCCGGATATGGTCCTTCAGCTGACGCCAGACCATTTCGATCGGATTGAAGTCTGGCGACCTGTCATTGGAAAGAAAGGACAATTGGTTTAAGAGCTAAAAACAGTGGGGAACAAAAATGGGACACGGTCTACTGCACTTACTCCGCTGGCGTCTTTACCCAGTTGATGCAGTGTGCTTGGGATCGTTGTCCTGGTAGAAGCGGTGACCATTGGTGAAGTCGCGTTTGATGTATTGCACTATCTCGAGCACAATGTTGTCTTGGAAGAAAGCTTTATTCATGATTCCTATAGCAAGAAAAGAAAAGTGCTCAAAAAACTGCACAATAATACAGTACAGTGCATACGGTAAGGCAACACTAGTCAAGTACAGTGCATTAGGCGACATTATATTTGATACATTTTACCTTCAAAGATGACAATGCATCCCGGTTCACGCCTAGAGATGGCACCCCACACATGCAGCTTCACAGGGTGTTTTGGCCGCGGCTTCAAACATAAGCGGCCTTTTTTGTGGAACGCAAATCGTGCAAATCTCTCCAGCGACACAGTAGACTCATCAGTGAAGATGCAATCCTGCAAAGTCTCCTCGCTGTCGATCCATGCCTGGGCCTGGAGCACTCTTTTGATTTTGTTTGCGTCCCGTATCATGGGGTACAATCTGTAATGACAAGGAATAAAAAAAAATTGTGGCACAGTGCAGTTCAGTTTGCGAAACAACACTTTTACCTCCTGTACTGTCCAGTACTAACCTCACACGTCCATATTTCCATCCAATGCTGCGTCTCATCTTCTTTATGCTGCTCTCGGATACAGTCATATTGTGCTTTTCCTGCAGAGTGTATTTGACCCTTAATGCACTCCTCTCATCATTCTCCTCACTTATTTTGTCCACCAGAAGAGTTGTCTCCCTACAATGTAAAGAAATTATATTGTTTTATTAATATGCAGCAATATAAAATGTATATAAATGTAATGTTGTAATATACAGTACATTAAATATAAATAGACAAAATATATACTGTATACAGTTGTACTATAAATATACCAAATAAATATACAGTTGTAATATAAATATAAATATACAGTACATCCTATTCAGTATATACCGCTGTAAGATTAATTGAAATATACAAAAAAACGTATACTGCTGTACTATAAATATAAATAGACAAAATATATATGCTGTTGTACTATAAATATAAATATGCCAAATAAATATACTGTTGTAATATAAATATAAATATACAGTACATCCTATTCAGTATATACCGTTGTAAGATTAATTGAAATATACAAAAAAACGTATACTGCTGTACTATAAATATAAATAGACAAAATATATATGCTGTTGTACTATAAATATGCCAAATAAATATACTGTTGTAATATAAATATAAATATACAGTACATCCTATTCAGTATATACCGTTGTAAGATTAATTGAAATATACAGATGTACAGTACAGTTTTCTATATTTTTTTTTTGTTAAGTTTTGTAAATATACTTACGCGTTTGTTACCCTTGGTGCCTTTTTCCGGTCTCTGTTTTTTCCTTGTGCATGATAGCTCACGGTGGTTAATGGCACAACGAGGTCAGAAGTAGCTAACCAGCGTTGGATAGCAGCAATTCGGTGTCCGCTCGTGTACATGTCCTTAATTCGCATGCTGAGATCCTTTGAAATCTTTTTAACAGGCATTGCTGCGAGTAGAAAGAAATACAAACACAAGAATGTATATTCGATGTTTAGTCGATGTGTATTCTATGTGCAGTCAATACACAAAATGGATGGTGTATTTATACGGTAATGACTCACATTAGAGTACGCCCACTTTCAACACCTGTACCTGGCCGCCATGCATAAAAGGTCACACACATTGCATAGCCCACCACTCGATGATCTTTATCGGAACTTGCCCTTGTCCAGATACTGCATTGTGCCACCTGCTTCCATGGAGCATCCCCGGTTCTATGGACATAAGAACCCTCTCACCTCTGCCGTGCCTGTCATGCTGAAAAAGCGAAATGCAGGAGCCGTTTCCAAGCCAAAGGCAAAGCGACAGGCTAAGGCCAATAAAGAAAACCTTCTGCTGACCCCAAAGGCTAAGGGTTTTCTTAAACGTAAGCCTCATTATGTGAAGAAGATATATGGTAATACGCTCTTTACGCAAAACGAATGGCAGCCAGCCCATCGAATCCGCAGACCACTTCCTCCCATATGCTTCGACGACTCTGCTGTAGCTGTCCAGGAAATCTTCATCCCGTCTTCTCCACCCCCATCTTCTCCGGTTCCATCTGACGACGCTGCCGCCTCTGAAATCCACGGGTCACTGTCTCCTTTGCGCTTAGATGACTCTGCTTCTCGCCCGGAAATCCAAAGGTCACCTTCTCCATCCCTCTTCGACGACGCTGCCGCTTCTCCTCTACCGGGTATCCACAGGTCACCTCCTCCACTCTCCATCGATGCCGCTTCTCTCCATCGAATCCCCATCTCATCCTCCGTTGCACCCATCCCCCAGATGTCCAGACGCCATGCACAAGAAGCAGCTCGTTGGACCGAATGCTGAATGAGATAAGTGTGGATCTCCCCGGGAATTCTATTGTGCTGGCAAAAATAGATCTTCTTCTGGAGACCATGTTAAATGTGGAGCAACGGATGCTACAAATGGATCAACGGATGCTACAAATGGAGCAAGGGATGGATCAACGGATGCTACAAATGGAGCAACGGATGGATCAACGGATGGAGAAGATAGAGGCTGACATTGCGGGCATACATTATTTGCTCGGTGCTAATGCCCCTGTTTCCCCGACGCCGGAGCAGGAGGGTGACATGGATGTGATGAATGGGAGCATTGACCCCCTTCCATCACCAAGCACCCCCCCTCCACCACAAGATGTAGTGTACATGTATGCCGTTGAGGAGGACATGACAACCCCATCAAGACCACACCAGGAGAACACACGGCGACCACGACCGGAGGAAAACTTCCTCCCAGACATCCTACCATCGCCCGTCGCCTCAAGCACACCCGTTCCCAAAAGACCTACACCCGCTCGCATAGAAACAGTGCCCGACATCACCCTGAGCGATCTGCCAGCAGCGCTTAGGGAGAAGTATAGGGTGATGAGTGCTGGTGTACCCCACAAGTATGCCTTGATCATTTTTAAGCACCAGGTTCCCTACACGTTGTACTGCAAGTGGGTGTTCAAAGTGAACTACGATGGGAATCGCCTAAAAAAGGCCCTTCCTGCCAATTTAAGGAAAAACATTGTGGAAGAATTGCGGCGCTTTTATACAGTTACAGATCCTGTAATGAAAGGCGTTAGTGTCTGCATTAATGGCGTTTTGCACCATGCAAGGAATCGGCCATGGATGGACAATGTGGAGGACTGTCAGTGAGACCATACTGTTGTGTTGAACTGTATTGTACTCTCCATGTTTTGCCCTTAAAACCTGCCCTGTTTGCTGCCCTCTAGGACTGAACTGGTGCAGGTCTGACTGACAGTGTTGGGCACCATCCCACTGTACTGTATACAGTACTGGGTTTCTTTAATAAAGGAGATGTTACTTAAAATGTCACTTTAACTCCCTTTGCCCCATGCACCAAAAATGTTTTGTTTTGTTGATGTTTTGAATTGCTGTGCACTTTAAATGTTTCTTTGTGCACTTTAAATGTTTCAATATTGTAAATAAATGTTTTTGTACTGACTCCACGAATAAAAGACCATGTTGAATTGCCTCACATTGTTTCTATTTGCTCCTTTGCCAGTGTAACAAATGTACTGTACTGTAGCGGCTTGTTGCACTGTTTTTTTACTGGCTGGTCGCGCAATTGGCGTAGGAACTACGGCAATTGGCGTGGGAACTAGGTCAATTGGCGTGGGAACTAGGTCAATTGGCGTGGGAACTTCTGTTTTAGGGCACCTAGAAATAAAATTTATTTGGCCCCTAGATGTTAGGAACCCCCTCACTTGACCCCAACAGGGTCCCAGCAGTAATGGCAACGAGAAAGGGTCACGCCGGTGAGGAGGGTCCTACCATTGAACGCAAATGGCGGAGAAAGCTTTGAAGCGGCTAAGTCACAATGAGCAGAAACCTGGGACCCAGAACTCCGGTTCTGTTCGATCTAGAGCGCTCAAATTCGGTCACCATGTAGCCCTAGTTGCGGCAGGATTGCATGGCAAATTGCGACCCTCTCGTGGCAACAGAACGGAGTCAGGGTGATGTTAAAGTTCAGGTTTCTGCCATTGACTTGCATGGCAGAAAAAAAGCCACTTTGGTAATGTGCTTTTAAACTGTCTTCTGGTATCTCCGGTTCCGTGGGTCGTGCAAAGCTGATATTTTGCCACTATGGCAAGGGTCCTCCCGCATGGGGACCAGGTAAATTTCAACCCACTCAGACCCACAATACGGGTTATTTTACATTATATTCGCGCAATTGGCGTGGGAACTACTTAGGGCCGTGGTCAAGTTCATGGGCAATTGGCGTGGGAACTTCTGTTCTAGGGCACCTAGGAATAAAATTCTTTTTGCCCATAGATGTTAGGCACTGTATACCACTGTACAGTATACTGTGGAAGACAAATAATGAAACGATACTGAATATGTAGAATAAATGCATAGTTTTATTTAATCAGTGTTTATTACACAGTATACTGTACGGCCGGAAAAAATCAGCATACAGTACAATATTATCCATCGAAATCCCCCCATTAGCCGTTTTCTTTTCTGAGGGAAAAAAAAAGAAAAGTTTTAATGTACAGTAATGGTCAGCCCCCTAAAGAAGTACCCAGCCAGCCCCACCAAAATAATATGGCAACAAGACAGTACTCACCATTGAATTAAAATTCATTTTCCCCCAGATGTTAGAAACCCCCTCACTTCACCCCAACAGGGTCCGAGCATGTACTGTACAGTACTGTACAGTACTTTAAAATAAATTAAATATGCAATTTTACTATTACTGCGCACGCACGCACAGACTGTGTACTGCAGGTTGAACCGCGAAGGTATTAGACTTCAGAGACAACAGCTCGCAAACGCCCCCATGTGTTTTTACACAGCATTGCCGTATTGCAGCCAGCCGGAATAAAATGCTTAAATCACAGCCGCGAATATAACGCTATATACCCCTGGAGAAAACGACACAAAACCGCACATCACCGGTATCCTCTGAAATTCGCGGAGCTAGCCAAGTAAGAATAAAGTTGGTCGCCAGTGTACCTGTCTCCCTCCTGCCTTTTGCCTCCAAAGTCCTTGAACGTCTTGTATTCTCTTGATTGCTACACTTTCTCAACACCTATTCTCTTCTAGACCCTCTACAATCTGGCTTCCGCAGTGCTAACTCTACTGAAACAGCCCTCACTAAAATAACTGACGACCTCCATGCTGCCAAAGACAGAGGTCATAACACTCTGCTCTTTTACTCGACTTCTCTGCAGCATTTGACACCGTGGCCCACCCTCTTCTTCTTCACATTCTCCATACTCTTGGTATTCGGAAATAAAGCTCTATCCTGGATCTCCTCTTACCTCTCCCATCATACTTTCAGTGTCTCTTTTGCTAACACCTCCTCCTCATCTATCGATCTCTCTGTGGGGGTACCCCATGGCTCTGTCCTGGGACCTTCTCCTTTCTCTTTACACGCTCTCGCTAGGTGACCAAACCCCATCTTTTGGGTTTAAAAATCACCTCTATGCTGACGACACACACAAATTTATCTTTCAACCCCTGACCTTACACCTGCTATGCAGACCATAGTTTCTGAATGTCTCTCTGGAATATCATCCTGGATGGCCATCCGCCGACTTAAACTTAACATGGCAAAAACAGAGCTCCTTATACTTCCTCCCAAACCTGGCCCTACTACCTCCTTCCACATTACTGTTGGAAATACAATCATTTACTGTTGGAAATACAATCATTCACCCAGTAGCCCAAGCACGCTGCCTAGGGGTCAAACTCGATTCCTCTCTCACATTTTCCTCTCATATTCAAAATGTTTCTAAAACTTGTCGCTTTTTCCTCCGCAATATCACAAAGATACACCCTTTCCTCTGTTACTCGACTGCTAAAACTCTTACTCGGGCCCTCATTCACTCCCATCTCGATTACTGCAAACTCCTGCTGTCCAGCCTTACTGCCTCTCAACTGTCTCCCCTACAATCTATCCTAAACACTGCTGCTAGAATCACTCTACTCTTTCCTAAATCTGTCTCCGCGTCTCCCCTCTTGAAATCCCTCTCCTGGCTTCCGATCAAATCCAATGTAAAGGGGGTTTAAGGCTGCACACCACAATATAAATAAATACATACAGTTTACCGGTGCTGCTGGTTCAAGGAAGTACCTGCCAGGCAAATTCCAATGTACACTGAGGAAAAAAGAGAGATCTAGCACTCCACGGATTTGAAGATAAATGAATTTATTGTGCCACACAGTGTGGCACAATAAATTAATTTATCTTCAAATCCGTGGAGCGCTGGATCTCTCTTTTTTCTTCCGATCAAATCCCGCATCTCACACTCAGTTCTCCTCCTCACTTTTAAAGCTTTACACTTCTGCCCGTCCTTACATCTCAGCCTTAATTTCTCGTTATGCACCTTCCCGACTCTTGTGTTCTTCTCAAGGATGTTCTTTCTACCCCCTTTTTATCTAATGCCCTCTCCCGCCTTAAACCTTTCTCACTGACTGCCCCGCACCTCTGGAATGCCCTTCCCCTCAATACCCAACTAGCACCCTCTTTATCCACCTTTAAGACCCCCCCCCTTAAGACACATTTGCTTATAGAAGCATATGAAAAGCACTGTGGATAATCCTGGACACACGATACATAAAGTTTTGCCCCCAGCAGACACACTTACCACAATTCCCTCCTACTGTCTCTATACGGTCCCCTACCTACCAATTAGATTGTAAGCTCCTCGGAGCAGGGACTCCTCTTCCTTACTTTTATGTCTGAAGCACTTATTCCCATGACCTGTTATTTATATTATTTGTTATTTATATGAGTACAACGTGTATTACTACTGTGAAGCGCTATGTACATTTATGGCACTATATAAATAAAGACATACAATACAATACAATTCCAAACTATTCTGATAAAACTCCCTAACCATTATATTGCAGCTCTCCAAAGCAAAATTGAAACGTTTGTCTGGGAATAATGCTCACCACAATCAGTAATAATAAATACCAAAGAGAAATAACTCAGCTAGTAAGCACTTTGTAACCTATGATGTGTAATATGATACATTTAAAAGTATTCTTTATTAATAATATTTAATTAAAATAACGTAGTGCACAAAAAAAGTGTAAAACTAATATGTAACATAGAACCGTGCCAGATGCCAAATAATGGAGTCAAATGGGTGATGATAAATGTAGCGTCCCCTAAACTAGGAAAATACCTAGAATATGTAAATATAGTATGAAAGTATGAACACACATTATTTATCCACATATGTGATCTTTCCCATCGAGGGTTAATTGCTCATTGGGCATGGATGTAAATAGAATACTTTTAAATGTATTATATTACAAATCATGGGTTACAGAGTGCTTTCTAGCTGAGTTATTTCTCTTTGGTATTTATGATTACTACAATTCTCAGCACCCAATGTGGTGCACTGTGTAGTAGCTCCTAGAGTGACAGAACAGGGTTTTTGATTAATGTAGTGCAGTGCAGTATTGTACAGTACAGGTAAAGTGTTGTAGGTAAAAGTGTGGTTTTACTGTACAGTACCTATAAATGTCTTCCTTGTCATTACAGGACTTATCCTATGATAAGGGAGCCCGACAAGATTAAAAGAGTGGACCAAGCAAGGGTAAGGATCGAAATTTGCGAGACTTTTCAGGATGTTGTCTTTTCTTATCGGACAACTGTAGCTCTTGAGAGATTTGCCACTTTTGCCTTCCGCAAAAAAAAAAACGCCTATCCCTCAGGCTGCGGCCGAAGCACTGACTGAAGATGCATGTGTAGGGTGCTATCTCTACACGTGGACCAGGATGCACAGTAATATTTGAAGGTAATGTACAGTAATGCACAAAGTCACATGCTGTAGCATTATGCACTATAGTAGTGTATTCTGTACCATAATGTAAATCATTTTAATATTTTTTGCCTTCTCTTGATCCAGATATCATGGATTAAGTATTCTTCCAAAAGCAAATTGTATTGTTAATAACTTACTTTGATTTGTTTTGCACGGTTTGAGTGACCGAGGAGTTTAATCCATCCAAGCTTCTTGTTCTGAGGTATTGGGGACCCTATTCGGGTGCCAACTGTGTAAGAATGTAAAAAATATTACAATTCGGGTTCTGAATAATCAAATGAGTTTGTATAGTATACAAGTGTACAGTGGGAGACAGTTTTGAAAAAAAAAGCTATGGTAATTAAGGGGTTAACACCCCCTCCCAATACCCACCAGGGAGGCCCAACCTCCCTACCATGAGAAACTACCCCATCCCCCATCCCCTCTTCCCACTGATTGTCACTGTGATATCCTATGCCCACATATGCGTACCTCCCGGTAAGATTATGTCACTTCAGCAAAACAAAAGGAAGCCATTATATGCTACATCCACTCATTGGATTGGTGGATATACCATGTAATGCCTTTTCTTTTTTGGAGTAAAGTTGCATTTATTTATTTATTTGTAAAAATGTTTCACCAGGAAGTAATACATTGAGAGTTACCTCTCTTTTTTAGGTATGTCACTAAATGCGAGGGAGGCATGGTACCTGATTGCATCCTCCCCTTTTAGTGAAGTCACATCATTAAAAGAAAATGGAAGCCATCGCATGGTACAGTACATCAACCAGCTTCATGTGCTAAATTCAGTACTGGCAGGAAGAGGTGGCAGCCAGAGGGGAAGTGGAGAAAGAGTTTCATTACTGATCTTGAATCCTGTATAAACAGTTCTTCAATAACCTTGATTTTTTACAAGGCAGAGAATAAGTGAGAAGGGACCTTGACCACTGGTAGTTCAGCCAGAGAGAGTTTTCCACTTGCTAGAAACAAATTGGGGGAGTGGTACTGATTTGTCTATGCTATGCATCCATCCAGTCGATAGTGTTGCCAAATCATAGTGTTGCCAAATCCCCCAGCACTAATGTTAACACTAAATACTGTTGTAGCCCTCCTTCCCCCTGACAAAAGGGACTACCGGTATACCTCACTTGTGAGGGATCCCAGCCCAGTGTGATGATCCCCGCACAGGAACTAATACCAACAATGATCACATCACAAGTACGAAATAATGGGTTTTACTGAACACATGTATATCTTATTCCTACACCACACAGTATACAGCACTCCCAACCCCAATATATCCCCTGAGTGTCCCCTCAGTACAAAGGGTGCTTGGTACCAATACCCTGATGTCCTTTCACCCAATGTCAAGGCCTACCAAAAAGTGTGTATGGTAGCACTACATGTGAACGTTTGGTGCACTTTAGTTGAGGTACCTGCCGGGTACTCCAGTATCCGGTGCTGCCAACTAGCAATAGGGATCCTGGTGATCCAGCGTTGTCATCGCCTGTGAAGGCGTCCGCCTCTGCATGGGATAAGCTTCGGTAGGAGGGTATAACCTTTGAGAGTCTGATGGTACGGTGGTGGTCTAGTCCAAGACCAAAGGCCGCAAGTAACCGTGTGGCATCTACACTGGCGCAATATGTTGATGTAGCTCACTTTTCCCCCACCCCTTGGGAGATATGATGGCTACCGTGTATGTGGTGCGTTACCTGTGGATCACAGGAGGCCTGGGCCTCCGCTGCTGGGAGCCTGGGGTGTACCTGATCCATTGGGTGACAGCGCCTCCACCTGTACGGGATCCTACTATGTGGGATAACCCCGTCACGGGACTTCATGCAATAAACACACACTGGTAAAAGTAACAGTTTTACTGCATGCATACAAAAAACAATAGTAACAGTCCCACCAACTAGGCCACGCATGGTCGTACCTTCCAACACAATGTCCACACCTGGTAACACAGTCCCCAAAGTACCTAGGGGCCCTTGGACACCCACCCACCCTGGTGTCCACAAGTAGTCACCCACCCAAGTGGGAGAGACAGCGCTGCCCCACTAATGTGTATACAGTTGGTGCACTTGTCAAGCTGAGGTATACCTGCCAGGTGCTCCAACACAGCTACTGGGGAAATGTCCCTAGCTATGGGTTTCCCTGTAGCAGCCACAATTTGATTATGTGATCGGGTCCTATCTTGGTCCTAAAGGGTAATCTGTCCTAGTTTGGGTGCCACTGACACCCAGACCCTACCTTCTCCTTCTCAGTCCTGGCTCCACCTGCCAGCGCGAGCTAAGCGCGCCAAATGTATCCAAATTAACCTCAGAGGATCCGAGTCACCCTATTGGCTGGTTTCCTGTATGTGATCCAGGACCGCAGTGCACTATGGGACTTGAATTCAACCTGTGGATCATGTTCTAACATGGCTGACGCTGCTTGCAATCTCCTGTGCATGCGTACTTCCATAACATGGCGTCTGCACTACTGCGCATGCGCACTACCCCTTAACAAGGCGGCGCCCTTACCGACATCCGCCCCAGAGCTCCTTTTACTGCCTCCAGCCGCTCTCTCTGCTCCCGGCAGGTTCGTCTGCCATTCAGGCGGCACCCACCGACACCGCTAAGCAGCCGCAGTGCTCCGAACTGCAGGCAAAGGGGACAGAGGGGGGGAACACCTGGCTACACTGTCATATTACAGAAGAAATTAGTCACTTTGCATTTGCAATGTTTTGCGTTTACAAAGATTTTATTTCTTTAAAAACCCACACACAGTAATATTAAAGTATAATAATGTGTACAGTATATCGCTGTGTACCCACTGTCATAAAAATATAAAATATAAAAAAAAGTAGAAACCCCTGTATTACAAGGAGTCACTGTGCATTGCATTTTCAATGCTTTTTTGGTAGCTATGTCGTTATTCAGTGAAACTTCCCTAGTATAAAATTGTCCAACTAATGTATATGTCTCTAATAATGTATGCATCATATCTCTATGTGCCCACTAAGATTACAATATATAAAAAAAAATCTCAACAGTATTAAAACGGGGTCAAAATTATAATAGTTTTTAGACTTCCAACGACGACTTCTTCTGGATTGAATTCTGTAACATAATTTTAAAATTATTTACTGTACCCTATTATTAATTCTGTAAATGCATACAAATGCAATGTTTTTATTTAATAAAGTTTGAAATTGCATCAGTAGATATCTAGAGTACTATACAATGTCAACAGACAAACATGTGTACATTTTATCTTCTTCTCAGACAACTGCTTCAGACACTGCACTGCAGCCTTCATAGTATAATAGGCAAATATATTCAGTACACTGCATTGCACAGACTGAACTGCAACCACATAAATAATAATTCCACTGACAACAAATGAGTTCCGTGCAGGCTCAGTGGGCGCTCAGTGTGGTAAGGTGTGCGGCAAGGCTGCGGATGAGGTGCACACATTTTGGGGGGCAATTTCACATAAATCATGCTTTATCTATACATAGATGGGCACATATAAAACAGGGGAATATGGCAAGGGGTGGACTTAAAAGGTACATATATCATGCAAGAGTAGCCAATATCAACAGAACTAAAACAGTAGCAAAGTGAACCTAACTACCAATGGTACCACAGAACAGATCCATGCAACACGTAAATCATAGACTTTCTGCACAAATATTAATATTATATATATATATATATTTATATATATTATTTTGTTAATATTATCTTTATATAATGATTTAGATTATGGTAATTTTTGTATAACACTATTATTGTTGTCATTGCTTTTATTGATAAATGTAACTGAATCAAGGTATTATCACTATACAAGTTTAAAATACCAAACAAAATAAATTATATTAGCATGACATGTAAAAAAATATGCACAGTTATAAGTTGTTTATTGAAACACACATATGTAAAGGAAATACTGTTTGACAACTGAATGTAAAAACAATGAAAATTAAAAGAAAGCATTTCCAAAAAGAAGATACAGACAAATAAAGCTAAAGGCAACTTTCAAAAATTTGAATTGACCTTCCCTGGAGTTAAATACTTTTACAACACAATTACCGTGACTAACCCAAATCTGCTAAACACAAATAAAACCATCCAGGTCCCTACACTAAAGGAAATAACAGGAAATAGCTGACGGAAGATACTGTACAGCTGCAGAGTGGGAAATATTGAACATGCATGAGTGAGAATGACATAATGACATGATGACGTGAGAATGAAGTAGGGATTCTGTTTTTCTTCAAGTATATACTGTACAGTATACTAGTGCTTATGCAGAGCTCATTTGGCTAAGACAGGTGTTTGCTCTTCTCACACTTAGGCAACACTGTAATATTTATCCTAACCGCATGCTACAGTAAGCTATTTAATAAAATTTACTTTGAGAAATGTCTCCATGTTAAACATATTTCCTTGAAGGAAGTTTCATGACTTGAAAATGCTTTTAGTATTAGTTTTATTGAACAGAGGAAATATTTTGTTTGCCAACAAATTTAGGAAAGATATTGTTATCTAAATCATATTATAATCCTTTAGGTACAGTATCTATTAATTAATTTTTTTGAAGTGAAACTTCTTTAATGGCGTGAATGTAGTTGATTCGAGACGGAAGTCAGTGGTGACGAAGTGACATCACTCCTGGCAGAAGAGGCCGTCAGTGTTGCCAGCTTTCACCAGGAGGAGTCAGTGCTGGTCGGACGGAGGGACACACACAAACACACACCACCCCCGGTGATATGCTGAACTACCTCCTCACCCCCCCATGATGCGCCTAAAAAAAAACCTCCCCCAGTGAGCCTCCGAGCACACCCCCGTGTCCCCGTACCCCCGCCGGGGGCTGGCTGCAGCAGCCATGTCTGGAGCTCCGCAGGGGGGAGAGAGTGAGGGCTGCTCCAGGTGGGGGCTGCTCTGGCCATGCCTCAGTACCTCCGCTGGGAGGGGGGGAGGAAAAGGAGAGAGGGGGGCTTCTCCTGCAGAAGGCACCCGCAGCAGGTTGGCTGGCTGCAGCAGGACACTCGCAGCCATGTCAACAGTTCTGCCAGGGGGGAGACTCAGACAGATCCCCCCCTCCCTGTGTCCGCAGCTCCGGTGCGGGTGGGGGAAGTCAGGAGAGATGGTGGGCAGGACACAGAGAGAGACAGGCACACACCACACAGAGAGAGAGAGACACACACTGACTGACACACATAAACACACTGACTGACACAAACACTGATTGACATGCACACACTGACTGACATACACACACACACACACACACTGACACACACTGACTGACACACTAACTGACACACACACACTGACTGAAACATACATACTGACTGACACACACACACAAGGAATTCAGTTACTATAAATATAGAAGTACAAATAGCTAAAACACGTGTTCTAAGTCAAACTTCTTTGCGTTTGGCACTAAAATTCTGTTTTGATTTTTAATTAAAAACATCACCATTACAAATACAATTTCTGTGACAAAACAGTGACAAAAGGCAAATAAGTTTCACTTAAAATGCGCGTGAACGGAACACACACAATTTTTTTACTAATTAAGCACTTGAATACCTTTCGCATTTTATATCATTTGTAGGAAAGAAATGAGTAAAATATCTATGTCAAGGATTTTTATTGCTCCAATGACATAATAATATATTTCTCCACCTGAATTTGAATTTCAGCAATAAAGAGAAAGATAAATTATAACTTAATATATTTAAAATGTTTGTCTTTTATGAATGATATACAGTTGTTTAAATATATTGATATATGTTCCTTCACTAACAATAAACTTGTTATAAGGATATACTGTTCCTTCAATATAAACTGTGTTGTGTGGCTGCAATTAATTCATTATTTTTAACATTACTATGTATAACACATTACAAAGGCAGATGGCAAAAACAACAAACCTATCATGAGCACATTGCAAATTTCTCTCTTACTCATATGAAGTAAATAAATACCAGATTGCTCATGTATTACAAGATTGGAAGTTAAACCATTTGTTGGTCTTAGCTTTCATAGTTAAAAAGAAAATCTAATAATGGTTTAATAAAATAATTTGGTCCTTAAGAACGTAACTGCTTCTACAATTGCAGTAAAAGACCTGTTTAGAAATACTCCTCACTTCTAAAGAGGGCAAAGCATGGGAAGCTAATTAAATTAAATATATATTATCCATGCCAGTATCTCAGGCAATTTAATGCTCAGATAATTTTCATGTTACCATAGTGATACATACGTTTAATAAAACAAAATGTGTGTGCAAGTATAGTGAGAAGGATGTAAATAGGATATATGTTCTAGTTTTCTGTGTTAACTGAAGCTTTTTACAGTGGGGCATGGAAAAACATTCCAGTTTGTAAGTATTTTATTTTCTTTCTTTCCTTAAATGTTATATTTTTTTATCTTAAAACGTTATACACACAATGCTCCATGCTGCTCCCAAGGACACACAGGAACAAATCACCTGGAAGGAACTGGTGGCATTCCAATAACCAGAGCCATATCTTTTAGGAGAACTCTAGAGCATCAGAGGTTTTCCCAAGGGCTAGTGATAGGTCCATGAAGAGTTTTAGAATCTAACATTCTGTCTCCACAAATATTCAGCAATAGGAAAAGCATCCTTCTGCCCTCACTTGATCAAATTTTGTAGTCTGCGTTCTAAGGCTTGGTCCATGAGTTCTGGCATACTCCGGAAGTGTTACTGAACAATTTTCTGAACTGCCTTACCCCTGTTCTTGAATACAGCTTCACTGGAAGATTCCAGAGACTTCTAGAATCCTCCAGTCTACTCTGGGAGTTTCCAGAATTGCTAAGGGAAACGCAGAACTTTACAGGGTTGCAACACAACATTTTTTTAATTGTTAGTCAATTAGAAATATTATAGGCTCACTCCCTAGGCCCTTCTAGCTTTGTCCCATAGCAATTTGCTATCTATGGAGAGTGGTCTCACCCCTTGTATACAGAAATGCACAAAACAAAACAAAATTCTCTTACTCTTTGCCAGTAAACAAATGGGAAATAAGCCCCAACCAGATAGGGTAGGACAAAACATTTTATTTAACGCCCAATTTAAGGCTCTTTACTCTCCTGCTTACAAAAGTTATTATTTTCTACTTGTCAATAAGGGTAGCATAAGTGTGATGCAAGCAGTAGCAGTTGTGAACTTACCCATGGTCTTAGCCAATGTGTTAAAATTATGCCTCCTGCATTTTTGTGGTTCAGCAGAAAGCTACTATAGGAATTCCTGCTTACCTAAATAGAATTTTGCTACTCTCAGAGAATTTTGCTGCCGTTATTTCATGCTATTCCAGTCAGAAGTATGAGGGCCACTGGTATGGAAACAGGTCACACTGGTGTGGCCTAATATTCCAAAGATATGGTGAATATTCTATGACCTATATGATCAATGAAGATCCTCTGTGGAGTGTTAACATGTTGCTAAGATGAACCAGAATTGGTATGGCCCCTATGTGGTGCAATCCAAAGAGTTAAATCAGGGCAAATAATGTGACGTTACCTAAATACTGTAGGTAACTGATGTCATTTTTAAGAGTTTAACGGGTATCCACGGGGCTCTTGATCACAGAGGGACTGTTTTGCCTGAAAAGATTCCCAAGAACAGATCTCAGATCAGTGATGTCACTTCCGGAAATGGGCGTTGACAACAAGGTGCAAGGTGAAATGGAGCTGGAAAGGTAAATGTTCTTACGTGTTTTGTGGATTCCTTGGTCTCTCAATGCAGACGATACCCTACACGTTTCGTTCTGGTGAATTTCCACAGTGGCTATGCTACATACTAAATATATTATCATATTAATACACTTATTCAAGGGAAAGAAATGTTTGCTTATTCACACAATACCAATAGTCATATATGTACTCAAACACTGTAGTACTTAATTTTTGCCTATTATTTAAACTTTTTGAAGTACCATAAAGCAGACACCCATCTGTGTAGTTTGAAACCTCCATGGAGGGACTGCCTGTAGAAGTCCTAGAAGAGGAGAACAGTATCATTATAGCACTGACACCGGTTGCTGCAGAGGAGTACTTTGCTCCAGCATGATCCCCTGTGAAATCACCAGCTTCCAGACCAGCTGCTCAGACAGCAGCACCCCTAGATGCACCACCAACTGTAATCCCAGATGCATCCCCTTCTCAGTCCAGAGCTCCTTTTGCATGTCTGCCTCCATCAGCACTTTGTTCGTGTAAGGATCCGTAAACAGCACCACCCTCTGCGTGCTCCTCGCTTACCCCAACCCGCGACCGGGTGCTCCACTTCATCTGCCTCCTGCAGCAAGTCATGTGTGCCAACCACTACCAGGAGGTTCAGGGGGTACTCCAGCTATGTGATAAAGCTGATAGTGATTTCTAGTACTGTATGTAAAAGTTTTAAAAGTAATTTCTAAAGTGTGCCAAGAATGAGGCTAGTTAGTGTCGGCAATATATACACTCACTCCATCCTTGACACCAGAACAGGGACTTATATATTTTAGCACACATAAGACAGGACAGTATATTTTATTAAAGGGTTATATTTAAAAGGTATATGATAACCTGTGAATGAACTGTGGGTTTCCAAGTCATGGAATCCAAGAGACCATATGGCAACCAAGCTTGGTGCCTATGGGTCTATGCAGAGTCCTGACTTGAAAGCCTCAGGGATGCCAAGGTGTTAGAACAGGAGGGGTACTGCAGTTCTGCTTGAGTACCCGCATCCTGGGCTAACACAGGGCTATCCGGCCACCATTTGCCAAATCCCAGACTCTGTGAAGCCTGGACAGCGGGTGGGCTCAGTATGCAAAGAGGCAGAAATGCCAGGTTGGCACATGACCCTTGACAAACTGACAAAAGGTGCCCACCCAGCTTTACAATACTGGTAAATCGATGATTGGCTGGCTGGAGAATTCCCACACTCTGATAGGCTGTAGAGATCTGTGAATGGGACACTGAAACCCATAAGGAGCCTTGCAGCCAATGAGAAGAGAAGATTCCAAGCGCCAAACCATCAGCAGGAAATTCAACGATGCTCTGTACGGAATAGACCCGAGCTGACTTCAAGTATTTTCAACTCAGAAAAGTTTCTAAGTCCTGCTTTTGAGAACGTAGTGGTCGCGGCTGGCATTGTATGCGAAATCAGTTCCAGGACTTTCGTGAGTACCTACCGGTCAAGGAAAAGGGCCCCTACAGAGGTCATTTTTGTGAATTTCATTTAAAGAATAGATTTATTTGTTAGCCCCGTTCCCAGTAAGTGTGTTAACCCTGTAAATTGTGTTACATTGTGTATATGACTTTTCCTGAAATAAATTCCAATTTATTTTACCTCCTTGCTTTGCTCAATCAATGATCCCGGTATAAAAAGGTGTTGATAAACCTGGTCTCCTATGACACCTACTCACAGAGAGCTGTTTTAACCTTTTGGGTCCCATCAGTGTGAGAATGTTTATACTGGCTTTGCAAAGTGAAGCTGAAATTGCTGCCATTGGAAGTTCGCCAAAGAGCACAAAGGTGATCCACAAGACTTATGGAACAATGTTCTCTGGACTGATAAGTCACAGGTAAAACTTTTTGGCGTCTATGAGAAACGTTATGTTTGGCGAAAACAAAACCCTGCATTCGAACAGTTGAACTTCACCCCAGACGTCAAGCATGGTGGTGTGAGTGTGATGGTAGAAGGAGTGTTGCTCCGCGCTAGTGCTGTCTATAACAATGCTGTACTGTGTCAATTCAGCCCTATTGCAGCCGTCTGCCAAGGGGACTCCACAACACCCTAAGAGAGAGAGGTCCTTTGCAGAAGCTCACAAAGACAAACCAAAAATGGGCAGAGAGGCACAGAGTAGCTGGTAAATTTATAAGTAAAAAACCCACAAGGGTATTTCATACACATTAAAAACCAAATATAGGCAATGACACTAAACACAATAAAGATGCAAATTAAATAAAATAAAAATAAATTACAATTGTCCTAAGAATGGAGAGTGGAGCCAGAGAGCTCCTGTAGTCAGCTGGGTGCAGTAGTTGTTAGGGGTCCATTCCCAATCTGCTCACTCGTGCTGCAGGAAAACCCTTGCTCTCATGGATGCCACCTCTCACAGCTGAGAATCCAAGGTGCAGCTTCACGTGACCTCTACGCGTTTTGCACTTAGTGCTTCATCAGGATTACCTCTCTGCCCATTGTTTTCTTTGTGTGAGTGTGATGATTTGGGGCTGCTTTGTTGCCTCAGGACATGGGCGGCTTGTCATCATTGACACAACCATGAATTCTACTTTGTATCAGAAGATTTTAGAGGAGAATGTATGGCTATCTGTCTGTGAGCTGAAGAGAAAGTGGGTCATACAGCAAGACAATGATCCTAAACATTCAACCAGATCTACAAAAGAGTGGCTAAAGAAGAAGCAACTGCATTTTAAAATGGCCTAGTCAATGTCTGGATCTAAACCCCATCAAAATGTTGTTGCAGACCTGAAGTGAGCTGTCCATGAACGGAAGCCCTCAAATATCATTGCGTTAAAGCAGTTCTACAAGGAAGAATGAGCCAAAATTAATCAAAACTGATGTGAGAGATCGATAAGCAGTTACAAGAAACACGTAGTTGAAGGTATTGCTGCTCAAGGGGGTGTCACCAGGTACTGAATATAATTGTTATTGAATGTTTAATATTTGAATGCTAAAAAAGGTGTGTGATAGGGTGAACTGGAGTTAAATGTTCTCTACCCTATACATCTACTGAAAGGCAGGTTTCTCTATGGGGTGTTCACTCTTTATTCTTCTCCAATGTCAAAATTAAAGGTTTAACCACCCGCCCATTTCTTACCGAAGTGGTACTCACCAGGGTTTTTATGTATCTCCCCTGGCTTTTGCCCTAACAATGGAATGTCTGATTCCTCATATCAGGAGCGACCAAAATATTTCTGGGATATGTACCAACATTAAGCAGGACTGTCACGGTAGACCAGGTCTTACCAACACATTAATACCGGGATTCTGAATTGAGCACGACAAGGCGGGCAAAATAAATTGTAGTTTATTTCTTTCAGACAAACACACAAATCTTCACAATTACACTTGATTAAACACTTACTGGAATGGGGAAACTAAATCAAATGTCCACGGAATGAATGACCTAACAACAAAGTCTCTGGGCACCCCTCCACGCATGCAAGTGGGGGCACGATTTGAGCTGTGCGACAATCCTCGACTAGGGGCGCAACCTGCCACCCCTACATCTCCGCCGAAAAGAATAGTTTTGTAAAGTCCTTACAGGATTCGTTCGGGAATCCCCAGCTCCAACAAATTCTGGAAGAGAGGTGCAATTCTTCATTATGGTGTAGTTAACACCTCACACTCTGGAACCGCTTATGCTGTACTTGGACGTTTCTTGGTTGATCTTCGATGAATCAGATAAATCTGACTAGGAGGGGGCTATGGGCATTTTTATGGGGTTAAGAGCCCTATCCCTAACATACACAGCCAATCCTCCCGTGGGAACAACTTTTCCCACCTATCCCCGACTTGCCAGGAGTACCTAGAATGGGCAGAAGTATACTTCGCACCGGCACTTTGAATGGGCACTACCATACTTCGCACCGGCATCCGTTACTTAGCAATATCCCAGCCACCCTAACACCTAGGGTCTCTGAGGCTTTTCAACTCTGGACACTGGGGCACCAACTTACCAGGGTGCCATTTGAAGTACGGAGATGAAAAATCCCTCAGCTCATTCATCCATAAGATATGGGCATGTTACTGCATTCATTGCCAGGCTGACAGGATAGGGTTCCTGCTTTTAAATTTAAAACACCATTGGAATACAGTTTATTTTTATATGTAGGTTTTGTATGTGCAACAAATATAAAATCAATATGTGTGCTCATGGTACATTTTTAACTAGCTGCGCTCCAAAAATTAGAGTGCTAGCTCTTTCCTAGCGCAACTTATCCCCTTAATTGAATGGACTCTGTGATGTGGGTTGCGGTTTGACCTATAATCGATCTGGGTTACAAGCCGGCATACAATGTATCCGTGCTGGCTTTAATCGGTAACCGCAGACACACCACCAATTCCCATTAAGTGGATAACAAGATGGCTGGAAACAGTGTAGCACTCAGGTACTTCGGATAGACCGCAGACCACTTATTCAATTGAGTTTGCGGTTTCGACGTCTGTGGTCTAGAAAATGATACCCATCTTCAATGCCGCCACTTATTCGCAGGCGCACTTATGCAATTAGCACTTGGCACAGCGCTAGAAGCTCCCCCTTGTGTCGCGAATACATCTCCCATTCATTCATGTCGTTTGCACATCTCCCATTCATTCATAATACTGCAGCTAACTTCTGGGCTGCAAAACTGGGACAATAAAGATAGTATAGGGGAAAACATGGCATTATGGTGACCATACAATTCAACCCCTTCAGTCCCAACAAGTTTTAGGGTTAACCTGCTGGGCATAATACCTTTATTATTGGCCTGGTTTACCCTTTCACCGCCACAAGGACTACACAATTTTTTTGTATTCCATTGACCTTCCCCTCAGCATTTCCAAACTCTTAAGCTCCTTACCAAATCTTTTTCAAAAATTAGACCTTTTCAACAAGCTATTGGGTTCAATATCAATAATATGTCCACAGTTTTAAATATTAACATACCAAAGGATATGGCAACATTGATATCTCTTCACTTTGATTTCAAGTTTAGATCTCACTTGATCAAGTGTTAGGAATTTTTTGTAACAAGTCTTTTAACTATACATCAGGGCAATTACCCCAAATTAATAAAAACATCCCAAAAAATATCTCCTGGGTGGGAAGGGGGTTTAATTCTGTAAAAATTAACTTCCTTACTAGAATTCTATATTTATTCTATATGTTATCTACAGTATTCCAGTATCACATAAAGACATCAATTACTTCCTGTGTAAAATTACCAAAATAAACTGACAGGGTTAAAAACCCAGAATCAGCTTTCATATTCTTAAACTAGCTTCATTATTGGGAGGGCTCTTCCTGGCTTATCTCACTTGGGATGTCAGGGCAGCTCCATTAAGTCATTTAGTACATTGGCATAGTCCTTCTTCTGAAATATAATGTCAATATACAGTAGTATGCTCTACCAGTATACTGTACAGGAAAATCATTTCCAGTCAGGGTAAAATAACACAGTAATATCCTTTATATGTAGTTTATCCTTGCTCCATCTTTCATGTTACACATGTACAAACAAAAGTATTATACTTACGGTACTGATGTAATTTTGTGGGTGACCTAGCTTTACTTTAAGCACCACCTTTCAAGTTACAAGTGTGAGTGTGAGTTTTTTCTGAATCTGTACAGGCATCAACCTCAGGGTGTACAAAAGCACTACTGCTGAGAAAAGAGTCAGAATCAGAGATATATACTGTACTTCACTGGCATGGATACATCAAGCTGTGGTAATTCACAAATGCATCATTATTGCCTAAAAAAATGAGTTATTAAGATCCATTAAAAATAAGTATACTGTAATACCAGATTTGTTGGTATTATCATGCCATACAACACGTTCTTATAGTTGTGATTAACAACAGAAATGGTCCCTTTTTAATCACCTGCTCCAGGATGGCGTTAGCCCTGTCTTGCCTATGTATACAATTGGAAATATATTGGCAAATATATCCATAGGCAAGATAAGCTAAATCAGTATTAAATAGGTGATAACATTGACATGCATACATAACAATTTTCCATGACTAGCTGACCACAAAAACAAAAATGGGGTTAATATCAATATAAAACTAAACTATCTACTCCCCTTGGCCACCCTAATGACCACTAAATTAATCCCCCAGGTGGCCTAATCACCCTCCTCATGTATATTACCCCAATCACGTCCCCTACCAAACTTAACACTCACCCTCTATAGTAATGGTCAATAACTCGATTAGCCAAATTTGGCTAATCGGGCTTTTGTCTGTTCCAAAAAAAAAAATTGTATTTGAAAAGCAAAAAAAAAACCCACTTCCTAGCCAGGTGTCTCCAGTTTTTGTGAGCAGATCTGCTGGCCATGGGCAGATCCAAAGTTCCTAGGAAAAAAAAACAGGTAAACAAAAATAACATGTTTAAAACATATACATGTAACACAGTAATAGGCTGAACCTTTAGGGGTTCAGAGCATTTTTGTGCCAAGCCCCTGGCTCCAAGGTCAAAGAATGGGTTGTTTTGGGAACAATCAGGGGCTTACATACTGTAAGCTCTAATAAGCAATAAAGAGGCTGTTGGGTTTGGGTTTAATGGGTGGTGGGTGAGTGAGGGTAAGGGGGGGGCATTATGGGGGTAGTTGACTTGGGGAGTGTGGATAGGCTCCCCGGGGGTTGGCAGTAGAGGTTAACCCCTTCATAACCTTAGTGGTTAGTAAAGCATCACATGGCAATGCTTTACTAACCACCATCGTAGTCAAGGGTGGTAGGTATTGTATTGTGCTTGTGTTTTAATACTGTACCTTGGTAGCCACAGGCATCAACATTGTAAATGGTATTTCTACCATAGAGTTCTGTAATAATGGATATCATAGAAGTTTATGATATAAATATTTTTAATGTGATTATGATGCAGTAATTAACACATTATTAACATTCGCATTAATTCTCGCATCTTGATTTTGTGTTAAATATCACACACAGTAAATTATTAGCGCTATGTTTACGAATTCATTATAAAATTGCTGTAATAAGAGAGTGTATTTACATTTTTACCCCTTGCAATATTAACTCTATTTTAATGGAGATTGATGTATCTGGATCAGAATACTTTATGATGTAAAAGGCAGAATAATGGGTGGTCAAATAGTTCCGGAATATAATATTTCCATAATAATATCCAAAAATATGAGAAGGAAGAGCACTCTTGCATGGAGTGAGTAGTGTGATAAAGTTAGTGAGAAGTCTTTGCACACAAATATAATAAGCCCTCCTGATGGTAACAGCCAATGATGGTGTCCCACACTGCAGCACCTCATTGGGGTACAAAAATATAGCAATCTTCAAAAAAACAAAGTACTCACATTTTCTCTTTTTCTCTTCAGTTTCTTCTTGAATTAGTATATAGATTTAGGTACTTACCCACTCCTTGGGGTCTATTCTAGTAGCGGCTACTGTACATCGCAAGGTTTGGCATGTTCTCGCCGACCGGTTTCTCAGTTGAGTTATCACGGTATTCAGAAAGAATCTAAACCCCTCTCAAACCATGCAGCGGAAAAATGCCAAAACCATACGACGTAGCAGAAAACTCATCTGAGTATTTTCGAAGTTCTACCGTATGTTCTGGCCGCAGTGCTGCATAGAGAGCTGCACAGAGAGACTTGCCTCTCCCTGCACAGATCTCACAGGCAATCACACTGTTTTTATTAAAATTTGAATACTAGTGTGCGTGAGCAGGGGTTCTCCAGAGAAGAAACGCAATGATTTTAGGTCCAGGGAACCACTGCTTCCCAAGATACAGACCCAAGTATGGGGTTTCGGTATCACCTATGCATTTAAATGTCCCGGTCATGTGAGGCAGGACATTTAAAAATGGCCCGGGAATACCGACACCCCATAACGGGTCCTGTATATCGGGAAGCAGGGGATCGCGGACCTGAAATCAACATGGTTCTGCTCTGGAGACCCCTTGCTCATGCACACTAATATTAAAATGAAAATAAAAACAGCTTCTTTACCTTAGCAGCTAGCTGTTAAGGCAATGAAGGAGTTAAACTTGAATAGCCTGTTTTTTGGGGGCAGAGGGGGTGAATGAAGGGGGTAGTTGCCCCAGGGTGGGTGGCCAGGAAGGTTGTGGGACTGGTTAACCCCTTCACTACTATAGAGGTGGGAACTGCTATGGTAATGAAGAGGTTAACCACGCAGCCACCCACCCGGTAGCCCTAACCACCCACCCTTGGGGCAACTACCCCCTTCACCCAATCACTCATCCCAATAATCTTTAAAAACACAACAACCCTAATACCCACCTCCTCTAACTCCAACAACTCCCACCACCACATACAGTACACTATTGGGCAATATTACTATTATTCAGATATAAAAGATAAAACATTAGCCAGCCAGCAGAAAGTAAATAAAACATACTTACTTCTGCCAGGATGAAGGACGTCCTCATCATCATCTTCCACGTCCATGTCCTCCATTGGCAGGAACAGAACAATAAAAAATACAATCTAATGGTCCCTAACCCCTTAATCACCTTGGCAGTTAATAACTGCTAAAACAATAAACGTGTTAACCTCCCGCCCCCACTACCTACCCAGGTGGCCTAACCACCCACCCCGGGGCAAATATCTCCACCACCTACCCATTAATAGGCACAGTGGTACATCATGCCCAGATAATATAGACATGATAAGCCACTATAGAAGTCAATGGGCAACCTAAAAAAAAAAACAACGGTGCCAAAAAGACAAAGAATAAAAGAAATACCCAAGCACCTAAACACCACAAGAACAAAATAACTAAAAAGCTTAAACACATCAATAAAATTAATCTAACACCAAAATAATTAAATTAATCTACTAATATCAAATAACCAGAATAATCAAATTAATCTAATAACTACAGTAAACACAAGAAAAATAAAATTAATCAAACACCTAACCAACAGAACAATAAAAGAAATGTAACCCCTAACCAACAGAACAATAAAATAAATGTACCCCTATTAAACAGAACAAATAAATAAATTAAACGCCTAAGCTATCCTAAAATGTAATAAAAACCAAGACCTACAAAAACATAACAATTTACTCAAAACAATAAATAGAAATAGAATACATTACAATTAATTAAAAACAACCATTTGCCAAAACATGTATTGCCTGTCCTAAAGGGGCATAGATAAATAGATTAGCAGTCAATGGACAAGCAAAACATTAGAAAAAAAATACAATAAAAAAACCTGAAAAATAAAAATTGCATACTATACATTCAATATTTTTCTTACCTTTTTAGAAGGTATATTTGTCTTACCTTTCTTACCCTCCAAATCCCGGCGTATCTGGAAGCTCTCGATCTGCGACGCCATCCTCCGTGATCCTTAGCAATGCTCCACGATCCTCCGCATCAGGTAAAAAAAAATCTTCTATTTTCTATCTTCTTTCTTCTTTTGTTGTAATCCATAGAAACCCCTTGTTAAATCCATCAACGGATGTTGTCTCGTCGGCTTCTTAAGCTAAATTGAGATGGAACAGGCCTTATATATCTGTTTCTATTAAGGAACTCTCCACAGGTACAGTATGTTTGTTTGTTATTGTTATTTCTGTCTACATGGTACTAACACAGCTGTTTGTTTGGCCCTTTTCATTTTTAGTGTTTGTGTTTCTGATACATGCGCGTGCGTGCGCATGGTGCTATGATATCATCACACTTCTTTGCCGCCAATTTTGTAAATTAGAAACACATGTTTTCTTGCTTCTATTCTTATGAAGTGATGGTTTTCTGAGGACAAACATACGCGCATCTTCATCACATCATCTCACTTTTTTTGCGCGTATTTTGATTTTTTTTTTTAAACTGTCAAATTTATAAAATCGTGTACTGTGGATAGCTCTGTACTCCATGAAAAAGCACCCACAGGGTGCTAAATGCGTAGGAGGATTCTTGAACCTTTATAATATAATTTATAATTTTCCTGCTTATTTAAATGTTTTTCACAATTTGGGAAAAATAAAAAATATATAAAACTAGCTGATATACCCGGCGCTGCCCGGGGTTTAATGTTCTGGCTCCCCTCTTTCTCCCTTCCACTGTCTCCCCCCTCTCTTTCTCCCCCGTTCACAGCAATATGCCCCCCACTTCACAGCTCTGGTCCCCCCCCCAGTTCACATCTCCGATTCCACCCCCCCTGTTGCCAGCTGTGATTCCCCCTGTGTATTTTTCAGCTGAGCTGACTGAGGGGGGAAGTGTGTCAGTCAGTGTGTGTGTGTCGGTCGGTCTGTGTGTGTCGGTCGGTCAGTGTGTGTGTCAGTCGGTCAGTGTGTGACTGACTGGGTGGGTGACTGACTGGGTGAGTGACTGAATGGGTGGGTGAGTGACTGGGTGGGTGAGTGACTGGGTGGGTGGGTGAGTGACTGGGTGGGTGAGTGACTCGAGTGACTGGGTGGGTGAGTGACTGACTGGGTGGGTGAGTGACTGACTGGGTGGGTGAGTGACTGACTGGGTGGGTGAGTGACTGACTGGGTGGGTGAGTGACTCTGTGGGTGGGTGAGTGACTGGGTGAGTGGGTGGGTCAGTGAGTGAGTGGGTGGGTGGGATGGTGGGTGGGTGGTTTGGTGGGTGAGTGGGTGGGTCAGTGAGTGGGTGGGTCGGTGACTACTGGGTGGGTGACTGACTGGGTGAGTGACTGACTGGGTGGGTGAGTGACTGACTGGGTGGGTGAGTGACTGACTGGGTGAGTGACTGACTGGGTGGGTGAGTGACATACTGGGTGGGTGAGTGACTGACTGGGTGAGTGACTGACTGGGTGGGTGAGTGACTTACTGGGTGGGTGAGTGACTGACTGGGTGAGTGACTGACTGGGTGGGTGAGTCACTGACTGTGTGGGTGAGTGAGTGAGTGGCTGGGTCAGTGAGTGGGTGAGTTTCGGTGAGTGGGTGAGTTTCGGGGAGTCTCAGTGAGTGGGTGGGTCGGCGGCTACTGGGTGGGTGGGAGACTTACCTTGACCGGGTGGGTGGTGGTTCCTGGTGGCAGACGGTTCCCCTCCTGGCCCTGATATCTCCGTGGCATCTGCCTGGGGCAGGAGGTGGGCTCGGGAAGTTGGCGGGGGCAGGAGGGCCGCACCGCGCTTCCCCTCCGTTCCTCGTTGGGAGCGACGGGGGAGGAGCCTGTATTTTGCGGCTGGGGCAGGAGAGCTGTGCCGCGCTTCCCTTCCGTTCCTCGTTGGGAGCGAGGGGGGAGGAGCCTGTATTTTGCGACTGGGGCAGGAGAGCCACGCTTCCCCTCCATTCCTCGTTGTGAGTGAGGGGGAAGGAGCGTGGAGTTGGCGGCTGGGGCAGGAGGGACCCGCGCCGTGCTTCCCCTCAGTTCCTCGTTGGGAGTGAGGGGGGAGGAGCCTGGAGTTGGCGGCTGGGGCAGGAGGGCCGCACCATGCTTCCCCTCCGTCCGGGAGCCGGTGCAGGGCGGTGCACATGAGGGTGAGTGTGATGCGGTGGATGGGTGTGTGTGTGTGTGTGTGTGTGTGTGTGTGTGTGTGTGTGTGTGTGTGTGTGTGTGTGTGTGTGTGTGTGTGGTGGTGGTGGTGGTGGTGGTGGTGGTGGTGGCGGCGGCGGCGGCGGAAGTTGGGTGACATCATAGAGCCACCAATCTGATTTGCCAAAGGCTGAGGACCAATCGGCTTCACTGCATCTAGCACCAACCATACAAATTTCGAATTTATATATTAAGATTTGTCTGGGAGTAATTTTTCTCTGTTAAAATTAAAATATACAATACTAACCGGCGCCTTATTGATCCATACAAATGTCTCTTAGAAAGTCCAAATGGAGGAAGAATCCAAAATACAGGACTAGCAGCATCTTTTGGATTCTTCCTCCATTTGGACTTTCTAAGAGACATTTGCATGGATTTATAAGGTGCCGGTTCGTATTGTTTATCTGTGTTGTTTCCTGACCTTGTTTGGTTAGAGTTGTTGCCAGGCAGCCTTGCCTTATATATATAAGGTATTTCAGTGTTCCTGATTATATCATACACTAATCACATTTTGATTGCTTGGTATTAGCGCTTTTTTGCACCACCCTTTTTTCATGTACATTCTGTTAAAATTAAGTTAATATTGCAGTCCTTGAAAAAAAAAAATACATGTTATTAACGCATAAATAACAACATTGCATTAGGTGAAAAATCCACACAAACGATAATAACACATTCCCTTAAAAATGTGATAATTCTTGTGTTATCAAAAGCAAGCTCTTTTTGGGAACCCCTGAGCCCCCACAAAATATATATATGTATATAAGTGTCAAAAAGGAGTGCTATTGAGCGTGGCAAATGTATACAACAGACGACAGAGAAGCAAACTCCAAGTCCTATCCCTTCCAACAGTACTGTCAACTTATTTATTTTATATTAGTATTTTATCTGGTAGTGTTAGGACTTGCGAACAGGGTCTGCCTTGTCATGGCTCGCAAGCTTACAATGCTTTGGCCGAAGGGTTAAACTAAATGACCCTTTTTCAAGAGAATATATAAGTATTTTACTGTGTATTTTTGTCATGTTGCATTGGGATTCTCTGTCATCTTTTGCATTCTTGTGTTATACCTAACACTTCCGTAAAATGGCATTACTATTGTGAGACATGGTAACGCACACGATATTAGCCTGCATAGAAAGCTATATAAGGCAATGTTTAAAATAAATAAGTCGACAGTACTGTTGGAAGGGAAAGGACTTGGAGGTTATTTTTTACTTTTTAAGATATTTGCGATATCTGAGTGACATGCGCTGTGCTATTTGTAGTTTGTAACATGAGAAATAAAAGCATGAAAGAAGATCATCCCAAATCCCAGCCTCCACAACGTCACTCACACAACAGGTCAATCTGGGGACGGAACTCTAATATGATTCATGCTATGCGCTACATCAGGAAGCAAGGATCAAAATGTACATATAACACTCTGACAAAGTGCTTAGACCGAAGCGCGACAGACCTTTTGTGTGTGAGACATTATCATGAAGATAGTAACGTGGAATGGTTGTTTGTAGATTTTGCTACATGATGTTACCTTTCACATGTTTATGATTATATTTGTATCTATTTTAATACATTGTGTTCAATAAATACTATACTATGAAGCATGATTGCAGACTTGACAACCACAGATGTACCTGTAAGATATAGATGAATTTCCCTAAAATATAAATGTTTGCATTCTTTAGACGACTAATACATTACTTAAATAAAATTAAAAAATTCCCTAAGATATAATTTTTAATGTAACAATTGCAGTGACACAGGTCACCATTAGTACAATAGTCCATTTTCCTATTATCCTCTTCACTTCTCAAAGGGCCTTAAGTGTAATGCATGAAATTACTGTAGCTGAAACCACGTACAGCTACGGCATTAAAGAGAAGCTTAATACAATGACACAGGAAACTTCTCTCAATGTTTGCATAATATATAGATAAATCAAAATCGATATAGTGATGTCTATATAATGGCTCTCCCAGAAGTTTAAATAAAAACAGACACCATTCTATAATCAGCCCATTCATTCTTCACTTATGCTTATTTCCTTTTTCAAAATTTAAATGAATGAACAGGGAGTAAAGGATTACAGGCCATATTTGCTTATTCTAGTCATTTACAGCTCAAAACTGCTTAGTCCTGTAAATATAGTAAAATACAAAATCTCAGTTACTAAAAGCGAATATTCATAGAGTAGTATAGCATTTATTGTGAAGGCAGTGACATCATCATTGCTAAAAAAAAGAAAATTAGAAAAGTGTTTATTTTCCACAGAACTAACATTCTAGGTCAAGTTAACACATAGATATTCTAATTTGAGAGGAACTAAACCATATAATAGGCTTGATTAGTTTATGTTTGTATTTAATTATAACTACAATTATTAAGAAGATCAGGTATAATATGAAGTCTTCTTTAATTGCAAAAAATAAATTTATACAGTATGTGTCATATATTTCTCCATTAAATATACTTTACTCATACATTAATAATACAGACTTCTCAGGAATAATTAAAACAGATATGTGATTTATAAAAACCTTTGCATTCCTAATGCATTTAATACTAATTACCATAATGCAATGTTACATTTCTATTGGTAGCTTTTGTTTCCCTCTTATTTCTCCTAGCCCTTGGGCCTTAATCAGTAACCATGCTATAAATCCTTGTTAAAACATGACAACAACATATTGAAAGAAGAGGAAATGGGACAATGATGTACTACAGCTATTCTATTTTCTTCTCCCTTGCTCCACAATTAACAAATGTTAAACAGTGAAAAATGATTTCTAGTTTATTCACTTAAAGGATATGCAGAACGCAATATAAAATTATCAAGGAGCACAAAAAGGCTCCTGACATTTACTATATGAATAAAAATTCTACTTATTTGTTCTGGTAATGTATGTGTGTATGTTTGTTTTTGTAATTTGTAAAAAAAAAAAAAAAAAAAAAAAGAAGTGAAATATATGTGGAAAAAGCATACAGTACCTGGTAAATATTGTAACTGATTTTATTCTTCCATATACTGTACTGTACATATTTGACAGGTACAGGAAGGATGTTGGTATGTGCAATGTATAGTATGTATAGGTCTAGTTCATGTTTAGATTTTATAGTCTTTTCAAGTAGTAAATTTCCTTTCATAAAACATCTTCTTTATATTTCACTGGATATTACCTTCAAACATACGTCTATGGGCCTCATGCACTAAACTCCGATAAAAAATTGAAACAGTTTTTAAATCGCCATTATTTGCAACGTTGCTATCACTGTATGCAGAAAGTCCTGAATATCAGTGATAGCAAAATTTTTACAATTGGCAAGTACCCTGTGGTGTGATGATCATTGCCCAGAGAATTAGGATATGACGTGGCGTGTTAAAAAATGTTACTTTGGAACTTGCCGATAATCTCGCAAGACAACCAATTTGTTGAGCAGCCTATATAAATGCTCTATTTATTTTTATTCTTTCTCTGTATTGTTGAAAGTGAGTGAGAGACAGACAGAGCTAGGCATTTGGAGGATTTGGGATTGCTACAGTGGTTGTGTATTTTGATAGATTTGTCCTGTGTTGTTTTGTCTTCTTTACACATTTTTGTTCTTGTGATTTTGAAAGTGTTTTGTGAGTGTGTCGTTAAATTTGTTTATATGTTATTTGTGAGTGCTAGAGGTATGGACGGTAGGTGTGGGAATCAGAGGAGTGATGGTGTTGTGATTGCTGGGGTGAGTGGTGGTGCTGGGGTGAGTGATATTTGTATGAGTCGGTGTGTGAGTGCACGTGTGAGTCAGGGGAGTAGTGGTGGTTGGTTGACTGGTGGTGGTGGGGTGACTGGTGATGGTGGGGTGACTGGTGATGGTGAGGTGACTGGTGATGGTGTTAGGCTCCTGCAGTCACTTTCATTGGAAGAAGGGGAGTCCAATCAGAAGCAGCCAAGCTCAGTGGTTGTAGCTGGGCATAAAAAAAAACTAAATATACATTTCAACGATGAGGATAGTCAAGTCCTTGTTACTAGTATTTTGGAGCATTATGGCCGGCTGTATGGGAACTTAGTAAGAAAGA
Organism: Ascaphus truei; assembly: GCF_040206685.1. NCBI lineage: Eukaryota > Metazoa > Chordata > Amphibia > Anura > Ascaphidae > Ascaphus > Ascaphus truei. The sequence continues at coordinate 174,891,803 of NC_134484.1, forward strand.
AAATCCTTTGCAATGACTGTTAAAATGTATGTAGCCATCTACAGCTGCGACCGATTTTATAATAAGGCGGCCGTAGCCAGCCGCTCTGATAACCGCGGCCCGACGCGGTCTGTTTTCTTTTTTTCTGGAGCGGTTTTCGATATGTTAGCGCTCTGATTTTTAGCGCTGTCTGCAATACTGCAATACCATCTAAAAACTCATGTGGGCATTCGCGAGCTGTTGTCTTAAAAGTCTAATAGCAATTCAACCTACAGTACAGCCGTACATTTTCTGCAAGTCTGTGTGTGGTGTGCAGTAATTGTAAATTTAAACATTTATACAGTATTTCAAAAACATAACATTGCGTCTTCTTTGAATATAAAATTATCACATTTCTACAGTATATGTATTATTTAGTAATCAATACTTTTACTTCTTTTCATACTGTTTATTTTATGCGCATGTGTATACTGTACAGTATGTCTCATTTGAACATTGTTGAAACGCATAGGCGTGTTACAGTATCACATTTCGGCGCATTAAACATTATGATCACGTTTTGAAAATATTTCTTTGAACTGATAATCCATCATACAGTGGTGGCCGCCTTTACCCTAGTGCGGCCGTAGTGGCGCAACTCTGATAACCGCGGGCAGATGCAGTATGTTTTTTTTTGTACGGAGTGTATTGCGGTATTTTAGTGCTCGTAATATTAGCATTTTATTAGCGCTGTCTGCAATACTGCAATACTGTCTAAAAACTCAGGGGGCGTTCGCGAGCTGTTGTCTTCGAAGTCTAATACTTTAGCAGTTCAACCTATGTCAGTACACAGTCTTCGTGTGCGTGCAGTAATTGTAAATTTGCATATTTATACATGCATGTGCACTGCTGTACTGTATGTCACATTTGAAAATTGTTGAAACGCATAGGCGTGTGCTCTAACAGTATCACATTTCGGCATATACAGCGCTCGCCCCTCACTCGCCCCCGCACACACACAGGATAATTTACTGCACTGCAGTATTTCAACTTCTTATTTATCTACAGAACAGTAACCTCTCCCACACCATTACTTTGAATGTGTGTATTTCTGGTTTTAATCACACTCCTGCTTGATAGCTGAAGATTACTGCGCATGCGTCTGTAAGTTCACCACTGCTTGCTTGCGAAGTTCAAGAGTAAGGGACCAAAAAAAAAATATATTTTTTTTTCTCCTCATTTTTTATTTTTATTTTCTCCACAAGCCTGCCTAAACCATCTTGATATGACAATATTCAATCTGTGCTGTAGCTTTTGACTGCGACACTGTGCGTTTGACTGCACATGGTTGATTTGTGTGCTTTTTATGAATTTGGGGGTGTAGGGATCAAATTATTATGATGACCTGCCTTTTGAAAATATGCCATTTCTTTGAACTGCAGTACAGCTAATCCTTCATGCAGCTGTACCCTGTACCCCCCTACCCCACGCACACACACAAGGCTCGCTCAATGATTTGAACCTCTTATCGACAGACACCTCTCCAGAACCATTCAATTTCTAAAGCTTGCCATTGTGTTTTTAATCGTCCGTCCCTAACCGAGCATCACCTCTCTGCGCCTGCGTGCCCAATTTTCCTATTGTTGGCTTTGAGTCAACTCTCTGTAATCCTCTTTGGGAAGGGAGCTAGCTGATGATTACTGTGCATAACTCACCCATCCACCCCCCACCCCCCAACCCTTTGAGGCTTTGTTTACGGTAACGCTTTTGATAATTCCCTTCTCGAATTTAATATGTAAATCTGATTTGCACAGCACTGTGAAATTGAGAGTTAAAAAAACCATTAACTGATTAATGTTGTTGATGCAGTAAATTACCACTTTTTGGTGTAGGTGTGTGGGGGGGGGGGGTTGTCAATGATTATGATTATCAGGAATGTAAAGAAATATTTATTTTATTTTATCAGGAACAAAAAATACAAATATACAAATAATCATGAATAATACAAAATGCAGTCTTTATTCAGTTCTTCTGTCAGATGAAAATTGAGGGCTGGGGGATAATCATGAATTATGCACATTGATAATAATATTAATTAATAATATATAATATATAATAATATATATATAATATAATTTTTCCATCTTTATCTTCTTCCTCATTCTGTGTACAGTACAGTAGTTCATTGAGAGAGGAGAGGTTTTGTGTACATCATGACTGCAGTTTAGATACTGTACACTTAACTGTATAAACAGTTCACAAACTTTACACGATACCCCCCTCTACCCAAGTCCATCCTTTTTTTCTGAAAAGACAAGAAAACAAAAAATGAGTGCAGTTATGTGCATACTGTATTATGGCATTGTGTGCTGTATAGTACTGTCAAACTAGTCTATACTGGAACTACTGTATACTGTGACTACTGTTAAATATTTTGTAACCAGATAACTGGTGCTGCTCTCTCAGGAAAAAAAATCTTTATAAAACATACAGAACACCTACAAGCTCAAATTGAACCCCCAAAATACCCACAACATATATATAAGCATATAAGTTTCACAGAGGAGTGCTACTGAGCATGGCAATATATATTTAAAACCAGAGACATAACATAAAACACAGACAAAGCTCAGTGCACATCCAGAAAAACTTATATACGGTACAGTGCCTAAATATACATGTATAAATAACTAATAAATAAAATGGTCTTTTAGTTTAACATTTTGGCCAAATTGTTGTAAGCCCTTGAGCCAAACTTCACGGCAGACCACGTTTCAAGGGTCCCTACACTAATATAAATTCTTAATAACCTGTGCATTGCCAGGAAGAATGATTTATAATATATCTGTCAATATAAGTTGCAAAAGTTCTAAGTCTGATTGAAGCTTTTATTAACCTGTACATTACCAGGAAAAGCACCAATTGAAGCTCACTCCCTCCCACATTTAAATGGTTAAAAGCTCACTCCATGGCATCTCCAACTATCAGGGGAACTTGCCTGCATGCAGTGTGATTGTGACAAATCTATTACAGAGTGCTTTTCCTGGTAATGTACAGGTTAATAAAAGCTTCAATCAGACTTAGAACTTTTGCAACTTATATTGACAGATTTATTATAAATCATTCTTCCTGGCAATGCACAGGTTATTAAGAATTTATATTAGTGTAGGGACCCTTGAAACGTGGTCTGCCGTGAAGTTTGGCTCAAGGGCTTACAACAATTTGGCCAAAATGTTAAACTAAAAGACCATTTTATTTATTAGTTATTTATACATGTATATTTAGGCACTGTACCGTATATAAGTTTTTCTGGATGTGCACTGAGCTTTGTCTGTGTTTTATGTTATGTCTCTGGTTTTAAATATATATTGCCATGCTCAGTAGCACTCCTCTGTGAAACTTATATGCTTATATATATGTTGTGGGTATTTTGGGGGTTCAATTTGAGCTTGTAGGTGTTCTGTATGTTTTATAATTCTTGTTCACCTAGTCTTGGCTGTTTTGGAGGGTGGCAACCTCCTATCCAATTGAAGCTCACTCCCTCCCACATTTAAATGGTTAAAAGCTCACTCCATGGCATCTCCAACTATCAGGGGAACTTGCCTGCATGCAGTGTGATTGTGACAAATCTATTACAGAGTGCTTTTCCTGGTAATGTACAGGTTAATAAAAGCTTCAATCAGACTTAGAACTTTTGCAACTTATATTGACAGATTTATTATAAATCATTCTTCCTGGCAATGCACAGGTTATTAAGAATTTATATTAGTGTAGGGACCCTTGAAACGTGGTCTGCCGTGAAGTTTGGCTCAAGGGCTTACAACAATTTGGCCAAAATGTTAAACTAAAAGACCATTTTATTTATTAGTTATTTATACATGTATATTTAGGCACTGTACCGTATATAAGTTTTTCTGGATGTGCACTGAGCTTTGTCTGTGTTTTATGTTATGTCTCTGGTTTTAAAAAAAAATCTTTGCCATACTTACCTGTAACATACTGTACTTACAATACTACAGTACAGTACTACTGTATACCATACTACCTTCCTGATGCTTGCCCATTACGCGCGATCACAATGGGCAACACAGTCGCAATATGGTCAATATATTTATTGCATCGTTCCACGGTGAGTACATCGTTCCAAAAACTCAGTATGCCTTGCGCCAACTCATCCTTTTTGGAGGGTTTCACAACTTTTCGGATATGGTCCTTCAGCTGATGCCAGACCATTTCGATAGGATTGAAGTCTGGCGATCTGTCATTGGAGGGGAAAAAAAGGACAATTAGCTAAAGAGATACAGTACACAGTAAAAACAGTGGGAAAAAATGAGACACGGTTACCGTACTTACCCAGTTGATACCGCGCTCAAGGATATGCGCTGTTGATGCGGTGTGCTTCGGATCATTGTCCTGGTAGAAACGGTGACCATCCGGGAACTCACGTGTGATGTATTCCACAATCTCAGGCACAATTTTCTATTGGAAGAAAGCTTTCATGATTCCTATAACAAGATAAGAAAAGTGCTAAATAAACTGCACACTAGTACAGTAAAGTGCATAAGGCAAAAGCGTGTGACATACATTTTACTTTACCTTCAAAGATGACGATGCATCTTGATCCACGCCTAGAGATGGCACCCCACACATGCATCTTCACTGGGTGTTTTGGACGCGGCTTCATAGATATGCGACCTTTTTTGTGGAATGCAAAGGTGGCAAATCTCTCCAGCGAAACAGTAGACTCGTCCATGAAGATGCAAATCTGGAAAGTTTCTCCACTGTCGATCCATGCCTGGGCCTGGACCACTCTCTTGATCTTGTTAACATCCCTTATCATAGGGTACGCTCTATAATGACAAGGAATAATTTTATAGGTACAGTACAGTTTCTTAAACAACACTTTTACCTCCTGTACTGTCCAGTACTAACCTCACACGTCCATATTTCCATCCAATTCTGTGTCTCATCTTCTTGATGCTGGTCTCTGATACGTATATATTGTGAGTTTTCTGCAGAGTGTCTTTGACCCTTGTGGCACTCTTCTCATCATTATCTTCATTTATTTGGTCAACCAGAAGAGTTGTCTCCCTACAGTGTAAAGGAAAAACAACAATACGTTAAAGTAGGCCACAAGTACAGTACATCATTTATGCTCAGGCCTACAGTATGGCTAAATATATATAATACTGTATACTGTAGTTATATAAATATACAGCGATATAAATAATGGATATATACAGCTGAACCCCGTTATAACACGATCCTTGGGGTCCACAGCCCCAAGACTACGTTATTACTGGTATCGCGTTAAAATTTCACTGGCAGTCATATTTTTTTAAACCTCCATTTTGCCGCACGAGGACCTTACCGGTATCTCTCTCCTCACTTCATAGAAGCTCTCCTCTCTGCAGCTGTCGTGTGCAGTGCCTTTTTTTTTTTTAAAAATTCAATTAAATGCTTTATTGACTAACGGGGACACACAAATTGAACATTAGTACATTTTGTATAAGACACATACATTATAAGCGGATTCGCATTCTAGCAGATCGCGCTATAATGGGGTTGAGCTGTTTATACAGTAATATAATTATATAAATATACAGTGATATAAATAATAATAGATATATATATATATACAGTAATATAGTATATATAAATATACAGCGATATAAATAATATATATATATACTGTAATATAGTTATATAAATATACAACGATAACAATTATAATATAATATGGCTGGTACTTTGTGTGTGTGTCATACTGTAGATCATAAACAGTAAACTGTGTACTGAAATGGGGAGTCGTGAGTGTGTGAGTAATAATGAAGTGAGTGATAATTAAGGAAATGCTGTAGAAATAGAATTGATTATAAGAATGTAATTATGATAACTGAGGAAGGAGTGCAACACAAAAACAAATTGTACAGTACAGTATATCTAATAATTGCTAGGAAAATGGTTCTGTTAAAAACAATAAGCCATCTAACCAATAAAAGTGCTATTGCAGTACTTCACGGTAAAGAAAACATATTCAAAATATTTTACTTACGCGGTAGTTACCGTTGATGTCCTCTTGACTTTTTTGGTCTTACCGTGGGCATGATAGCTCACGGTGGCTGCTGGAATCACGAGGCCAGAAGTACTTAACCAGCGTTGAATATCTGAAATTCGTTGTCCTCTCGTGTACATATCCTTTATTCTCATGCTGAGATCCTTAGAAACCTTTTTAACAGGCATCGCTGCTTGTAGAAAGAAATACAAGCACAAGAATGTATATTTGATGTTGAGTCGATGTATATTCAATGTGCAATGAATCAACAAAACGGATGGTGTATTTATACTTTAATGGGTCTCATTACAGTACGCCCACTTTTAACACCTGCACCTCAATCACAATAGGGACTCAGTGTATAAAAGATGACTCAAATTGCATAGCCCACAACACTCTTATCTGTATCTGAACTTGCTCTTGTAAGTTACTGCATTGTGCTTTATACCATTTGCATCAATGGATTAACCCCGATTCTACGGACGCAGGAACCCACTCTCTTCTGCCGTGCCTGCCGTGCCAAAAAAGCGAAAGCCGGGAGCCTTTTCCAAGCCACAGCCAAAGCGAAAGGCCAAGGCTAATTAAGAAATCCTTCTGACGACTCCAAAGGCTAAGGCTTTTAAGAAGCCTTATGTCAAGAAGAAATTGGCTGATATATCATTAAAGCAAAACATATGGGAGCCACCCATCAACGCTGCCGCTGCTCTCCTGGGAACACACATTTCACCTTCTCCTGCACTCCTCGACGACGATGCCGCTTCTCTCCAGGGAACCCCCAGGACACCTTCTCCTGCACTCCACGCTACCGCTGCTCTCCCGGGAAACCACATTTCACTTTCTCCTGCACTCCTCGATGATGCTGCCGCTTCTCTCCAGGGAACCCCAGGACACCATCTCCTGCACTCCACGCTGCCGCTTCTCTCCAGGGAAACCCTATCTCATCCGCTCCAGCACCCATCCACTCAGATGTCCACAGCACCCCATGCACAAGATCCAGCTCGTTAGACCACATGCTAAATGGGTTAAGTACAGAAAAGCAAAGAAAAAAAGGGGGAGCACAGGTTTGAGAGGTGATAGAAAAATGTACATTCAATGTGAATAAAACAAATATTCTTGAATTGGTAGGAGCAGGGGTAGTGATGTGTAAAATATTATAAACACTTACACGGCCTTGTGTAAATGCTGTCACGTAAGAGTCTTTTTCCTCTCCTCCTTCTTTCTTCTTTTTCTTCCTTCTTTTTTCTTCTTCTTTCTGTAGTGGTTTTTCTGCTTTCGTCCGAATAGACGTCTCTTCGGTCTCTTGACAAGGTTCAATTATGGTGATTATTCAATTAACTCATGCTAGCTTGGCCCGCGTACAGGCATTGTGTTATGTTCCCGTTTCCTGCTCCCGACGGTGGCCGCAAACATCCAAAAAGGTTTAGGGTCTTGAGCTACGCGTTTCGCCCTCTTTTGGGCTTCCTCAGGCTCCGTAGATAGGTTTGATTAGGGCTCCTGTCCATATATAGCTTCACAATGTCCAATCCTTTCTTCTCCCTAAAGCAACCTCCCCTCTCTTTTCATATCCGTGCCGGTAAAGTCATTAATAAGAGTTCAAATGGCAGACCACGATCGCTACCATTATACATGCATTGGTGTTCCTAAAAGCCTGATAATATGCCTGTGATTTGTTATCCAAGTGACAGAAATCGGTTAAATGGCGCGTTTGGTGCAATCTAATAGTACACATTGTTGGTTCATCTTATTAAACTGTTGCGACCTAAAATAAAATTCAGTAATTCATTATATTCGTTGGTTCATGTTTTTCCTCATAAAAAATAGTGATACAATTCGTACACTTATAAATCTGTGGTTGTCATGGGAGACTCCTGTGGCGGGTAGGATCTCGGTGGCCGGAACAGCACGAGCGTAGTAGGGGTCACAAGCAGGGATCCGAGGCAGGCGGCAGGTAGCGAAGTCAGGTAACAAGCAGGGGTCCGAGGCAGGCGGCAGGTAGCGAAGTCAGGTAACAAGCAGGGGTCCGAGGCAGGCGGCAGGTAGCGAAGTCAGGTAACAAGCAGAGGTCGGCAACGAGGAGACTGGAACAGGACAGGCGGGGCAGGACAGGGACTGAGAACAGGGAGCAGAGACTGAGACCGGGGAGCAAGAACAAACAGGGACAATCCAGATTACTAGCAAGGGCTTTTACTGTGAACAGACTCAAATACTGGTACAGGTACAGGAACAGATCAGGAATCAAAGACAGAGGCATGTGCATACTGTAGGAGTCTGACTTGAAGCAAAGGCAAAAGCAACAGACAGGAAGCAGAGCTATAAAGGACAGAGACAGGAGCAACAAGAAGACAGACAGGCAGACAGAGGAACCCAGAGGAAACAGAAGGCAGCAGCACACCCAGTGGACAAAGAAGCTATGGCTAGGCAGGAGGTCTAGGCGACTGTGACAGTGGTTTATCTTCTTAGTGTTAATGCCCATCTTAAAATTTAAAAGGGTCTTAATGGTTATTAATTTGAAGGATAAAAAAACATGTATAATCAATGCTAGTTAATATAATACAATTAATTTAAAACTAATAGCGTAATATAAATACTTTTAAAACGAATAATCTAAAATCCTATGTGATAAAGTACATAATTACCGTATATGTAACTCAAAGAACATTAATAAATAATGATTCATGTTATTTTCTAAGGCAGATTAAAGTCTAGAGATCCCTGAAATTATCCATCAGATCCACTTGTAACAATTTTAATTATAACAGTTTTAAGGAGGTTTACCAATAATTAGTGTCAGATGATTTAGAAACTCTAGTGGGGAGGAACAAAACCTTCAAGGACAACCTCAATCGAGAGGAAAAGGAAGCCCTTAAAAAGTTGACGGAGGATAGGTCCATCACCATCAAACCAGCCGATAAGGGCAGGGGAGTGGTGGTGATGGACACAGATTATTATCTTAAGGAAGCAGGTCGCATGTTAGGAGATGAGGGGACTTATCAGGTACTTAGGGAAGATTGGACAAAACAATTTAAAGAAGAACTAGACCTAATCCTAAACAAAGGGAAATCTTTAGGAATACTTAATAAGAAAGAGTGGGGATATATTTATCGTGATAAACCCATACTGCCAGTATTCTATTTTCTTCCAAAGATTCACAAGTGCTTAGAAGCCCCCCCCAGGGAGACCAATAATATCAGGAATTGGCTCTTTGACACAAAATCTATCAGAGTACCTTGACATTTTTCTCCAGAAATATGCAATTGCAGGTAGATCTTATTTAAAAGACACTACCCAGGTCTTAAACATATCGAGCGAGATCAGTTGCCAATAAGATTACATACTAGCCACATGTGATGTTAAGTCTCTCTATACTTGCATCAAGCATTCAGACATCATAGAAGCAGTACAAAGAGTAGTTTCCCAGGACACACTCATTCAAGGAGAACAGTGCACATTCATTTTTGATAGTATAACATTTATCCTCGATCATAACGCTTTTTGGTTCAACGATGTGATATATCTCCAACTTTGTGGCACCGCTATGGGGACCCGGTTTGCGCCCAGTTTTGCCAATATTTTTATGGTGGACTGGGAGGAAAATAACATTTGGTCTAATAACCCATTTGGCGCAAACCTGGTCTCCTGGCATCGGTATATTGACAATGTGATATTTGTATGGAAGGGAAGTGAAGATACATTAGGAGAGTTGATTAACCACATAAACAATAATAAAGTAAACTTAGAATTCACATCGGAGCATAGTAAGGAATCAATCAATTTTTTGGATCTCACAATTTATATAGCGCAGAAAGAAATTAAACCAAAACTTTTTTTAAATCCACCGATGCAAACAATTTCCTATTGACCTCGAGTTGTCATCACCCAAAGTGGCTCAACAACATTCCATACGGCCAGTTTAGGACAATCAAAAGAAATTGCTCCGACAACCGAATTTTTAAAGAACAGGCGCAAGTGTTACAGGGGAGGTTTTTAGAACGTGGGAATCAACCGAGATTAGTGGAGGCAGCTTTTAAAAAAACAGAATTAATTCCAAGAGGTGATCTATTGAAACCTGCTACAAAAAAAGAAAGACACCAGCTTTAATACGGCCTTTATTACCACTTACAGCACAGATGCAGTCAGAGTTAGAGACATAATTAAAAAACATTGGCATGTAGTCCAGAAGAATCCAGTTTTAATGGGACACATTCCAGAGGTACCTAGAGTAATTTTTAGAAAAGCACCGTGCATAAAATCGAAATTAGCGCCTAGCATGTTTAGGAAAGATATTTTAACTAAAGAGGGAAATTGGCTATCCCCTCCAGTTGGTTTTTATGGCTGTCATAGCTGTAAAGCCTGCAAACAGGTAACAAAGGGGGATAAAACCAACTTCACCTCAAACATTATTAAAGAAAATTTTAAAATGAAACAAATGATAAATTGCCGTACGGAGTACGTCGTTTACCTGTTTGTTTGCCCATGTGGACTCCAGTACGTGGGCCGTACTTCGAGACCCCTGAGGGTCCGCGTGCTGGAACACATGGGTAACATACGGAAACAGGTGATGACACACAGTATCTCCAGGCATTTCAGTGTGTACCATGGAGGAAACCCAGAAGGCCTTAGTTATAAGGGGATTGAAAGGGTCAATATACACTGGAGAGGTGGAGATAGACTCCAGAAGTTTTGTCAACGGGAGACATACTGGATTTATAGATTGAAGACTCTGACCCCCAGGGGTCTAAACATTGACATAGACCTTGGAGCTTTCATCTAGTTTCCAGTATGTCCCACCTCTACACCTTATTTTAGCTCAATTTAGTCTTTCAACTTTTTGTGATTAAATATTTGTTAATTGTATAGGTCACGCATACTGACAATGTTTTATGATCTATTTCAGACGAAATCGACCACTTACCTACTTTCTTGGAACTTTGCGTATGTTTATATACGACACTACTTTCAAGGAGTTTTTATTATGGGTTGGACATTATGTTTGACTGCAGAGCGTGTTTAATAGATTTTTAAGTTTTCAAAAATTTAAGGAATTTGTTAAAACTGTTATAATTAAAATTGTTACGAGTGGATCTGATGGATAATTTCAGGGATCTCTAGACTTTAATCTGCCTTAGAAAATAACATTAATCATTATTAATTAATGTTCTTTGAGTTACATATACGGTAATTATGTACTTTATCACATAGGATTTTACTTTATTCGTTTTAAAAGTATTTATATTACGCTATTAGTTTTAAATTAATTGTATTATATTCATTAGCATTGATTATACGTGTTTTTTTATCCTTCAAATTAATAACCATTATGACCCTTTTAAATTTTAAGATGGGCATTAACACTAAGAAGATAAACCACAGATTTATAAGTGTACGAAGTGTATCACTATTTTTTATGAGGAAAAACATGAACCAACGAATATAATGAATTACTGAATTTTATTTCAAATCGCAACAGTTTAATAAAATGAACCAACAATGTGCACTATTAGATTGCACCAAACGCGCCATTGAACCGATTTGTGTCACTTGGATAACAAATCACAAGCTTTTAGGAACACCAATGCATGTATAATGGTAGCGATCGTGGTCTGCCATTTGAACTCTTATTAATGACTTTACCGGCACGGATATGAAGAGAGAGGGGAGGTTGCTTTAGGGAGAAGATAGGATTGGACATTGTGAGGCTATGTATGGACAGGAGCCCTAAATAAACCTATCTACGGAGCCTGAGGAAGCCCAAAAGAGGGCGAAACGCGTAGCTCAAGACCCCAAAGCTTTTTGGACGTTTGCGGCCACCATCGGGAGCAGGAAGCGTTAACGCAGCACAACGCCTGGACGCGGGCAAAGCTAGCTGAGTGCCCGACTACCTGCGAAAGTTCCCTTAGGACTTGCCTTTTCTTTTCTTTTATTTCTTGGCACGCATGTCGTGTTAGTCTGAGTGTTTTTTAGACTGTGTTTTGTAGGTTTTATTTTATTTTTCATTAAAGTTAACGTTGGTACACGCCATTTTTAGAGTCATTTTTGGCTATTTTAGCACAAAGAACATTTTTCACTCGGCAGCAGTGTTGGACTTTAAAGAAGGAGGCTTAAAGATACCTAACCACGGTGTGAGCTCACACGTGGCCGTGTGAGTATCTTTATTTTAACTTTGATATATCCCCTTCCCCCCACTAATGGTTTATTTTCTGGAGGATTAGAGCTCTGTATATGAACTCTCACACGTGAGGAGGATAAAGATACCCCCTCCAGGATTGCACTCACACTTGCCCGTGTGAGTGTTTTGCAGTATTTTCTGCTTTTATTGTTCACCCATCATCTGAATTAGATTTGTTTTATTTTAACCTATATCTGTCCCTTTATCTGTGTCTATTTCTTGCTCCGAGGGTGACACCATAATTGAACCTTGTCGAGAGACCGAAGAAACGTCTATTCGGACGAAAGCAGAAAAATCACTACAGAAAGCAGAAGAAAAAAGAAGGAAGAAAAAGAAGAAAGAAGGAGGAGAGGAAAAAGACTCTTACGTGACAGCATTTACACAAGGCCGTGTAAGTGTTTATAATATTTTACACATCACTACCCCTGCTCCTACCAATTCAAGAATATTTGTTTTATTCACATTGAATGTACATTTTTCTATCACCTCTCAAACCTGTGCTCCCCCTTTTTTTCTTTGCTTTTCTGTACTAATAAGGATCCTGGATAGGTCCTACGGGGGTTTTTGAGTCATAGGAAGAGACTTCTGAAGCAGATGTGAACCTTATATACTACTTAAGGTCATTACGTTCTTGATATAATTTCGTTATTTATTCATTTACTTTGTCTAGAGGGAGTGCCCGGGTACTTTTTCTCTGCTAAATGGGTTAAGTGTCGACATCCCTGAGAACTCTATGCTGTAAAGATACTGTAGATCTTCTTTTTGAGACCATGCTAAATATGGATCAACGGATGGAGAAGATGGATAAGCACATGGAGAAGATAGAGACTGACATAGCGGGGATATATAATTTGCTTGGAGTTCATGCCCCTGTATGTCGTACGCAGGAGCAGGAGGGTGGCATGGATGGGATGGAACCTTCACCTTCCATCACCAAGCGCACCCCCTCCATCAGAAGAATATGTGTTCATGTATGCCATTGACGAGGATGACATGACAACATCGTCAAGACCACACCCGGCGACAACACAGACAAGGCGACTAAGACAGGAGGAAAACATCCTCCCAGACAAACAACCCTCGCACGCTGCCACAAACACACCCGCTCCAAGAAGCACAACCACTCCCAGAATCCCACATGCTTGCATTGAGACAGTGCCCGACATCATCTTGCGCAACCTGTCCCAGCAACTCAGTGAGAAGTATAGGTTTGCAAGTGGTGGTTTAACCCAGAAACATAGGCACAACGGGTTTAGCAAATCAAACTCATTTATTGAGCCAACACGACGTTTCGACCATAATGGTCTTTAATAAGTGACATTGGCATAAGTACATTCCCTTGTAACAACATATAAATAGTGCCCCAAACACCCACAATGCAATCTGTTCAATTAGTACTGATGGAATTCATGTGCTGATTCAGTCATTCTAGCCAATGTCCAGTCTGTATCTCTTGTTAAATAACCCCAACAGCTGTTAGCAATCCTTGTGGAGTTTACATTCTCATCATTACTGTGTATCCTGGCATCCATCTTGCTGACATCATCAATCCGGGTCCTTAGCAGTTGGAACGCTTGCGTTTCAGGTTCGCACATGTGCGGTAGTTATCCGCTCAATCCTCTTCACCCTTCTATAATTTTGGAACGCAAAAAGCGCAGACTACTTGTGAGTCATTGCGCACGTGTGAGCCAGTCTCCCTGCGGTCCTGCAGGCATAAGGGGGGTTAGTTGATCTTCCATTTTCATCCTGCTGACGTCATCAGTCCGGGTCCTTAACAGTTGGAACGCATCCGGATGTCTCATCTGGTGCGTTGCAAGTTCGCGCATGTGCAGTAGTTGTCCGATTGGCTAGAAGGACTAAATCAGCACATGAATTCCATCAGCACAAATTGAACAGATTGCATTGTGGGGGTTTTGGGCACTATTTATATGTTGTTACAAGGGAATGTACTTATGCCATTGTCACTTGATAAAGACCATTATGGTCGAAACGTCGTGTTGGCTCAATAAATGAGTTTGATTTGCTAAACCCGTTGTGCCCTATGTTCCTTTGTTCATCTGTTCAGGACTGATTGCAGGCTTTCGTGCAAACACTGGAGCACCGGTAACTGTATCATTATTTTTCTTTTTGAGGTGTGCAGCATTTCTCTTATATTGTCTTATATTGTCTATAACCCAGAAACATGACATGTATATTTTCAAGCACCACGTGAGCTACGAGTTGTATTGTGGGTGGGCCCACAATGTCAATTATGAAGGGAGTCGCGTCAAAAAGGCTCTTCCTGAAAATTTAAGAAAGACTATTGTGGAGGAATTGCGGCGCTATCATTTCATTACAGATCATTTAATGAAAATCGTGAGAGACTCCATCAATGGCATTTTGCGGAATAGAAGGCATCGTCCCTGGAAGGACAGACTGGTGGGGATCGAATTCGCTGCGTGATTGGTCGTCTGTTCAAATGTTGATTCATTTTTGACTTACAGTACTCCACTAATAAAAAAAATGTTGATTGTTTTAAATTGTATTAATAAATTAATGTTTTTACTTACACCATACACCTGTAAATGTTTTGACTTACTGTACTCCAATAAAAAAATGTTGATTGTTTTAAATTGTTTCATTGTGTCTCCTTTATAACAAAATACAGTGTTTCTAGAACATACAGTACTGTACAGTAAGTAATGGTTGGTTAATTAATGTACAGTAGTAAACACAAGAATTTTGCGTTTCAACAAAGTTCCATGAGGCATCCTGTAAAGTACTGTACTGTATACTGTAGGCATGCACATTACATCAAAACAGTATTAAAACAATACATACTGTACGGGTATAGAATACACATACTGTAATACATGTAGAATAAATAAATACTTTATATTTTTGGGGTTTGGGGTTTACAGTATGTAAAAAAGTATTGTATACTGTATGAAAAAAAAACAGCATACTGTTTCAGGTTTTCAATAAAGCTCACTGTTATTCTATCCTAATCCATAAAAATGGCACTGCCACTAGATTGTTGCCTCGGTACTTGGATTTTTAAATCAGATTCAGCAATGTGCAAGCATCGTTACAAAAAGCGACATTATTCATCGAAATCCCTCCATTTGCCGTTCTCCGCCTGATGACAAAGTTTCTTTTCTGAGGAAAAATAAAAGAATTACTGTTATGGTTGGTTCAAATTAGTCAGTCCCCTAAAGAAGTTCCCACAGTCAGTCCCCACAGTCCCCTCGGTCAGTCCCAACAATAATTTTCTCGGGGGCGTCTCTTGTTCACATACACGCTTGCGCATAGATGTGATGACACGCATATATATGTTTCAACAAGGTCCCAATGAGACATACAGTAGGCGCATGCACCTAGCTGTCCATCAATTGTTCAGTATCTACTGAAGAAGCTACTCAGCCAATGATATTGCTGGACTACATTTTCGCGAATTGTGACTAAAATAATAGAATTAAATAACCATAAGCAAAGCGATTGATTACAAGAAAATCGCGTGACTGTGCATTGATATTTCAAAAATAGAATAAAATACGGCAGCCGTACTCACCATAGACTTTGCCAATCGGTTGGCGCCGAGCCACTGCCACCAGTCCCGTATTCTTGATTATACACGTAGTTGACAGGTGACAGCAGGCCTGCTACACTTGTAGTTGACAGCTGATGAAGCTGGAAATCTTTTTGGTACATGCAAGCTTGCTGGTATCTGTACGTGAAATCCTGCTCAGGCTGCAGGTATCCAGGCGGGGACAGACAGCAAGGGTTGCCGTCACCAGGTTTTCACTGACGGTCGGATCATTATTTGAAGCCGGTGCTGGCGCTGGCGCATTGCTTGCCTGGGACTGACGATTCTAAGTTAGTTATACCATGACTTTTCGCCTTTTGAAGTCTCCATGATCAAAGATACTGGAAAAATCTGGCGCAACACACCAATACCCTCCTCTAACTCCGGGTGCGGGATCAATACGAAAAAAACACGGATCGATACATAACTTTTTCCTTATTGCATGTTTCCACACACGAGCATCTGGTGAAAATTTGTCAAAGTCATAATTTTCGATAAAATATTCATACATTTGACCAACTGTGGCCATCTAATCATCTGCTGCATTAATTGCGGACCATATTAAATAAAGCGTACGTTATGTCGGGCTTTTTGAACACGTACTGCAGTGGTGTACTCATCTCGGAAATCTCTGGACAATAGAACACCAGACACCGTGCATTGAGGTTTTTACAGCTGCGGCCCCTTTTATTCTAACACTTCACCGATATTGTACGGGGACTTTTTCCGAATGCCATGCGCTTCGCCGCGTTCGTGCGGCGTTCGTGCCGTATTCATGTTGCAATCATGCCAGCGTCCATCTCGCTTGATCTGTTTAATGAGAATGTTTTGGATTTAATTGGTTGCAATTCTTCGCGTATCGACCAGGTGGCAGATATTCATGAATTGTAATGCGCATACGCTTCAGTAATGTGTCGACTGGCAGGTGTATAAAAAATACCACAGTGGTCCTTTGTGAATTGACCTTGTTACTGAAGAAGTTGTACAACATTGTATCTATTTAGGCATTTCATATTAAAAACTAAATGCAAACTGTCTGGTGTTCTATTCCATTGTCCAGAGAGGTAGAAGAGAAAAGGAGCACAGCTCACAGCATCCAAAATGCAAAAATAAGGGCAACTCCAAACTTGGGGAAAAATATATATTAACCTTTAATGATAAGCTTGGCAATAGTATAGGAACATGCACCAACGCGTTTCATCCCGCAGGACTTTCTCAAGGTTCTCACACCTTAAGAAAGTCCTGCGGGATGAAACGCATTGGTGCGTGTTCCTATACTATTGCCAAGCTGATCATTAAAGATTAATATATATTTTTTCCCACGTTTGGAGTTGCCCTTATTTTTGCATTTTGGATGCTGTGAGCTGTGCTCCTTTTCTCTTCTACCTATCTGGATTCTTCTTCTGAGGATTGCACGCTGAGGAATCCACTCATCTGGAACACAACTAGTCAGGTAAAGGGCTCCAGCCCCTCATTTGTTACCTTTCCATTGCTGGACTGTTTCATGTTATACCCTAGTGGTGAATTTATGCATATTGGAGACCATTTATTGGGATAGCTGTGTGGGCACCAACAGGTCCCTATTTTTACCCTGGGAAGTTTATTTCTATCATCATATTATTGTTCCTGGATTCTGGATTCATTCAATGAGACTTATGTTTTGGTAAACTTACTGTGGTGATGCACCAATATACCACATTATCATTGTCCAGAGAGGTCCAGAGATGAGTACATCACTGCAGTCCGTGTTGTTCAGAAAGCCCAACATAACGTACACTTATTTAATATGATCAGAAATTAGTTCAGCAGATGATAAGATGGCCACAATTGGTCAAATTTATCAATATTTTATCGAAAATTATGACTTTTACAAATTTTCAAAAACATACAGGACAGCTAGAAGCTCATAAACGACCATTTTATTTAATAGATATCTATACATATATATTTAGGCACTGTACCGTGTATAAGTTTCACTGGATGTGCACTGAGCTCTGTCTGTGTTTCATGTTCTGTCTCTGGTTTAAAAATTTTACAAATTTTCACCAGATGCTCATGGGTGGAAGCGTGCAATAAGGAAAAAGTTATGTATCGATCCACGTTTTTTTCGTATTGCTCCTGCACCCGGAGTTACAGGAGGAGGGTATTGGTGTGCTGCCCCTGAATTTTCCAGTATCTTTGATCATGGAGAGTTCAAAAGGCGAAAGATCATGGTAAAGCCAACTAAGAATCATCAGTCCCAGGCAAGCAATGTGCCAGTGCCAGCACCGGCTTCCAATAACGGTCCGACTGTCTGTGAAAACCTGCTGACCGGCAACCCTTGCTATCAGCCCCCGCCTGGATACCTGCAGCCTGCGCAGTATTACACATACAGATACCAGCAAGCTTGCATGTACCAAAGCGATTTCCAGCTTCATCAGCTGTCAACTACAGGTGTAGCAGGCCCGCTGTCACCTGTCAACTACGTGTATAATCAAGACTACGGGACTGGCAGTGGCAAGGCGCCAACCGAATGGCAAAGTCTATGGTGGGTACAGCTGCCGTATTTAATTATTATTTTGCCATATCAATATCAATGCACAGTAAAGCGATTCTCCTGTAATCAATCTTGCTTATGCTTATGGTTATTTAGTTCTTGTAGTCACAATTCGCCAAAATGTAGTCCAGCAATATCATTGGCTGAGCAGCTTCTACAGTTAGGCGCATGCGCATTGGAACCTTGTTGAAACGCATACAGTATGCGTCTCATCACATCTAGACGCATGCGTGTACTGTATGTGAACAAGAGACGCCCCCCGAGAAAATTATTGTTGGGAGTGACCAAGGGGACAGTGGGGACTGACTGTGGGAACTTCTTTAGGGGACTGACTAGTTTGAACTAACCATTACAGTAATACTTTTATTTTTCTTCTTCAGAAAAGAAACTTTGTCATCGGGCTGAGAACGACAAATGGAGGGATTTCGATGGATAATATCACTTTTTGTAACGATGCTTGCACACTGCTGAATCTGAATCAATGCCATTTTTAATTGATTAGGATAGAATAACTGAGCTTTTTTACATACTTTTTTACATACTGTACAGTATAATAAACCCCAAAAATAAAAAGTATGCATTTATTCTGTACATGTACAGTATTAAAGTACAGTACTGTATGTGTGTTCTACTCTAATAATACAAATATGGAAAATGCGTTTTAATACTGTTTTGATGTACTGTAATGCGCAGTAAGTAAAAAAACAGTATATTAAAAAAAGCAGCAATTTATTTTATTGGTGGATGCAGTAAGTACAAATACATTAATGGTGTCCAATACAGTAAAAACATCGACAGTATGAATACAATCTACAACAATCAACATTATATTTATTGGTGGAGTATTGTGAGTAAAAAAACATTAATGGTGTATGCAATTAAAAACATACAGGTATATTTAAAAAAACATATTTGAATACAATTTTAAACAATGAACAAGTCAGAAATTAGTCAACATTTTAACAGACGAGAAATCACGAAGCGAATTCGATTCCCAGCAGATTGTCCTTCCAGGGCCGAGGCCTTGTATGCCGCAAAATGCCATTAATGGAGTCTTGCACGATTTTCATTAAAGGATCGGTAATTGAAAAATAGCGCCGCAATTCCTCCACAATAGTCTTTCTCAAATTTTCAGGAAGAGCATTTTTCTCGTGATTCCCTTCGTAGTTCACATTGTGGGCCCACCCTAAGTACAACGAGTATGGCACGTGGTGCTTGAAAATTAACAAGGCATGCCTCTGGGGTATACGAGCACTTGCAAACCTATACTTCTCCCTGAGTGGCTGGGGCAGCTCGCGCAGGATGATGTCGGGTACCGTCTCAATGCAAGCGTATGTGGGTTGGATTCTGGGAGTGGGTGTTCTTCTGCCAGCGGGTGTGCTTGTGGCGGTGGGCGAGGGTAGGTTGTCTGGGAGGATGCTTTCCTCCTGTCTTGGTCTCCTTGTCAGTGTTCCCTCCTGGCGTGGTCTTGACGGAGTTGTCATGTCATCCTCGTCAATGGCATACATGAACACATAATCTTCTGATGGAGGGGGTGCGCTTGGTGATGGAAGGTTGAAGGTCCCATTCATCCCATCCATGCCACCCTCCTGCTCCGGCATCTGAGGTACAGGGGCATGAACTCCAAGCAAATTATGTATCCTCGCTATATCAGTATCTATCTTCTCCATCCGTTTATCCATCTTCTCCATCCGTTGATCCATCTTCCCCATCTGTTGATCCATCTTCACCATTCGTTGATCCATATTTAGCATGGTCTCTAAAAGAAGATCTATCTTTCCCAGCATAGAGTTCCCAGGGATATCGACACTTAACCCATTCAGCTTGCGGTCTAACGAGCTGGATCTTGTGCATGGGGTGCATGGGGTGCTGTGGACATCTGGGTGGATGGGTGCATAAGAGGATCAGATGGGGTTCCCTGGAGATAAGCGACAGAGTCGTCGAAGACTGATGGAGAAGGTGCCCTGAGGATTTCCCGGAGAGAAGCGACAGAGTCGTCGAGGAGTGATGGAGAATGTGTCCTCTGGGTATCCGGGAGAGAAGCGGCAGCGGTGGCGAGGAGTGATGGAGAAGGTGTCCTCTGGGTTTCCGGGAGAGAAGCGGCAGCGGCAGCGATGGCTGATGCAGAAGGTGACCATTTGTTTTGCTTTGAGTGTACATTACTGAATTTCTTCTTGACATAATAAGGCTTCTTTAAGGCTTCTTTAAAGCCTTACCTGTAGCCTTTGGAGTCGTCAGAAGGTTTTCTTTATTAGCCTTAACCTTTCGCTTTGGCCTTGACTTAGAAACGGCTGCCGCCTTTCACTTTTTCTGCATGGCAGGCACGGCAGAGGCGAGTGTGTTCATGCGTCCGTAGAATCGGGGTTGATCCATGGAAGCAGATGGCACAATGCAGGATCTGGACAAGGGCAAGCTCAGATACAGATCATCGAGTGGGAGGCTATGCAATGTGTCACCTTTTATGCATGGCGACGAGGTGCAGGTGTTAAAAGTGGGCATATTCTAATGTGACTCATTAAAGTATAAATACACCATCCATTTTGTGGATTCACTGCACATTGAATACACATCGACTAAACATCGAATATACATTCTTGTGCTTGTATTTCTTTCTACACGCAGCAATGCCTGTTAAAAAGATTTCTAAGGATCTCAGCATGAGAATAAAGGAGATGTACACAAGAGGACAACGCTGGCTAAGTACTTCTGGCCCAGCAGCAACCGTGAGCTATAATGCCCACGGTAAGACCAAAAAAGTAAAGAGGACACCAACGGTAACTACCGCGTAAGTACTGTACTGTATCTATCTATTTTTATTGTTATCGCTGTATATTTATATAACTCTATTCTATACAGTATCTTTCTATTGTTATTGTTATCGCTGTATATTTATATAACTCTATTCTATACAGTATCTTTCTATTTTTATTGTTATCGCTGTATATTTATATAACGCAATTCTATACAGTATCTTTCTATTTTTATTGTTATCGCTGTATATTTATATAACTCTATTCTATACAGTATCTTTCTATTGTTATTGTTATCGCTGTATATTTATACAGTATAACTATTCTATTAATATCTACTGTATATTTGGCCATACTGTAGGCCTGAGCATAAATGTAGCTGTACGTGTGGCCTACTGTAACATATTGTTGTTTTTCCTTTTAACTGTAGGGAGACAACTGTTCTGGTTGACAGAATAAGTGAAAAGAATGATGAGAAGAGTGCGTTAAGGGTCAAAGACACTCTGCAGAAAAATCACAATCTAACCGTATCAGAGACCAGCATTAAGAAGATAAGACGCATAATTGGATGGAAATATGGACGTGTGAGGTTAGTACTGGACAGTACAGGAGGTGAAAACTGTGGTTTACTAAACTGTACTGTACCTATAAAATTATTCCTTGTCATTACAGAGCGTACCCTATGATAAGGGACGTCAACAAGATAAAGAGAGTGGTCCAGGCAAAGGCATTGATCGACAGTGGCGAAACTTTTCAGGATTGCATCTTTACTGACGAGTCTACTGTATCTCTGGAGAGATTTGCCACCTTTGCATTCCACAAAAAAGGACGCATATCTATGAAGCCGCGTCCAAAACATTCAGTGAAGATGCATGTGTGGGGTGCCATCTCTAGGCATGGACCAGGATGCATAGTCATCTTTGATGGTACATTATAATATACATATATATATATATATACATACATATATACATTATATGGCCTTATGCACTGTACTACAGTAGTGTGCATTATTTTGAGCACTTTTCTTTTCTTGTTATAGGAATCATGAATAGAGCTTTTTTCCAAGAGCAAATAGTGCCGGAGATTGTGGAATACATCACACGTGAATTCCCAGATGGTCACCGTTTCTACCAGGACAACGATCCGAAGCACACCGCGTCAACTGCGCATATTCTTGCCTGCGGTATCAACTGGGTGAAGACGCCAGCGGAGTAAGTACAGTAACCGTGCCTCATTTTTTCCCACTGTTTACTGTGTATCTCTTTTTAACTAATTCTCCTTTTTTTCCCCTTCAATGACAGATCGCCAGACTTCAATCATATTGAAATGATCTGGCATCAGCTGAAGGACCATATCCGAAAAGTGGTAAAACCCTCAAAAAAGGATGAGTTGGCGAATGGCATAATGAGTTTTTGGAACGGTGTGCTCACCGTGGAACGCTGTAATAAATATATCGACCATATTGCGACTATGTTGCCCATTGTGATAGAGCGTAATGGGCAAGCATCAGGAAGGTAGTATAGTACTGTAGTATGGTAAGTACAGGCACACCAAGTACAGCATGATACAGGTAAGTATGGCACAGATTGTTTTACAGTATACAGCATGCACTTTACTGCACTAATTTTTAATTTTTAGAGAGAACTGGCTGCACTACCAATCTTGTTACAAAGTATTTTACAGTACAGTAGTTCCAGTAGACAGTAGTTTGACAGTAGTAACTGCATACAGTAGTCCAATATGGAGTCATTTTATAGTACACAATGCAATTGCAGTATATGCACTTACAGTAACTGCACTCATTTTCTTTCCTTTTCAGAGACAGCTGGCTGGACTACAAAAGGATGGGTGGGGGGAAAGGGGGTATCATGTGTAAATTGTGTGAACTGTGTGTATAGTGTATCTACAGTCATGATTTACACAACCCCCCCCCCCCCTCTCTCAATGAACTACAGAATGCACTGTGGCCATGACGAACAAGATAAAGACTAAAAATTTGTATTACTGTTTTTATTATTATAAATGTGCATTATTCATGATTATTTGTATTTTTCATTCTTCCATTATTATGCACCGGCCCTACAATTTCAACTGACAGAAGAAATACAGTACACTACTGTACACTACTGTACGTGTACAAAGAAGATAAACACTGAAAATTATTATTTGTATTTTTTATTCCTGATAAAATAAAATAAATATTTCATTACATTCACATTTTTTTCTTTGAACTATAAATTCACTGTGAATGTGTGTGGGGGGGGGATTCTTCAAGAAGGCTTACTTTTTTATTCATTGGTTACATTTTTATTCATTGGTTACATAATCAGATTAACATATTCAATTCGAGAAGGGTTTATCCCAAGTGCGCATGCGTTACCGTAAACAAAGCCTCAAATGGTTGGGGGGGGGGGGGTCATCATAAGGGATTAGTCAAGCATTTGAAAATGATTGTGAAGTTATACACGCATGCGCATTAATCATCAACTAGGTCCCTTCCCAAAGAGGATTACACGCAGGTGCAGAGATGTGACACGCGGCTCGGGACGATTAAAAGCACAAAGCCAAGCTTTTGAAAATGAATGTTTTTCAAGAGGTGTCGATAAGAAGTTGAAATACTTGAGCTTTGTGTGTGTCTGTGGGGGAGTAAAGCTGCATGAAGGATTAGCAGCACTGTAGTGTAGTTCAAAGACATATTTTCAACAGTTCATCATAATGTTTTGATCCCCAGACCCCCAAATCCATAAAAATTACTTAAAGCGTGTGAATGACCAGTGTAACATTAAAAATATACAGTACCGATAGAGTATCAGAATAACAAGAATTTTTATGCAGGCACACATGTCTGGAAACGAAACATAAATAAAATATATATATATTTTTTCCAGACTTGAACTTCCACATGAGTTCACCAGTAGGTGCTGAAATGTGACACCAGGCTCTGTATGTTATACACGCAGGAATATGATGACAGGTTCAGGATGAGTGTAGCCAGAAAGCTATCTGGCTGGGAGAGGTGTACTGAACTGTAGAAAAGAAGTTTAAATAGTACTTCAGCCGTGTGTGTGCGGGGGCGAGAGGGAGAGCGCTTTATACGCCGAAATGTGATACTGTAACACGCCTATGCGTTTCAACAATGTTCAAATGAGACATACAGTACTGTATGGTACACGCATAATATAAAAAGAGTATGAAAACAAGTAAAAGTTAAAGTACTGATTACAAAATACTGTAATACAGTAATTACAGTCCTGTATAGAAATGTGATCATTTTATATTCGAGAAGACGCAACGCTATATTTTTGTAATACTGTATACTGTAAATCCTCCATTTTACAAATACTGCGCGCGCACACACAGACATGCATTTGACTTTTAAGACAACAGCTCGCGAACGCCCACATATCGGAAAGCGCTACGAAAAAAAGAAAATATACCGCATCTGGCCGCGATTAGCAGAGCGCCGCGGATCCGGACGCATTAGGATAAAGGCGGCCGCAGCTGTAATATGAAACGTCTAAATTGATAGTATTGTAACTTCTTCAGTACCAAGGTCAATTTACAATGGACCACTGTGGTATTTTTTAAACACCTGCAAGTCGACACATTACTGAAGCACATGTACAGTACTGTAGTGTACATATTAGAATTCATTACAATTCATGAAGATCTGCCACCTGGCGGATACGCGAAGAATAGCACCCAATTAAATCCGAACCATTATCATTAAACAGATCAAGCGCGGGTGACGGCCGGCATGAATGCGGCATGAATTATGGCATGAATGTGGCATGAACGCGGTGACGCGCGTGGCATTCTGAAAAAGTCACTGGAAAATAACCGAGAAGTGTTAAAACAAAAGCGGCCGCGGCTGTATTATCTAACATTTATTAATTCACATTGAACGGATATTTACATATAAATGGCATAGTTTCGATATACACATGTTATCATTGAGTGTTAAAAACCAGTATACGAATAGAGGAATTGTACAAATGTATGTAAATATAATATATTCTCATATTAATTATTTGCTTATTATGTATCAACCTTTTTTTAAACTTCATGTGCCACACATATTCTTTTGCAAACAGTATTTTCTAAAAAAAATTAGAAGCATGCCTACATTTCTTTTAAAGAAATATTTGATGTTAATATATGTACATGATAAAAGTTATTTTGTTATACTGTATATCTAAAGGCAAGACCAGTGCACATGTCAAAAGGGATTTGTCTGAACTGATTAGACTGTCTGTGTCTGCCTGTGGAAATCAGGTCTGAACTCATGATAACTGCAGAAAATGATTTGATGATATAAAACGGAAATTTAAGGCGAAATTGCAAAGTGTACGTTTACATGCTTCAGGCACTGGAGGAGGAACTCAAGCCCCCAATCTAAGGCTGACTCCATTGGAGGAACAGCTGTGTGAAATATTCTTACCCTATCATGGTTGAAGGCTTGTCTGGTGATAGGGATATCAGTGTGTAAGATCACCCATTTCCCCCAGGTCAGTACTTTTGCATGAGTAAACGTTTTCACTTGAAATGTATTTTTTTTTAATTCATAAATATAATATCATTAGTGTTTTAAGTTGTTTATTCTGTTATGATGACATGATTTTATAGTGTATGTGAACAAAATAATAATTAGTACATACTGTTTATGTAGACTCACAGAAGAAACTGTATTACACACTCCTTCATTAATATCTGCATGCACATAGTATGTAGTAGTATTCATATTGTATTTTTCATGATGTCATGTGTCAATGTAAAATATTATTGCTACAGGTATGTAGCATATACAGCTGCTGCTGATCAAAGTTAAATACGCACATATAAAAAAAGATTATACTGAATTACTTTTTCTTATGTATGCAGACTGCAGATAATGTTATGTTAACATACTTGACATTATTAATAACTGTCTTTTCTGAACTTTACTGATGGCGCGGCCGTTATTCGAACACTTCACGCGGTAATTTTTGTGGGAAACCGTGATCACAACGGGGACAAAATTCGCTGTGTTTAAAGAAATTACCGCGGCGCATTAGATGCCCAAAGCAGGGACCCCTGCTGTGTGAATCATACCGGCATCTGCCTTTGTGTAATAGACGCGCAGTAAGAGAGTCTGAATCAGTCACTCTAACTGTGCGCCTCTCACAGGCGATCGCGGGGGTTTTATTAAAATTCTAAAATTACAGTTTTGTAGCAGAGGGTCTTCGGAGCTGAACCACATTGATTTCAGGTACACCTGCCATGTTAAAATTCTGTGGGATCGAATCTAAAAAATGCAGAGGGATACCGGCACCCCATAACAGGGCCTGTATCTCGGAAAGTAGGGGGTCCCAAGGCTGAAATCAACTTTGTTTAGCTCGGAAGACCCCCTGCTCCCCCACACTAGTATCAAACACCCTCCCCCCTCCAAATAAAAAAATCATTACCTTAGTGGGTAGCTGCTAAGCAAATGAAGCTGCTTACATTTTATTTTTATTCATAGTGTGCGTGAGCAGGGGGTCTCCTGAGCTGAACAAAGTTGATTTCAGGTCCGTGGACCCCCTACTTCCCGAGTTACAGGCCCAGTTATGGGGTGCTGGTATCCCCGCCATGTTAAAATTGTCAGTCACGTGATCGCGGGACCATAACGGGGCTTGTATCTCAGGAAGTAGGGGGTCCCCGAGGCTGAAATAAACTTTGCTCATTTCAGGAGACCCCCTGCTCACGCACACAATAAATAAAAATTAAAAATGTAAGCAGCTTCATTACCTTAACGGCCATGCAATACCTGCTAAGGCAATGAAGGGGTTAAGGCAAAGGTGCCAACCCTGTGTGTAAAAAACTAAAACATGGCCTACACAGTACATTTAAATAAATCCCCCCCCCCCTCCAGCACCACCAAACACACATACATACATTAATGGGCCAAATAACTATTATCCAGATATGGATAATAGATTATTTGGCCCATTATTAAACACATTAACTACCGTAGCATAATAAAATAAATACAGTTCTACTATTCACTGCAATACAGTATGAATACCCTCCACCAGCAAAGCCCATCTGTCCTCCGTTGCCAAAAATACATAGCAAATATATTCTGACACATACAGTAACATCTCCAAATAAAAACAGCACAATGCAAATAAAAATAAATCTCATCTCCCAAGAACACAGCACCTAGCACCTACAGTACAGTACCGTTGGCAAATCAATATCTAACAAATGGCTATCCAAAAATTGAATTTTACAATGTGTACAGTAAATGATGCAAATAATCTGTGCATCATGTACTGTACACTATAGTATGCCAAGCAATGCTCTAAATAAAATAAAATAAATAAAATACCATCAATCAATCCATTCACAAATCAATTAAATTACAATCCAAATCAATTACACAATTCACTATTCAAATCCTAGAAACAAAACAAGTAAACAGAAAAAAATTACCATCAATCAACAAAATCTAACCAACAAAAAGCCACTGTTAAAAAGCAAGCCCCCCCTGAAATAAACTATTGCACACCAAGCTGCAAAATACAGTTAAAAATGCATCAAAAAAAAGCAAGCAAACATGACCAATACAAGCTTTTATTAGCTCTGTATTATGTATATCCATAGGGACATACATAAATACAGGGGCAATAAATGGACATAAAAAAAATCAATCATATTAAAAAAAAAATTCAAAACATGTACAAGCTAAATAAAATACATTTCCCTTGTTTACTTACCATTAGATGACCCACTCACCGACTCGGAACAGCATGCTCTCGAACCAATCCACGCACAGGAAACAGGAACCCATAAAATAAAAAACCATCAAATAAAAAAACATAAAATAAAAAAACATGTCTTCGTCTTCTTTCTTCTACAGTACTTGTACTCCATTGCGTCAGTCTTGGTGTTTCTTTACCTTTTCCGGGTCTTCAGGCCTATGACGTCACATTTTCATCATATGGTTCCCACGGCCCTGATTGGGCCGTGAAAACCATGGGATTAATTTTTTTTTTTAAATTGATGACGTCAATTAAAGGCAATGACACCAGCCAATCAGAATGTTTGAGCGTCAATTGCCTTTAAGATGATGTCATCAAAACAAAGATGGCCGGTGACACATGGTCTACCAGAGCCAATCAGAGTTGGGATTTTGTTCCCGGGCTCTGATTGGCTACCGTACCATAAAAACTAGTTATTGAGTTGTCAAATCAACAGCATTATTTATGAGATTACACAAATATCCCATGTTCTGATGAATGGCTGACGCACTAGGTACCGTTTCAATGGCATAAAATGTCCTGCTCAATTTTAAATCAGACATTACATTCATTATGAGTGTGTTGTCATAATTGAATGTGTTACTGACAATGAAATCACCACACATTGTTACGTAAAAATATGTTAACGATATTTTAGATGTGACAATCAATTAATGTTATCGTCATATTTAACAAACAGATTTTCAATCTGCTGGAAACATCTCAGGACTTGAATATTCACTGTGAAAGTCTTTCGCTACTGATTTTGAGAGTCTGGGATTAAGCCATCACCAACCTGCTACCAAACAAAATAGCAAAATGAGATTAGCGCCTCTGCAATTGCCTCAGAAGTTCACTTTTCTGCCTCCTGAGAAGTTGGATCGTTAGATTGTGCAATTTTTTCACCAGAGGCACATTCTCCAATAACCGTTAGTGAAGCCTCTCCACAAAGATTAATGCAATTATCTTCTTCAACAGTCTTTGAAGCATCGTCACCAAACGTTATTGAAGCATCTTCGTAAGCACTCATTGCAAAGACACCTGCAAAAACTAAAAGATGTACAGGTGCGCCGACGAGTATTCTAAAACTTGCCCTAAACT
The DNA here is from genome assembly GCF_040206685.1 of Ascaphus truei. Lineage (NCBI taxonomy): Eukaryota > Metazoa > Chordata > Amphibia > Anura > Ascaphidae > Ascaphus > Ascaphus truei. The sequence continues at coordinate 174,920,698 of NC_134484.1, forward strand.
TGCCTTGGAAAATCTGGGGCTATCACCAACAAGACCCAGGTACATGCTGAGTACATGCTGCAACATTTCAGTGACATTTCTGCAGGGACTAATGGCCCATCGGATTAACACAGCAGGGGTCCTGGCAGTCTCATTCACTTTGAATTCACTTGTATTCAGCTCATTTATATTTGATTTTATTCTGTGAACTTATCCCAATATGATTTAACCGCCCGGATAATTATTGCTATATCTGGATCACTATTCTGTAGTGTTACATTTACCAAAACTGCTATAGGCTAACTGTTTGTGGCACCCAAATATAAATGATCTGAATACAAGTGAATGTGCACAGCTATCATAGGAATTTAATTATGTTTTAAGAGGCTATAACCTGATCCGAACATTGATTCATGCCTCTAGGCTTATTCACACATTTTGTGTGCTTACTATACAGGTTTAGGGTCTGAGTGAGCATTTCTTTATGATCTGCATCCCACTATGATATAATTGTTCGGTTTACTATTGCTATCTTTATATTATCAGTTCTTATTGCTGTATTCATTTAAACAGCTACAGGCTATCCTTTGGTGCACCTGGATGTTAACTAGCCATATACCAATACATGTGCATAGTTATCATAGGGATGTTCTAACATTAGGTACAATATTCTTTAAGAGGCTATAACTTGATACAGACTTTGATAAATGCCTCTAGGCTTGTTTACACACTATGTATGCCTATAGAATAGGTTTAGTGATTGTGTCAACATTTTTTCCTCACCATTTGCATATGTATATTGTATCTATTTGCAATACGTGTATTTCTGTTTAGATAATTACTGGTTGCATGAACACGTGACTTACCATTATAGGTTTTATACCAGTCTGCACGCTACCTGTTTGTATTGATACAGGTTTTTATCATTACCATTGTTGTTAAGTCTTTAGTTTACATCAAGCATTTATCTGGATGCCAGTACACCTTAAGCATACCACTTTACCTCTCACTGATGAGTGTAATGATTTCATTAAATGGTAAACATATGTGCACCCATTGTGACTGACAACTGTTGTTTGTATATATAGCGTATCTGTTTATTTGTGTATTCTGTTCACCTGCTGGTCATAGACTTCACTTTACTAAGTGTATCTTATTTTTATATTTCTTTGATTAAAATAAATTGTCTTTTAATTCACTCATCTTACATTCAGACACACAGAGTGCTTTCAAAAGGATTCACTTTTCTCTAGTCTTGACAATTAAGCTTTTGCTCCCTATTTACACCTGTGTTAGATCACACATGTCTATTACATTATGCTGAAGCGAGAGTCCTGTCCCCCTTTCTTCCCTTTCCCTATATTTAGTTAACAATCTGCACAAGGACAAGTGATTAGCTACATTATATATTGATATGTTCACCTACAATCGATTGCTTACTATTCAGCATGTAATAATATCGATGTCGCGTCCTCATGTGATGTGGTCTTGTGATGATGTTATTGTTTAAAAGTTACTCATATGCACCATTATTTTGTTAGAACACATTTCCTCTATTTCATCTTATGTAAAATGATTACCAATAATACTATTCCTATTGTTCATATGTAATTATAAGTAATTACACATGGACTATAAAATAGAATGGATTTGCCTTTACAAATTAAGTAACTAAATTTCATACTCACTCTTTTAACATTGCAACATCTTGGTTACAAAGAAGATATTGATTAACATGATGTCAAACATCCTGAAAGAGAATATTGATCAAAATTAATATGTTTTAGATTAGTTAATAATAAGCAGTGTTCGACAAACCTATACATTTGCTCGCCCTGGGCGAGTGGATTTAACCCCCGGGCGAGTAAATATTGGCCCAAGCCTGGGTTGGAGAGGTACAGATAGTCGATATACTTGCCGGGTCTGGATTGGAGAGGTATGGATCATTGCAGGTACTATTAGCTGTGGTCTGGTTGGAGAGAGGAGAATAGTTATTGTACGGGTGCCGAGGTAAGGGTTGGAGAGGTGCGGATTGTCATCGATAGCCAGGGTCAGGAGTACAGAAGAGTGGTGTCCAAAACAAACTCGGTCAATAACAGAGAGCTGCGAACAAAAGGACAAGACAAGGCTGCAAGGCTAGGAAGCAATGAACACAATGTAACATTGAATTATGCCTGTGGCATAATTCAGACAATGTGCCATGTGCAATGTGCTTGGAGACGAAGCGCTGTAGCGTGAAACGCGTTGAGGGGGAGACCGTGGTGTAGCCTTGTGCGTGTGATGTCCGAATAAAGTTTTTTCATTCAACCCGGAAATAGCCTGGAAGTAGCCTGGATATTTGCCACTCGCAGTAGCGCCGGATCGTCTTTCCATTCTCACAAGAGCATCTTTCCTTGACTGTCGTGTATGTTTTATCCCTAAACATAAGTTTGTTTTGGGTCTGGTAACCAGTTTAGCTGACAAGCGAATTAGAGAGAGAGACCCTATGTGTAGTCAGTCTCCTAACGAGTAGTAGGTTTTTATTTTATGATTTGGTTTTCTTAAAGGGACAGTGTGCCTAATATTTCGTTGATTTGTAGATAACCCACTGCAGTTAAGTCTAATCCACTGTCTAAGCATCTTACTGACCCTGTCGTGTGACCATCCTTCCACAATATATACAATTGTAATTTTTTTTTTTTTAAATTTAATTGCCTTTGGTGTTGTTGTACAGTATATTGTGCTGATGTTGGTCATTTGTCCTATTAGCTAGTATGGATCATGGCCAATACTGTAGAGGGAGGGTGGGTTAGGTTTATATGGGGGGGGGGTGGGTTATTGGAGTAGGTGCCCCAGGGAGACTATGAAATACAATAGGTCGTAGGGTATTTAGGCTATTTATATTAACCCCTTCATTACCGTAGTGGTCACTTTTGTTTTCAAGAGGTTAATACACAAGTATTGGGTACATTTTTTGGTCTACTGTATGGTATTAGCTTTGGCTTCCTATTTTGGTATGGCAATATAGGAAGCCAAAGTGGTCCCCTTCAGAAGCTGGGGCAAGGCAAAACATTTTCTGCTACCCAGCATTAGGCGCTGGAAACATTTCATACCAAGTATTACCATGACCTAAATTAAAATAGTGTTAGGTCCCTGATGTACAGTAGATATGTGTTGAGGTGATCCACACCTAATTTGCATATCATTAGCACTAACAGCACTTAACACCTTATTAGGTAGCTTTGAAGATCCCCGTAGGAATTTAAAGAGATTTTAACTGAAGTTAAGTTCTCATTAAGTCAGTAATGGAACTCTGCAGATCTGGCACAAGGTTTGAAAACAAACATTGTTCATACAAGGTTTGGCCTTACTTCGCCCTGAAATTGAGGGCCTTGGAAAGGGGGTCCATATGAGGAAAGGTGCCATTGAAGGTTAAAGTTAATGTGTGACAGTGCTGGTCGCCGAGAAGATCTGATGGTAAGATTTATAGACTGTTTGGGAGAAGCCACATCAGCACCCCCACAATTACAAACTTTAGTCTGATAAATAAACTCTACTTGGCTGACAATATTCTAATTTGGGCTTACTACATTTATCTTACCACTCAAAATTAGCACGAACATTCTAAAAAAGCACCGTTATCCCATATTAACTGTAATATTTAATAAATTAAATTGTAATTGTTTGAAATTTTAATTAACATATTTTTAAATGAACACATTTACATTATATGTTATTGTATCATTCTGGGAACAACATTTAACATTTAATACAGTATACAAGCTCTTTGTCACTGAATCCCAGCTGTTAAGATAATAATGACTAAATTTGCTTAATATACTAACAATATCAACAATATCAGATATGATTAAGGTTACTAGTAACTAATCCTTCTTCATAATTAAGCATGACAGTCCAAGGTTAAAAATTATTTATTGCAGTGGATTCTTTTCCTCTTGTTAAGTTTTTGAATGTCTTTACTTTTAGATACACACCCCCTTTTAAAGTTATCCTTAAACAACCTAAGAACAGGTGATATATTAAATTGAATATGGCTTTTATATTAGAACGAAAAAAACTAACTACTGTAAAAACAAGAATTAACCCCTCAGGTTAATATCACCTGTAGGTATCCTGATGCAGGCAGATCTAGCTACTGTACATATTAATTTAACATCTCAGACCAACCACCTCAGTGTATCTCTATCTTCACGCAGCCACAGACACAAATATGAACCCACCCTCCTGGTCACCACCACCTGAAGTTATTATGTTGCAGGCAGCTACTGTTCACTTGAAGCAGCTTGTTATTTGGTGCATGTTATTGCAACTATCTAGCAAATATTCCACCCTCTACACCAGGCTGCAATGCATTTTATCTGCACTATATGTACATTGTGTCCACTTTTATTTTACTATGTCTACTAGACCTAATAAAATGTTGTATTTCAACATATCCTCATCTTTCCATTGTTATTTGCCTCAGGGCACTGATCAGAGACTGTCTAGGGCAATAATTATTAATTTCATCTACTGTACATCATAAATTTCTCTTTATTTTGAAGTTCCCTCACTATATTTTACCTCACTAGAATTGACTAGCAAGTGCACATACAGATGCAGCGGCCATTATTTTAACAAATCACGCAGTGTATACCTCGGAATACCCATGTCATGGTGCGGGATTTCTACCAACCGTACTGCCTTAAGACGCGAGTGGAGGCGAGTGCATAAATGGCATCTTAGTGTTCTGGTTTTTAAACACTTGAAATTGACACAGTAGCACAGTACTATACACATTTCAATTCATTCATTTCATTGTATTTAATTGCACACAATCCATGAAATTCAAACAAAGCAACCACGATAAACATGTGTGCCTGGGGCGATTGGCCGCGTTCATGCCGCGTGGAGTACCGCAGCGCACACGAAAATGGCGCTGGGATTTGTTAAAATAATGGCCGCTGCACCTGTAACTGGGAATTTCTCTACTGCTTATCCTCTCTGAAGGGCATCTTTCGCTTTGAACCCTGCTTTATTCTACATTACTCCCCTAGTGCACCCTAATCTACCCCCTCAATTACATACTGTAGAGGCTGAACAGGTGTCCCTTTGCTTTTGCCAAAAAGGATGATCCATAAAGCGTCTAAAAAGTCCCCATTTACTTAGGTTTGAAGCAGGGGTCTCATAGCTGAACCCCATTAATTTCAGCTCCAGTTACTCCCTGCTTCCTGAGATACTTACCTCTGTAGGGGCAAGTGATCGATACTGTATCTCTCTTTGATTGTAATGTCCAGGTTACTTGGGTCAATAGGAAGCTTTGACCGGGATATTTAAACTGTAGAAAGAAACTGGCCACACTTACAGAGGTGTGTATCTCAGTAAGCATGTGGTCATCATGGCTGAAATGAATGGGGTTCAGCTCTGGAGACACACTGCTTCAACCCTATTCCAAATATATATTTTTTTATATTTTATCATCCAGTCTTTCTCTCTGAGAAAGAAATTTCTATTTTGGGTCAACATATCGGGTCTGTGACTAAAACAGACTTTTGGGTTGTAACTTAAGTCAATTAAAAGAATAGGCCATTGGGGTTTTGATAGGTACAACATATACGTGCACTCCATGGTAGACTGGTGGGTGCAAGTTAATCAATTTGTTTTTTCTTTCAGTTTCTTCTCATTCATCATCCAGAACAGGATTAAACCATGAACTTTGAAAAGCTTCAGATATCTACACTAAATCAGTATCTCATAGGGGTCAACTTACTCTCCAGCACCTTCCATTATGCTTACAAAAGAACAAATGTTAATATCCAGCATTATGTGATTATATTGGTTTATACACAACACAAACATTATGTATTGATGCCAATATACTTGCATTACACTATTGAACAGTCTACTTGATATAAAATACATATATTTACATTTTCCTTAAGGTACCTATTTCCATAGATGTTAATTTCTCTCAGCACTCTCTTGACATGAAACAGCTAAGTGCTAATCACAATACAAACCTGGAGTATTTAAAACCCTATCGTCCTTTCCTCTGGTTACCCAGGAGGTAAAGTTTTGAATGACGCAAACCGTGCATCGGTTACATCTTGCCAGTCCTGGGAGGTCTAATCAGCAGTTTGGCATACAAGTGTTTTACCACGGACCACGAGGAACGCCGCTGTATTTATGTCATCTTGCCTCAGACTTTAAACATACTGATGTGGGGGCTATTTGTACTGTATGTAATAGTTTTAAATTTGAACTGAAAAAGTTAGGCACATTGATTCTGAATAGTGACCATCTCTATCTTTACCTACTACCCTTTTCCCCTATCTATACTTACTGTCTATGTAGGGCTCACATAGCTTTGATAGATAGTGCAGGCATCCTACTGTAGCTACTATATTTTAGCCTTATAGGATCAATGCACACTTTAGCAAGGTTACATATAAGACTTTGTGGGACCTTTTTTCCACAGGGCAGCAAATTATATACATACAGATCTATATGGAGATATTTTATTTTTGTGTGGGCACAAGGAAAAGTGCTGATGAACAGAGCCCGACCGTGGCCTGATTGTAGCTCCCCCGCACCTACAGTACAAAGCCAGTAATGCATGCTGCCTTGAAGGGATTAACGCAGCGGGGCTTAATGCTTCTGAATGGGATTCCAGCAGTGTGTGGTGATAGCCTGCTTTTGAAATAAATCTAAAATCGCTAAATAAATTGAGACAGAGAGATATTATACAAATATTGTAAGAGACAATGTTGCCCTACCAGCTACACTGTTTCCCCTTGCTTAACAACACTTGAGTGACAACCTATTCATTACATTGTTGAATACATTAAATTATGCTGATCTAACTAAGAATTGATCATTAGTTGCCAGCACTCAAAAAAAGCAAATATGTTATACATAAATATCTCTTTAATACATCTAGTTATAGCGTAATAAAACAGATATAAAGTAGAGGATGGACTAATGACATAGTTATATAAATGGTTCTATAAACAGATGATCAAAAAGGAATACTCATCCATCTGAAGGCATCCAGCCCCCATGTACAGGAAGAAAAATTAACGAGTGCCTAAAAATTATAACTATACAAACATGCTCTAGCAAAAAAAGAGGGGGGAATTACTACAGCACTAGGACCCAAAATATTTACATAGAAAAGGGGGGTAATGTTTCTGGAAGACTCTCTTCTTACAGCCCGTTCTCACCATTTGCAGAAAGGGAACACGGTACTTCCCGTATAGTCAAGAAGTCCTGAAGCCACTAAAGGATTTTCCTCTTGAAACAAACAGGGAGCACTGGGCATTAGTTAAGAGAGGGACACTCACCTACTGAAATGTGATTCAACTGTAAGCCTTTTGTCATTTTAGAACTATAAGGGAAGTACTTTACCATGGTCCCCGTTTGGAAACGGTGAGAGTGGGCTGAAACAAGGGGTACTCACGAGTAGAGATGGACAAACCAGTCCAAACTGTTTCCTGGATTTTTCAAAATTTGCCTTTCAAAACCCAGGGATTCGCCATTTTTGAGACCGATGAACCGAAATCCGTGTTCTAACGGAATTGGCTGATCCACAGCGGATCTAAATCTGCCCATATAATTCACCCATCTCTATTCTCCTGCCATGACTACAATGCTGGGCTTTGAACTGGTAACAGGCAGTCTGTCAGGGTGATGTTAGATATTTGTTGATTAAATAAATAATGCTGCATCCTTGTTGTTCTCCCAACAGAATGGTGTCCCCGTGATTATTGAACTAACTTATCACATGTAGGGGCCTCTGCAGTAAGCATTCATAAGCCACTTATCAAGCACTTATCACCCCAAATGTCTACTGCTATTCAGCAATAAGTGGGTGATAAAAGACTGAATCGCTCATAAAAAAAAATCACTGAGGCAGCGGTGATAAGCCACTTATCACCGCTTTTTGGCATGTTCATAAACTCGCGCAATTCTAGTAGCAGTGATTAAGCTATGAACGCCTATCACCGCTCTAGAATGGTGATTTTATCACAAAATCCTCACTCCAGAAAAAGTTGGCGTAAAGGTGTTGGAAACCTGCACAGAAGCGGCGAGCTGGAACTTAGAAATAATGCATTTTTCCTGCATAGGATTGATGCCGGAGATCTCTGGAGCTGATATCCATTAATATTAGCACCAGACACCCCGGCATGAATCCTATGCAATAAAAATGCATTTACAGTAAACTTCATTACCATAGCGCAGAGGTGGGGAACGTCAGGCCCGAGGGCCGTATAAGGCCCTCGAAATCATTTGGTCTGGCCCTGCTAAGGCAACTGCTATAACCGGGGTCTTGCTAATTTTTATAAAAATGTCCGCCGCGTGCCCGATCGGGAGGAGGGAGGAGGTGTGTGAGGTGCCGGCAGCCCTACACGGTCCCCAGCAGCCACCGTTCTAGCCCCAGCAATCTCCCAGCAGCCACCGTACTTCCCCCGCACTCCCCCCGCAGCATTCCCCGCACTTCCACCATGCTTCTCCAGCAGTTCCCCCCGCACTTACCCCAGCATCCGCCCTACACGATCCCCCCAGCAGCAGCAGCAGCAGCAGCAGCAGCAGCAGCAGCAGCAGCAGCAACTACCAGAGGTAGGGGCGGGGTTTTGTGTGCCTACATGCCTGTCGTGTGCCTTCCTGTCTTTGTCTGTATGGCCCGCGAAAAATGTTATAAATATCCAAATGGCCCTTGGCAGAAAAAAGGTTCCCCACCCCTGCCATAGCGGGTAGCCTCATGGACCTCCTACTTCCCGAGATACGGGCCCCGTTATGGGGTGCCAGTATCTCTTATGCATTTAAATGTTCACGTCACATGACTGTGGGAATAAAATGCATAGGCGATACCGGCTCCCCATAACGGGGCATGTATCTCGGGAAGTAGGGGGCCCCGGGGCTCAAACCAATGCGGTTCAGCTCAGGAGACCCCCGGTGAGATTTGCACAGGGAGGGATGGCTCACTCAGAGCAACTCTCTGTAGCAGATACAACTTTCCAGGTAAGGCCTTTTCAGAGGGTTGTTTATCAGATCACCGGCTAATCGCCCGTTTTGTGAATTTTGCTATGACAGGTAATCAAGGCTTTCTGAATACCGTGATAGCAACGCTCATAAAAACGGTGATTTAAATGGGCCGGTGATTTTTTTAATGAACCTTTAGTGCATGAGGCCCGTAGTCTTTCTTAATAAATGTTATTTTCTTTATAGGTACAGACGAGCCAACGAGTATTCTAAAACTTGCCTTAAACTTGCCTTAAACTTGCCTTAAACTAGCCAGGTACATGCTGGGTACATGCTTGGTACATTTCAGTGACATTTCTGCAGAGGCTAATGGCCCATCGGATTAAACCCAGCAGTGGTTCCTGGCAGTCCCATTCAATTTGAATGGGACTGCCAGGGACCCCCGCTGTTAATCCGATGGGCCATTAGTCTGTCTGCAGAAATGTGTGAAATGTTGCATCATGTACCCAGCATGTACCCAGCATGTACCTGGGTCTTTTGGAGATTGCCCAGGTTTGTTTTAGAATAATTGTCGGCACTACAGTAGATGGCAACATTGTTTAATACATTTTTTTTTAGTTTTGCACAAAAACAGGATATTTTAATTCATAATGTAAACTGACAGTTATTTTTTTTAACATTGGATACAATCTTCTATGAACTTTTTCCTGTTTTTAAAGAGAAAATAAAACTGGATTTATTTTCACTGCTCATGTGAGGAAGTATTTGTCTATGAATAAAAAGACGATGGATGAATCATACGTCTATATAAAGACAAACCTACTGTATTAATGATGTACTGTGAATTCTCCATCTCTGTAGAGCAATCTCTGAATCATTTTACTGCCCTGTGCTTACAATGTTGCACAATAAATACATATATTTTCTTCTAAATGATTTATTATTTTATGTGCACAGAAACAAGGAAAATGGGAACAATGCATGTTCAATACTAGTGAACAAAGACATTTAAATATTGCTTTTTAAAATTGGCATTCACCCTTTTACTTGATGGGGTGTAGGCATAGTATAATAAAAAATATATATATTTTTACATTTCACCTTTAAAACTAAAAGGATATTTCATTTATTATTATTGCATTTAAAAAAAATTAAATATAAAAATAATTGAACAGTAACAGTGCAATTCAGTTCAGATTTATCTAAATTGACTGAATCTTACAAGGTGCCCTACTGGTGTTAATGCACAGTAGGAACTCTAGAAGTATGAGTTCATCACTAAGTAATCTAATATTACAAAGACTGATCAATGTTCATTTATAAATGCATGTGTAATGCATTTATCACATTCATCATATGAAGGACTTTGCTCTTGTGAAACAACAAGGAAGTTAAATATGGAGATTATTTTACCATCTCCTATAAAATGCATCAGAAAGTAAATTGTACAGTATGTTGCAGGTCATGATGTACCATATTATATTGTCTAAATAAACTAAATGTTATTACATTAAAATACACATTTATAAATGTATATCTTTTAAGACCAAGCTTCATGCTTTTGATTAACTGGGAAAATATAAACTTAAATAGAGGAAATGTAATAATATTTTATTTACCTTTGTAAACAAAATCTTTACTCTGACTATAAGGTAAAATGCATAGCAAATTTGCAAAATGTCTATATACAGTATGAAAATCACGTAAGCAAAATTACCAGAAACAATAAGAGCTAATTCTAAAATTTAAGGTCAGTTACACGTCCAATTACCTGTTTTTTTATTAAAGATACTGTACTTATTTAACTTAAACTGCATTTTATTCATATACAAATAGCCTAAAAGATAAATGACAATTACAGTTAACCCTATTTCAATTAGGGGCTTATTGAATAACCTCAAAGTGGGCAGTCACAGTCACTTGAGCTTTTTCTCTGGCTTTATTTAATAACATGCAAGTAATCCGTGTCAAAATTGGTCTTTAAAGAATCTGACAAGACAACTTTTTTGATAAGCCTCTTTATGTCTGCATGGAAAACTGTTCTGTGCTTCCTAGAAGGTTGAATAAGTTTGAATAAACAGCAGAAGTTGCCATATGAACAATACTGCAGGCTTTAAGACTTAAAAAATCTGCTTTAAGGGGCATCATTAAAGATTAACTCACTAACACAATAGGTCAGAAATAGTACGTTTTGCAGCCTGCGAGTATTAAAGCAGGGTTAATTTTCCCGGGTCAGACAGTCTGTAATAGGTGCACAGAGGAGTCCAAGAGAGAAGCGGTCTCTCTGTGTGCTGTTACAGTGATCCAATGTTTTATTTGTTTTTTATATACCTTATTGAAGCAGGGTGTTTTTGGAGGTGAACTCCCTTAATTTCAACTCCTGGAACCTGCTCTGGATGGCGTTTCAAGATCCTGCACCATGCCACATCATATCACTTTATACTGTAGTGTGCAAAACTCTACGGGGGGGGGGGGGGGTGCCTCTTCCCCTTTGTTTAACCCATGCAGTTTGTTGATGAACAACCTTTGATTCTTCCATGGCACAGCACTATCAAGACTACAGTATCAATTCTTTCATAATTTACTAAACGCTTGAAAATCTCTCCAAATCTCTGAGTGTATCAAATACAAGAAAAGAAGTCACATACCCTTTGGAATACAGTGTTGCACTACGTGCGTTATTTTATTTCTTTCATCTATTCTTTGAGAGCTGAGTGCATGTTTCATCTAAGAATGTTTGGTAGGGAGATGAGGTTGAACGAAATCAATTTTTTTCTCTTTATAAAGCACAATGATTTAAATTTAGATTCTACATACAAATACTGTATGATAACATATCCATTGATTTTCTCAATCTGAGCATCTTTGTAAAGTATAATGTAGTGAGAAGTAAAACCTTTTTAAAAAACGTAGACAGTTATAATTGTGTTCTAAATTCAAGTTGCCATCTTAAAATATGGATAGAAAATATATTCTATGGGCAATTAAGGAGAATACATGTGCATTTTACAAACATAGGGGCCTATGCAGAGAGCAGCGCTGGGAAAAATTGGCGAGGGGAATAAATTTTACCTTTAATGGTGTGTTTTTTCTCTTTATTCAGAAAGGGGAGAAATCTGCAATTAATAGCATGTATGAGTGTGGCGAGTTTGAAAGGGAGAGATGTGCGCTGGTTAAACGTGTAAAAAAAAAAATCGCGTTTTTTTCTACACTCGCCATTACCTGCCTTTCTAAAGGCAGATTTCGACAAAAAATGCCGCTTTTCCTGTTAGCGCTGCTCTCTGCATGAGGCTCTTAGAGACATATAACCAATGAGCTTCTGATTTGCAAAAAAGATTTTTGGAAAGGAATTATAGACCTGAGAATATACAAACAGAGGTAGGGGATGCAGGTAACTTCAATAGGGATATTATTTTACAAGATTCAAAAATAAAAATAAACGTCCACAGCGATATCACCTAATCCTTTTATTACTTTTGTGACCCAATAGGGTAGCTGAAAAAATGTAATAAAAAATCATTAGAAAATAGAAAATTATTTTAAAGAATGAGGTTCTCAAGCATTTTTTACCAGAACACCGCATGTTATATTCACCGTAGCACCTAATGTAAAAAATAATTTGGCACCAAGTGAATTTAAAACTAAAGTAATTCCAAAAGAGAATACGTGGTTAGGGAATAAACCTTGGGTCTCTTACCATTGCTCTAAATGTAAGCATGTACAGTACACATGGAAGAAAATAATCTCATTTCAAGTCAAATAAAACAGGAGCGATATTTGTTAATAACATTTTTATTAATTGCCAAATAATTTACCTTTAACAGTGCCCATGTGACAAATAATGTGTGGGAAGAACCACTAAAATGTTGTGTGTAAGAATCCAAGAACATCAATGTAACATTTCAATAGGCCTAGAGTCCCAAAGCGTCTTCCTCCACTTCAAGCAAAAACATAATTTTTATCTAGCAGGTTTAAAGTTTATTGCTATGGAACATGTGGAAAAGAATTGGAGGAGAGGCAATAGAATTAAGAATTTATCGCAAAGGGAAACCTCATGGATTTTTAACTTAGGGACACTGCAACCAGCAGGTCTTAAGGGGGTCATAGACGTAATTTTTTTGTTATTTCTTAATGTCTTCCCATTTACAGACTCTATTTCAAACTACATGTTGGTTGATCAATTCTGGTATTGGTGATGTATTGCAAATATGCATGGGATTATTTCACCATTGAGTATATATATATATACATATATATACAGTCACGTGAAAAAGAAAGTGCACTCTCTTTGAATTCCATGGTTTTACATATCAGGACATAATAACAATCATCTGTTCCTTAGCAGGTCTACAAATGAGGTAAATACAACCTCAGATGAACACCAATACATGACATATTACACTGTCATGATTTATTTAACAAAAATAAAGCCAAAATGGAGAAGCTATGTGTGAAAAACTAAGTACACCCTTACTGCTTCCATATGAATTTAGATGCTAAGTAGCAGATAGGTGCTGCTAATCAAATGCCATTGATTAAGTGATCATCAGAAAGTGTGACCACCTCTATAAAAGCCGACGTTTTAGCAGTTTGCTGGTCTGGAGCATTCAGGTCTGTTAACACAATGCCAAGGAGGAAAGACATCAGCCATGATCTTAGAGAAGCAATTGTTGCTGCCAATCAATCTGGGAAGGGTTATAAGGCCATTTCCAAACAATTTAAAGTCCATCATTCTACAGTGAGAAAGATTATTCAAAAGTGGAAAACATTCAAGACAGTTGCCAATCTTCCCAGGAGTGGACGTCCCGGCAAATTCACCACAAGGTCAGAACGTGAAATGCTCAGAGAAATTGCAAAATATCAAAGAGTTACATCTCAGACTACAGTATACAGGCCTTAGTTATCATGTTAAATGTTAAAGTTCATGACTGTAAATTAGAAAAAGACTGAACAAGTATGTTTGTTTGGAAGGGTTGCTTCTTCTCTATAAAAAGAACATGGCAGCACAGATTAGGTTTGCAAAATTGCATCTGAACAAACCACAAGACTTCTGGAACAATGTCTTTTGGATAGACAAGACCAAAGTGGAGATGTTTGCCCATAATGCACAGCGCCACGTTTGGCGAAAACCAAACACAGCATATCAGCACAAAAACCTATACCAACTGTGAAGCACGGTGGTAGAGGGGTGATGATTTGAGCTTGTTTTGCAGCCACAGGACCTGGGAACGTTCCAGTCATTGTATTGTATTGTATGTCTTTATTTATATAGCGCAATAAATGTACATAGCGCTTCACAGTAGTAATACATATCATATACATAACACATAATATAAATAACAGATCATGGGAATAAGTGCTTCAGACATAAAAGTAACATTAAGGAAGAGGAGTCCCTGCTCCGAGGAGCTTACAATCTAATTGGTAGGTAGGGAGAACGTACAGAGACAGTAGGAGGGAATTCTAGTAAGTGCATCTGCAGGGGGCCAAGCTTTATGTATCATGTGTCCATGATTATCCAGTGCTATTCATATGCTTCTTTAAGCAGATGTGTCTTAAGGTGAGTCTTAAAGGTGATAGCGAGGGTGCTAGTCGGGTATTGAGGGGAAGGGCATTCCAGAGGTGTGGGGCAGAAAGTGAGAAAGGTTTAAGGCAGGAGAGAGCTTTAGATAAAAAGGGGGTAGAAAGAAGACATCCTTGAGAAGAACGCAAGAGTCGGGATAGTGCACAGCGAGAAATTAGGGCTGAGTCGACCATGAACTCCTCTGTATACCAAAGTATTCTAGAGTCAAATGTGAGGCCCTCTGTCCAACAGCTAAAGCTTGGCCGAAATTGGGTCATGCAACAGGACAATGATCCCAAGCACACCAGCAAATCTACAACAGAATGGATGAAAAAAGAAAGAATTAAGGTGTTGCAATGGCTCAGTCAAAGTCCAGACCTCAACCCGATTGAAATGCTGTGGCTGGATTCTAAGAGAGCTGTGCATAAACAAATGCCCACAAACCTCAGTGAACTGAAGCAACGTTGTAAAGAAGAGTGGGCCAAAATTCCTTCACAACGATGTGAGAGACTGATAAAGTCATACAGAAAACGATTACTTCAAGTTATTGCTGCTAAAAGGGGTTCTACAAGCTATTGAATCAGAAGGTATACTTAGTTTTTCACATGCGGCTTCTCCTTTTTGGCTTTATTTTTGTTAAATAAATCATGACATGGTGTAACATGTTCACCTGAGGTTATATTTACCTAATTTTAAGACCTGCTAAGGAACAGATGATTGTTATTATGTCCTGATATGTAAACCCATAGAATTCAAAGAGGGTGTACTTTCTTTTTCAAACAACTGTGTATACAGTAATATATATATATAAATATATATATATAATATATATATATATATATATATATATATATATATATATATATATATATATATCACATGTTTCCCCACCCCTTGGGAAATGTGGCGGCTACTGCATATGTGCTGCTTTACCTGCAGCTCACAGGAGACCTGAGCCTCCGCTGCTGGGAGCCTGGGGTGTACCTGAGTAATCACTTGGTATCACCTCCACCTGTACGGGTTCCTACTATGTGGGATAACCACGTTACAGGAACCCCATGTAATAAAACATATGCTTGTATGTATAACTGTTTTACTGCAGGCAAATGAATACTGAACATATATAAACACAGTTCCACCCACCAGGTCACACACAACCGTTCCCTCCAACAACCATCACTCGGTGTCCTCACACTGGTGATACAGTCCTCCCTCCTTCCTCCACAGTCCCTTGGGCACTGTGGTGGGACAGCCTGTAGCCGAGGTCAGGGAACAGTCCACACGTATAGTTTCAGGCTAAATAAAAACGTTCAGTGGCTTTATTTCTCCACAGTAACATAACATGCGGGTACACTGTCCCTTTAACAAAATAAATCCTGCTCCACTTTGGGAGAAAAACTGATTAATAACACAGCAGACCTATCTAGCAGGCTGGCTGGCTAAACCAGAACCAAACCATAAGGGTACTTTAAGCAGTCAGTAAACAAATGAATAATCCTTACTTTAGTTGAAGTAGTCTTTGGTGAAATCCCTCTGACTAAGGGCTCACGCAGCAGTGTGCTTCTCTCTCTCTCTCTTTCTGGCAGCTACTGCCAGTCACATGATCCTTATCTACCTTGCTGGCTCTCAGGTGTCAGCTAAAGAGTTCTGATTTCCTAACTTCCACCTGAGTTAACCCCTATGAGTGCTGGATGAAGCACTCAGACATATGTCTCCCAGGCGTAACTGATAGGAGTTGACTTCACTCTGTCACATACCTCCCCTGTTTGTGTGTGGCTAGTGTCCCACACGGCTGAAGCCCGACCCTCCACTCCTTCCCTTGACAAAAAATCAGCATTTCTATGGTCCTTTCCGGTTCTATGCTGAATATCAAAAGAGAAGCGTTGGAGGGCAATATACCACCTGGTCAACCTTGGATTTGTGTCCTTCATGGTGTTTAACCACTTCAAGGGCGCATGGTCAGTGACCAGGGTGAAGTGTACTCCGGCGACATAATGTCTCAAGGCCTCAATTGCCCATTTTACAGCGAGGCACTCCTTCTCAATAACGGAATACCTCACTTCCCTTGGGAACAGCTTCCGGGTGATGAACAGTATGGGGTGTTCAACACCATCAAATTGCTGAGACAGCACTGCTCCCAGTCCTACCTCTGAGGCATCCGTCTGGATGATGAAGGACTCTTTAAAATCTGGGCTCCGAGGAGCGGGGCCCTCTGACAGGCACTTTTTTAGCATGTCAAAGGCGTCTTGGCACTCCCCAGACCATTTAACTTGGGTCGGGGCACTCTTTTTTGTCAGATCTGTTAGGGGTGCAGATATTTCCGAAAAATTGGGGATAAACCGCCGGTAATACCCTGCTAACCACAAAAGGGAGCGGACCTGTGTCTTTGTCTGTGGGGTGGGGACTTCCTTTATGGCGGCCACCTTGCTAGCTAGTGGCCTTACTATCCCTCCCCCAACGGCATAGCCCAAGTACTTTGTAGTGGATTTACCCAGGGCACATTTTTTTGGATTTGCAGTGAGCCCTGCTTATCTTAAGGACATTAGGACTGCCCTTAACCTTTTTATATGAGTCTGCCAGTGTCTGCTATAGATGACAATGTCATCCAAGTAGGCCGCGGCATATGCCCTACGGGGTCGTAGTACCTTGTCCATTAACCTTTGGAACGTGGCTGGAGCCCCATGTAACCCAAATGGCATAGTGACGAATTGGTATAAACCGAGAGGCGTGGCGAAGGCAGTTTTGCATTTGGATTCTTCCGCTAGAGGTATCTGCCAATATCCTTTCGTGAGATCTAGGGTGGAGATATACTCTGCTTTACCAAGCGAATCAAGCAATTCATCCACCCTAGGCATTGGATATGCATCAAATCTGGATACAGCATTTACCTTTCGCAGATCCACGCAAAACCTCACATTCCCATCTGGTTTAGGGACCAACACGATAGGGCTACACCATTCGTTGTGGGACTCCTCGATCAAGCCCAATTCCAACATGTCTTTTATCTCCCTCTCTACCAGGTCTTTTCGGCCCTCTGTCTATCTATAGGGACGGGACCGTACTTTTACGCCAGGTTCTGTCTCAATCCTATGGGACACTAAATCAGTCTGCCCTGGCAGCTCAGAAAAAACATCTGGGAACTGGTCACATATATCAAGTAGGTCTGACCTTTGTTCCGTTGTTAAATGCTCTCCCATGGGAACCTGATGGTCAGTGTACGTACTACCCTTTGGAAGCTTTGGACCCAAATCCGTCTCTCCTTCCCGAGGGTGAATGAACAGCGATCTCATCGTTTTCCAGGGTTTCAGGAGGTTCACGTGGTAGATTTGTTTACCCTTCCTGGACCCTGGTTGAGAGATCTCTTAGTTCACCTCCCCGATGCGGCGGAGAACTTGGAAAGGACCCTGCCACTTCGCAAGGAGTTTACTCTCTGATGTCGGTAGTAGTAGCATCAATTGGTCCCCAGGTTGGAAGACCCTCAAGCGAGCATTTTGGTTGTACTGCCTCTCTTGACGTTCTTGAGCAGATTTGAGGTTTTCCTTCGCAAACCGACCTATCATGTCTAGGCGGTTTCTAAGGTGTATGACATACTGAAGGGTATTCTTGGAGGGGGAGGGCTCCTCCTCCCAGGATTCCTTCAGTAAGTCGAGAATACCCCGAGGTTGGTGTCCATATAGGAGCTCAAACGGGGAGAAGCCTGTGGATGATTGGGGAACTTCTCGTACCGCAAACAACAGGAAGGGGAGAAGTTCATCCCCAGCTCGCTTTTCAGTGTCCACAAACTTCCTAAGCATAGTTTTAAAGTACGGTTAAACCTCTCTACCAATCCATCAGTCTGAGGATGGTAGACCGAGGTCCGGACGGATTTTACCTCCAATAACTTAAGAACATCCTGCATTAACTTTGCCATGAAATTTGTTCCCTGGTCAGTTAACATTACTTGGGGAAGTCCTACCCTAGAAAACAGTTCTAACAGCCGGTGAGCAACCTGTTTAGCAGTGGCTGATCTCAGAGGGAAGGCCTCAGGATACCTGGTGGCATAATCAACAACAACAAGTATAAATGTATGTCCCTTCACAGAGGGTTCTAAAGGTCCGACCAGATCTACCCCAATTCTCTCGAATGGCACGGCTACCAAGGGCAGAGGAACCAAGGGAGCCGGCTTCTGTCCTTTTTGGCTAGTTAACTGGCATTCAGGACATGTCTCACATAGTTTCATGATGTCACCATGTATGCCTGGCCAGTAAAACCGGGACGAGATGCGGTCCATGGTCTTATCTCTGCCCAAATGACCACCCCATGGGAGAGTATGGGCTAGGGTGAACACTGTTTTAATCAACCCTTTCGGGACTAGCATCTGTCGAATGACCTCCCCTGTTTGTGTAACCTTATTCACATGATATAGTATGTCATTCAACAGTTCAAAATGTGGAAACACTTTTACACCTTGTTCATCTATTATCTTGTTGTTGACCTGTACCACCTTCTCATAGTGTCTAGCCAGAGCTGGGTCCTCCCTCTGCCTTTGACGGAAGTCAGGAAGATCCAGGTCTGGCAACACTCCCGTATCTATCTGTTCCCCACCCTGGTCATCCCCGGCCATGACCTGCAGTCCTTTGGGCTGACTAATGTTACCAAAAGTCCCAGCCTTTCTTAACCAGTCCTCTTTTTCCGCACGTCTCTGTTTACGTGTCTTTGGGACATGGTGTCTACGGGGGAAAATCTCTGGGGAAAAAGGGAACAAGTCTCCGGGCTTCTCCGGTACCAGAGAAGTAGGCTCCGTAGGAGTAGGGGCCAACAATGTTTCGAGGTAGGGCCAGTCTCGGCCAAGTAGAACAGGAGCAGGTAGCCAGGGAGCAACTCCCACTAGTAGGCTAGCCTCTTGACCCTGGATACGCAGTGTAACGTTCGCCGTCGGGGAACTCTTTGTATCCCCATGGATACACTCGATATTCCAAGGAGAGTCATAAGATAGTCTATTGCTTGGAATTAGGCCCTCTAGGATCAGGGTTTTTCCAGAGCCCGAGTCCAGCATGGCGTTTACCTTTTTCCCCTCCAGAGATGCTGGGACTAACCACGGATTGTGGTCCCCTCGGAGACAAGCTATGGCAGTGGTTCTGCCATATGAACAGTCCATTTCCTCATCTCCTGAGTCCGCAAACTCGGTCGTCCGCGGAAGCTCTCGACGGGGCTCGGTGTTTGGACCTCTCCGCTTTTGGATGGGGTCCTCCCTTCTGGTTGGTGGGGTTATCCTCTCCACCGGGTGGGTGACAAGAGTCCAGGTTCTCGGGGAATACTGTGGGTGTTGGCCTCCCTTGAGTGATCCAGTGGCCTCGGACCCAGGATGGGCGTTTCTGCAGGAGTTTGTACCAGGAACCCTCCGAGATGGGAAAGTGTCTTCCGATCGGGTTGACTGGATCTCCCGAGCTGGCGGGTTGTAGACCCCTCGATTGTCTGCTCTCCTGCCTCTAGTATCACCGGAAGCAACTGGTGTTTGCACCGGCCATTCCCAGCTGTCCTGTTGGGTGTCTTCGCCCAGGAATTTTCCACCAAGCGGACCGCTGAATCCAGGGAAAATGCAGCGTGTCTTTTTACCCAGGAGCAAGAGGAGGGGGGCAGTATCTGTATGAACTGCTCGAGCACAAACTGTTCAAGGATCTCTGCCTTGTCATGTTTTTCCGGTTGTATCCACCTGGTACATAAGTCTACTAAGCGGTGGGCTACGACCCTGGGTCTGTCTCGGTTTGTATATTTGACTGTCCGGAACCGCTGTCGGTAGGTCTCTGGCGTGAGGCCTAGGCGATCCAGAATAGCAGCCTTTAGTTTCTGATAGTCCATGGCCTCGTCCGCTGGAAGAGCCTGGTAGGCTGCCTGAGTTTCCCCTATGAGGAGTGGAGCGAGAGTCGTTACCCAGCGATCAACTGTCCAGCCGTGGGCCATGGCTACCCTTTTAAAAGTGAGGAGAAATGCCTCTGGGTCTTCGTTTGGCTTCATTTTAGGCAGCATCACCGGTGGGTTATTTGGAATCCCTGGTCTGCCTCGGGTTGGGCCTTCGACCAGCAGTTGGAGTAGCTTTTCCTCTCGCCGGGCCTGTTGTTCATCTTGCTGGGCTTGTCGCTCAGCTTGCTAGGCTTGTCGCTCTGCTTGCTTCTCTGCTAGCGGGAGCTGTTGCTCAAGGAACTGAGAAAAAAAAATCTCCATTTTTTTTGTGTGGCCCTTCAGATACAGGGGCCGTCCGACATCCCACTTCTGACACCACCTGTGGCAGGACGGCCTGTAGCCGAGGTCAGGGAACAGTCCACACGTATAGTTTCAGGATAAATAAAAACGTTCAGTGGCTTTATTTCTCCACAGTAACATAACATGCGGGTACACTGTCCCTTTAACAAAATAAATCCTGCTCCACTTTGGGAGAAAAACTGACTAATAACACAGCAGACCTATCTAGCAGGCTGGCTGGCTAAACCAGAACCAAACCATAAGGGTACTTTAAGCAGTCAGTAAACAAATGAATAATCCTTACTTTAGTTGAAGTAGTCTTTGGTGAAATCCCTCTGGCTAAGGGCTCACGCAGCAGTGTGCATCTCTCTCTCTCTCTCTCTCTCTCTCTCTGGCAGCTACTGCCAGTCACATGATCCTTATCTACCTTGCTGGCTCTCAGGTGTCAGCTAAAGAGTTCTGATTTCCTATCTTCCACCTGAGTTAACCCTTATGAGTGCTGGATGAAGCACTCAGACATATGTCTCCCAGGCGTAATTGATAGGAGTTGACTTCACTCTGTCACAGGCACCCAACCACCCCGGTGTCCACAAGAAGCAACTCCCCCCCAAATGTGTGAGATAGCGCTGCCTCACTAATGTGTATTGTATTGTATGTCTTTATTTATATAGCGCCATTAATGTACATAGCGCTTCACAGTAGTAATACATGTGGTAATCAAATAAATAACAGATAATATAAATAACAGATCATGGGAATAAGTGCTTTAGACATAAAAGTAACATTAAGGAAGAGGAATCCCTGCCCCGAGGAGCTTACAGTCTAATTGGTAGGTAGGGAGAACGTACAGAGACAGTAGGAGGGAGTACTGGTAAGTGCGTCTGCAGGGGGCCAAGCTTTATGTATCATGTGTTCAGAATATCCACAGTGCTATTCATATGCTTCTTTAAGCAAATGAGTCTTAAGGTGGGTCTTAAAGGTGGATAGAGAGGGTGCTAGTCGGGTACTGAGGGGAAGGGCATTCCAGAGGTGTGGGGCAGTCAGTGAAAAAGGTTTAAGGTGGGAGAGGGCTTTAGATACAAAAGGGGTAGAAAGAAGACATCCTTGAAAAGAACGCAAGCGTCTGGATGGTGCATAATGAGAAATTAGGGCTGAGATGTAAGGAGGGGCAGAAGAGTGTAAAGCTTTAAAAGTGAGGAGAAGAATGGAGTGCGAGATGCGGGATTTGATCGGAAGCTAGGAGAGGGATTTCATGAGGGGAGATGCTGAGACAGATCTAGGAAAGAGTCGAGTGATTCTGGCAGCAGCGTTTAGGATAGATTGTAGGGGAGACAGGTGAGAGGCAGGAAGGCCGGACAGCAGGAGGTGACAGTAATCAAGATGGGAGAGAATGAGGGCCTGAGTCAGAGTTTTAGCAGTTGAGCAACAGAGGAAGGGGCATATCTTTCTTATATTGCGGAGGAAAAAGCGACAGTTTGTGTGTACAGTTGTACCTGCCTGTTCAAGCAAACGGTAGATAGAGGCCTTTTGTCCCATGCCGTCAGAGATGAGTCCGCCTCTACGTTGGGTAGTGTCTGGTGGGAGGGTCACACCTTTGATAGTGTCTCTTAGTATGGTTGCCTGCTCCTAGACAACCGCAGCAGCAGTCAGAAGCCGCGTCATGACTATATCCCTAACTGAAATGCTAAGTGTACCTATCTAAGGACAAGTCCCTAGTGCAACCAAAATCTATGTAGTAGCTGGGGCCTAAGGGGTCTCTGGCCTAGTGCAGGGGTCTGAGACACCCTGCTCTTTCACACCCTACCCCTTCCTTGTACCAACTCTGACTTACGTGCTCCAAGTACACTAATAGTATCTACCTGTGTGCATGGGAAGGTTGTAGCCCCATTGGCTGTGCAGATTCACATGGTCTCTGTCCCTGGAAATGCTGGGGGCTGTAATCCCCATGGGTACTTTTCCTGGGATGGCGATCACATTGCACATGCGGCTCCCTGCATGGGCAGCCACTGGCGACTCGGTCACCTCCGCACAGTCCCAGAGGTAAGGGGGCCTGGTGGGGGGGGGGGGGGGGTGCTGCTATATATATATATATATATATATATATATATATATATACAGTGGAACGCCCGGGGCGAGTGCATTTAACCCCCTGGTGAGTGTATTTAACACCCTGTCTAGTGCCGCTGCTGTGCTGTGGATCATTTCAGAATGCCGGGGCACAATCAAGCGGATCACCTAGCAACGCGGGAAGAATAGCCCAGCCGCAGACATCCCTTGGAGGCACTGCAGTGATGCTACTCCATGCACCCGCATACAGGCACTCTCTCCCGCACTTTAAGGATCTCCTAGCAACTGCCGGGACCAGAGGCGGGGAGAGGCCTGGAGATTTTGGCTGAATCTGTCTGTGGAGTGGCGCTGTGTGGCTGGAGGAAGTTGCTGCTGCCTCCGTGTGTATTGTGGGCGAGGCGGACGGAGGAAGCCCCACAGGCTGGATTCCCTCACTCACATGGCAGGTAAGAGAGGGGGGGTGGGAGATGCAGCACACCACTCCAGTGAGCCGGCTTCAGTCTTAAGAGCAGCCTGTGCGGTCACTGCTATATTTCATCTCCTGTCGGCACCGCTGATAAGAGGCAGAGAGAGGTATTTGAGAAGGCAGAAACTCGCTATCGCAGAGGGGAGGGGGTTGGTGTCTGTGTGTGTGTAAGTGGGAGAGTGTGTGTGTTTGTGTGTGTATAAGTGGGAGTGTGTGTGTGTGTATGTGGGAGTGTGTGTGTGTGTAAGTGAGAGAGTGTCACCCACCCTGTCTCCATCTGTCACTCCCTGTCTCACCCTTTCACCACCTGTCTATCCCTGTCACCCTCTGTCTATCCCTGTCACCTTCTGTCTATCCCTGTCACCCTCTCTCTATCCCTGTCACCCTCTCTCTATCCCTGTCACCCTCTCTCTATCCCTGTCACCCTCTCTCACCCTGTCTCACCCTGTCACCCTCTCAATATCCCTGTCATCCTCTGTCTCACGCTGTTACCCTTTGTCTCACCCTCTATCTCACCCTGTCACCCTCTGCCTATCCCTGTCACCCTCTCTCACCCTGTCACCCTCTGTCTCACCCTGTCACACTCTGTCTCACCCTGTCACCCTCTGTCTCACCCTGTCACCCTCTGTCTCACCCTGTCACCCTCCATGTCATCGTCTCACACACTCTGTGTCTCACACACACACTCTGTGTCTCACACACACACTCTGTGTCACACACACACACACACACACACACACACACACACACACACACACACACACACACACACACACACACACACACACACACACACACACACACACACACACACACACACACACACACACACACACACACACTCTCTCTCTGTGTCACACACACACACACACACACACACTCTCTCTGTGTCTCACACTCTAGATCTGGACATCTTATTTACCCTATATATCTTAACTGGCCCATACCTACACTGAAATAACCTATACTGCTTTCTTCCAGATCTAACTCTTGAACTTCACATGGGAGACATCGGAATCCCCCTTAACCCAGAAGACAGGTAGGGAACACCTCCCCTCCAATATATAACATTGTGGGAATGAGGGTACCTGGACATTGAGGGACTGCGGATCAGGTAAGATCCCAGGTGAGATTTCTGCTTTAGATATTGTGAAGCGGGGACGTCCAGACACTAGTTAAAGGGTGCAGGAAATTAGTCATTCACATCTGGCTTTTTTTTCTCTATCCGACATTTAAACACACACACACACACTTAACAAGGACTAATTGTAGTATAATGTAATACAATAAATAAACTTATGTCAAAAACGAATGTTGTTCTTACTAGGAATTTATTCAATTTTTTTTTAAAGCGGGGCCGGGTGCGGGACTAGTGGCGGGGCTTAGGGCAGGGCTCGATGGCGAGTAGATTTTTTTGTTCGGCGAGTAGATTTTTGGGTGATTTGTCGACCACTGTATATATATATATATATATATATATATATATATATATATATATATATATATATATATATATATATATATATATATATATATATATATATATATATTAATACTGTATATATATATATATTTTTTTTTTTTAAAAAGAAAGAAAAAGCGCTCGATCCTTATGTAAAATCAGATATAAAAGGTTTTAATTTGCCATGAACAGACGATTGCCAACTCACACTTTGTCAGTAAAATATAAGCATTTTATGGGACCAGCCCATGCACCAGACCGACGTCCAAATCTCACAGCCGTCCTCCATCTGCATACGGTTACTGCCACTGTAGTTAAGCCTTGCTGTTGTCGGTGCTGCCGTTCCAACCTCTTTCCGTCAATCCGGACGGGATAACTGGTGTTTGTGGCTGCACTCGACCTTCCACCAATCATGAAGCAGGAGAGTCCTGCACTGACGTCTGTGCTCTGGTGTCTGGGCTGCTCGACCACCGTAGTTCCTGTACCATATGACCCTACGCGTTTCATCCGTCTCAGCGGATTTCATCAGGGGATAAACTCTGATTGAATTGACTGGCTATTTAAAGTGTTCTAGTCCAATAATGTATGTAAATCCAAGTCAATTCGAATCAATTAATTACATATAGATCATCTGTGCTAGATGTTTGGCAAAATAAACAGAACAATTATAAAGGACATATATAAATAGGTGATACTCATATAAACAATGGCTAAAGATATTAGATCACAACTTGGGCATGTTAAACATAAACATAAAAAATTGAATAAAAATATGCTCCTCTTAATATAAATGACATATTAAACACATGTATTTAAAAAGTGTAAATTCCAACCAATATTTATAATTGTTAATTGGAATATTAAAGTTGAGAAAATTATTTCTTTATAACCGTAATAATGTTTACAGAACAATAAATCAGATGAATCCAACAATGTTAATATAATCATATCAGATTATTTATATATAGTTCAAGCTTTTGAATTGAGTTTCTTAAGCCTATCCCCACTTAGTAGTGTGGAAGTTATTAATTCCAACCCTATCACTATAAGAGAAGATGGATCCTTCTTATGTATTTCCAGATAGTGTTTTGACAGATTATGTGTGGTGATACCATGGATAATGTTTCGTCTGTGTTCTAAGAAACGTGTGCTCAAAGCACACGTAGTTCTACCCACATACTGATAGCCACATGGGCATGTGATGATGTATATGACAAATGTGGATAGACAATTGATTTGACCCTTTATTGCATGGATGGATTTATTGTGGTATGAAATGACATGATCCTCTTTACTTATATGCTTGCAGGTTAGGCATCTACTACGTCCACATATTGAGTTATTACTTTTTAATGTCCTCTTTATGGAAGAGTCCAAATTTTGTTTCAAACGACTAGGGGCCAGTAAAGTTTTTAAATTCCTAGCTTTCTTATAAATGATTGGGATTTTAGATGGTAGCTTCTCACCGATAATGGGATCCCTTAACATGATATTCCAATGTTTGTTTAGGATAGATGTTATACCTTTTGCTGCATTATTATATGTAGTGACAAACAAAGGTGATTTAGTAGGTATATCTATTTTTTTCTCAACAGCTGTTCTGTCTTTCAAATATTTTTTTTTGGATTTATTGAGTAAAGCTACACGGTACAAAGCACCAACCTGTCTGAATGTCTCTAGAATTGTATGAGTGTCATAACCTTTGGCCATGAACTTTTGGACTAACAATTCCCCCTGGGCCAAAAAATCAGAATCAAGAGAACAATTTCTCCTGACTTTGAGAAATTGGCCCCTGTGGATGTTGTCAAGCCTCTTCTTATAATAGTTACTTCGATTGTGTAAGTAACCATTTGTGGCGACTGCCTTGAAATGTGTTTTGGTGATAATCTCACAATCTTCACTAGCCCTCCAGATCTAAAAACACTATGTTCTTTTTATTTAAATTAAATGTGAATATCAAATCCATGTCATTGTTATTAAAAGAATTTAATTTTTTCTCCAGACAATCCATGGGCCCATCCCAAATCATAATAATATCGTCTATGTAAAGGCCATAGAACACCAGGCCCGCCCCCAGGTCCGCATCACCCCAAACATGAGTTCCTCCCACAAACCCATGTAGAGGTTTGCATAGCTGGGGGCAAATCTTGTGCCCATGGCCGTCTGTTCGGCGAGTAGATTTTTGGGTGATTTGTCGACCACTGTATATATATATATATATATATATATATATATATATATATATATATATATATATATATATATATATATATATCAGCACAAACGAAAACGTGTGTCAGTTAGAGGAATTTAACAAAACCACGAGTTCAGTCACAAGTCAGCCTGGGGACTGAGCTTGGCGTGCATCGATACCACTTCCGGTTTGCGGTTTATGTGGAAGACGTACACCGCAGACTACACGTGTGGAAGCGGTGTGGAGTTTACACAGATGAGCTGGGGACTGACTGAGTATTATACTCAAAAATGCGATTTGTCAGCCAATGTTTGTGAGTTGAACTACTGTTGTTTTTAATAGTATAATACATTGTCCAAGCAATATTATACAAGGAGAGTGCACCTCTCTTTTCTCCTCCCTTTTTCTCTTTTTCATATACTGTATATATATATATATATATATATATATATATATATATATATATATATATATACTGTATATATGACTGAAAAAATGTTTGGATGTGTATTTGTACCCCCTGTGATTGGCCCACGGATGGCCACAGCTCATTGATTATGTGGTAAATTGGTGAATCACAGAGTAAGCTCACAGCAAGTATAAGTCCATTAAGATTGAATCCAATATCCAGAACCACTGTGTTATAAAAGAAATGATCACCCCAGGGCGAGGTGGGGAATTAGTGGTGCCCACACAGCTACCATATAAGACAGTCCCTAGTGAGACATCACTGACACATGGGGTATAGTAGATAAATAATCCAGCACTAGAGAGGTAATAACAGAAGGATTGCTGCCCTTTACCTGACTGTGTGTTCCAGATAAGTAGAATTCCTCAGCGTGCAATCCTCAGGAGTGTAGATCAGAATGTGTAGAAGAAGGAAGGAGCATAGCCACCTGCATCCATGGTGCAAAAAATGAATATGGGCAACTCCAAATGAGATAAAAAAATATTTTACTTTATTTGATCAGCTTGGCAATGGGGTAGGACAATGCACCAATGCGTTTCGTCCCGCAGGACTGCTCCTTCCTTCTTCTACACATTCTGGGCCACAGGTCATTGGCCTGAACATCACAGCAGGGCGTACTCCCTCACACCGCTTGCACCTCTTGGCTTCACTTGGAGTTGGACGCTAACCACTGTCCTCCTCGCCTCACCGCCGCTGATCTCACCCTCACTCTCTCTCCCCCGCTCCTCACTCTGCTAACCACGGTCTCGGCGCAGCCACATTAGCCACCACTACCCTTGCAACTCTGCGCCGCTGCCTCACCTCTCTCCCACCACCCCCATCACAGAAAAACAAAGGCACCGCTAATGGGCATCCGCGCCCGCTCCTTGGCCCCGCTGCCTCACCTCTCTCCTCCCTTCACTACACCCCGTCACAGAAAAACAAAGCCTCACCGGCACCGCAGGCACCACAAACGGGCATTGGCGGCAGCTCCTCGGCGCCGCTGCCTCACCTCTCTCCTCCTTCCACCCCACCCTACCTCGTTGCAGAAAAACAAAGCCTCACCGGCACCGCAGGCACCGCTAACGGGCATTGGTTCCAGCTCCTCGGCGCCACAGCCTCACCTCTCTCCACCCTCCACCCCCTCCGGTCAAACCAAAAGCAGGCACCGCTACACTCGCGACACCGCCTCCCCTCTCTCCTCCCCTCTCCGCCTCCCGGACGCTGCCTCCCACCGGCCGCCACACATGCCGACACTGCCTCTCACACTCACGCCGCCGCCTCCTCACAGCGGTGAGGCCAGGTCGAGGTCCTGCAAGCAGGTAGCCTCCCCCCTAATCAGCAGCTCTGCGCGGGGTGGGTGGGTGACGGAGGAAGAGTCAGGACAAACACAGTCCCCCTCCCCGTCTCCCTCCCTTCCCATCTCCCTCTTCCTCCGCACCTCTGCGGGGGGAGGGGAACAGTCAAGAGAGGGGGGGGCAACAGCAGACTCACTGCCACACACATGGACTGACTGACTGCCACACACTGACTGACTAAAACACACACACACACTGACTTGACGTGCACACAAACTGACTGACGCGCGCACACACACACACACACTGACTGGCTGACGCACACACACTGATGCACACACACGCCACACACACACACTGATTGGCACACACACACTGACGCACACACACTGACGCACACACACACAATGATTGGCTGACGCACACACACTGATTGACACATGCACACACAAACACTGAATTGTGCACACACACACACACTGACTGGCGCGCGCGCACACACACACACACTGACTGATACGCCCACACACACACACACACTGATGCACATACACTGACTGGCTTACACACACACACTTCTGCACACACACTGCATGAAGCTGTAAAGGGGGGGAACGGAGCTGTAAATGGGGGGGAGAACATAGCTGTAAATGGGGGGGAGAACAGAGCTGTAAGGGGGGTTGGGGACCGGACCTGTAAATGGAAGGGGGAGGGACCGGACCTGTAAATGGAAGGGGGAGGGACCGGATTGATGTGAACGGGAGCGGGGAGACAGGGGAAGAGATGGGGGAGGGGAGAGAGAGGGGGGCGAGAGGGGGGGGAGGGGGGAGAGAGAGGGGGGTGAGAGGGAGGGAGGGGGGAGAGAGGGGAGAGAGAGAGAGAGAGAGAGAGAGAGAGAGAATATCAGCTAGTATATATATTTATATATAAAAAATTGTTATTTATTTAGTTAACTATCCATTAAATAATTTCAATTTTTTCTGATCATGTGGAAGTATTTGAAACTTTGAAGTATTTCAAATAGTGGCTATATTCATTCCAACTCTTTTTTCTTCACCATTTTCACTTTATTTATGTTCTTTCACCAATTCACTCACTTTTTATATATTAAGTAAGTTTTGCTGAACTTTCTTTGCTAGCATATTACATGCTGAAAAATATTTCTAAACAACTACTGTACAGTATGTACCTTGTATTTCCATGTGTGAATAATTGATGTTAACATTTTAATAATAAAAGAGAAGATATCTCTAAGGACACATTTTATGCTGCGTTTGTTTGCATCTTAGAAAAATCTATTCCAGTTTGATATCCTTAACTACATTCAGTTAAATTAATGACTGCTGTTTATGCAATAGAATTGCCACCAGTGCCCTAATATTCTGTGTTATCTTTGTGAAATATTTTCCTTAAAAATGTCAGTACTATTTCTGTGTTCCTGTATAAGCTTTTAAGAGTTAGAGGTTAAAATAAAATCTGTAGAGGGCAGTGAAGAGCTTTGCTTCATGTCAAATGGTTTTATGGGATCGCTCGAGAAAAAGTTAGTCATGTTTAGAATTATACTTTCGTGAAAAAAGTGAGTACTTGATTATTAGTAAATACTGATTATCCTATATACCAAATAGTAATACCTTTTAGGTATTTAATATTTTATATTACAATAGCTTGTAGTCAGATCCCCCTGGGATCAAGGAAAAGTATCTATTTTATATTAATAAAATGAGCAGTTAATGTCAGAAACCTATATTTAGCCTATAATATCAAGTCTAATTTCACCACTTTAAATAAGTTACGAAAATGTAAATATTTTATCTGTAGGGGGTCAGATAAAATAAGGGATAAAGGCAGAGGATGAAGACAAGGTGGATGAGAAAAATGGAAATGTTTGCTTTTTTTCAGTTATTACATAAAATCTGCATGTCATCTATTGTACTATCATTGATGTGTTAATGG